>NC_081407.1:228452259-228789137 GCF_030272615.1 Cryptomeria japonica
ATGCCAAATTTTGTATAAAATCCCATGAGATTATTTGTAAGACAATTTTTTGTATAATCAAATAGCCAAGAGCTGATTTGAATAATATGTGACAATGTTTTGTGACTATTTTGTGGGTCAATGTTTTGTGACTATGTTTTGAGTATATGTGATGTGTCCCTGGTCAATCATGAGAATTCTTGATTCTTGTATAATCATGGATAATTATTTGAGTCATTATCGGGTCATAGGGGTGATAGATTGAGACTAGATACAATTTGAGCAAAAATTGTCATTGTTGTCAAAAAAATTGTCAAAAAAGTTGTCAAGCAACTTCTACATTGCATCAGTAGGGTATGACTCTCAACGTTCTGGTGCTTTGGGATGCACGATAGGGGCATGCCTAGTGTAAAGATGCCCACCCAGATGCGCTTGCAACGTCGGTTTGTGCACACGAGGAACATAATCAATTCTAGCCAATCTTGCAACTTTTCTTTGCAAGCAATTGACGGTTTTTTGAGCAGGCGAAAAAATGCTACTAATTGAAAATGGCTTCGAGTCATCAAAAACAGAGATAGGTCATTGTAGAGGAGCCTCACGCGACCCCACGAGATCAAGCAGATTGACCGTATGTGTTGTGGATTGGAAGAAACAGTCCGTCAAATTTTGACAATTTTTTGGACTTAGGGCACTTGAGAGATCTCACTGGTAGGGTATGACTCTCGACATTCTGGTGCTTTGGGATGCAAAATAGGGGCATGCCTAGCATAAACATGCCCATCCGGACACGCTCACAACATCAGTTTGTGCACACAAGGAATAGAATCAATTCTAGCCAATCTTGCAACTTTTCCTTGCACGCAATTGACGGTTTTCTGAGCAAGCGAAAAAATGCTACTAATTGAAAATGGCTTCGAGTCATCAAAAATTGAGATAGGCCATTGTAGAGGAGCCTCACATGACCCCACGAGATCAAGAAGATTGACCGTATGTGTTGTGGATTGGAAGAAACAGTCCGTCAAATTTTGACAATTTTTTGGACTCAGGGCACTTAAGAGATCTCATCGATAGGGTATGACTCTAGACGTTCTGGTGCTTTGGGATGCATGACAGGGGCATGCCTAGTGTAAACATACCCACCTGGATGCACTCGTGATGTCGATTTGTGCACACGAGGAACATAATCAATTCTAGCCAATCTTGCAACTTTTCCTTGCAAGCAACTGGCAGTTTTTTGAGCAGGCGAAAAAATGCTACTAATTGAAAATGGCTTTGAGTCATCAAAAATAGAGATACACCATTGTAGAGGAGCCTCACATGACCCCATGGGATCAAACAGATTGATCGTATGTGTCGTGGATTGGAAGAAACAGTCCGTCAAATTTTGACAATTTTTTGGACTCAGGGCACTTGAGAGATCTCACCGGTAGGGTATGACTCTCGACGTTCTGGTGCTTTGGGATTCACAATAGGGGCATGCCTAGCATAAACATGCCCACCCAGACATGCTCGCAATGTCGGTTTGTGCACATGAGGAACATAATCAATTCTAGCCAATCTTGCAACTTTTCCTTGCAAGCAACTGCCGATTTTTTGAGCAGGCAAAAAAATGCTACTAATTGAAAATGGCTTTGAGTCATCGAAAAATGAGACAGGCCATTGTAGACAAGCCTCACGTGACCCCACGGGATCAAACAGATCGATCGTATGTGTTGTGGATTGGAAGAAACAGTCCGTCAAATTTTGACAATTTTTTGGACTCAGGGCACTTGAGAGATCTCACCTGTAGGGTATGACTCTCAACGTTCTGGTGCTTTGGGATGCATGATAGGGGTATGCCTAGTGTAAACATGCCCACCCAGATGTGCTCATGATGTTAGTTTGTGCACACGAGGAACAAAATCAATTCTAGCCAATCTTGCAACTTTTCCTTGCAAGCAACTACTAGTTTTTTTAGCAGGCAAAAAAATGCTACTAATTGAAAATGGCTTCGAGTCGTCAAAAACTGAGATAGGCCATTGTAGAGGAGCCTTGCACGACCCCACGAGATCAAACAGATCAATCGTATGTGTCGTGGATTGGAAGAAACAGTCCATCAAATTTTGATAATTTTTTGGACTCAGGGCACTGGAGAGATCTCACCGGTAGGGTATGACTCTCGACGTTCTGGTGACAGGGGCATGCCTAGCATAAACATGCCCACCCAGACGCGCTCATGATGTTGGTTTGTGCACACAAGGAATAAAATTTGACCATTGCGAGCGTGAGGGTGCTCTCGCACCAAACACATTGTTGTTTAAATTCATATTGTCGATTTTTGTTGTTTACATTCATATTGTTAATTACATATGCAAATATTCATTTAAATTTATAAAAGGGCAGCCACCAAATACAACGAATACACAGTAATGAACTGAATACAAGGAGTTTTGTATGGTTAATTCCACATTTTAGAAATTTTATCAAATCATATTCCACGATTACAATGCTTTATATCATATATTTTTGTTGTTTATATTCATATTGTTGATTACATATACAAATATTCATTTAAATTTATAAAAGGACAACCACAAAATACAACGAATACAAAATAATGAACTCATTACACATTTATTGGATCAAATATCGATATTTATATATATATAAAAAGGCATGTCTGCCAAGTCAATACAAGTATTACAAAAATGTGGCATATGCCATGTCGAAATCGATATACAATAAAAATGTAGAATATATCTACATGCATTGGTCATTCTATGACCAAAACTAACACTATATGATCCTAAACTTCTGGTGGATCATCAAAATCAAGCCTCTTCGGCACAATACGCGGCTCTGTAGATGGCTGCAAAACCACAATTCAAAAGCCAAGTTAGAATTCTTTTGTAGAAAATAGTTCACAATTGACATCATAACTATGCATTTAACTTTAATTCCTTTGCAATTGAAATGTAGATTACCTCATCGGCTGATCCAGGAGCTAATGTCTTCACTCTCCTCTCCTTGTCACTCTTAGGAGTTTTCTTGAAGACATACTTAAATGGATCCATGTTATGGCCGTACCGCGAACAAGTCTATTGTAGATTAAATGTACAATTAATACAATGTACTAGCATAAATATATCAAAAACACTTAAAAGCTATAATATAGAGAACAATGACGTACCTGTGCCTCAGATGCTTCTCCAATGGACTGAGGATGGCTCACCATCGATGTAGAAATGGTCGCTATTACCTATACAAAAAATGTACAAAGATTAAATACAATTAATATAATGATAAGTATTGAAGGTTGAAAATAATTAATTTTACATAGCAAACAAAAATGTTCTGGATCCTGATATGCTTCTCCAGTGCAAGGAGGAGGGTTCGCCATTGATGAAATAGGTATGGATATTTGCTGTATGAAAAAAATATAAGATTATAATATATCACAAGTTCACATGTACGCGTGCATATAATCATGAAATCAAGAAAATAAAGTAGAGATACATACCTCTGCCCTCTCTTGATTCGCGAGTGAATCAGGTGCATTCAACATATCCACAAAGCTCAATGGCTATACATGTAAAATAGACAAAAAACACTAATCAATCTACAAACCCCAACTAATACTTGATTTCAACATTTTCAAATAATTGTACAAAAAATGTGTTCAATTACCTTCTTCACATGTTTTGGCATCTTCGAGATATTCTTTTTCTTCAGATGAGCCCTAGACACGAAGGGGGTGCCCTAAAAATAGAAAATTAACATGAGATATTAGTACAGATAATAAATTAAACATAATTTTAAAAATCTAAAATGAAATGACTTGCATATTCCATCAAAACAATACATAAAAAGAGTTGTACAAAATATGATACCGTATAGCCTTGTAGGCCAAAATTGATCGCCGACAGCGTGATGTCATCAATCTGGGACATTTCGTCCCCTGTCAACACCTACAAACCAAAAATTGGACCAAGCATTAAAGATAGTTAGTATATCTTGTATTTTTTTGAATTCAAAGTGTACTATTCCATTTTAACATGTTACAAAATTTATACCTTAGGCATCGAAGTTACAGCTGTGGTAACTGGGGGAGGTGTATGGGATACCGCTGTTGCATCCTGAAATGCATATTATTTGTCTCAATTTAAATCGATGTATAAATGAAAATTCATTTATGTAATTACAAAATTAAAGTGACTGATAAATAAAATGTTATGAATTCAAATCAACACACCTGTGTCTGTGGCTCATGGGCAAACACCATGTCCATCAACTCATCTGTCAGCACGACATCCTCAACCATGTGAGCCTGACATCTACAACCACAAATCGTGCATAGATGATATGAGTATCCATCTGCACCGACTACATCATCTATCCCCGAGCATATCCCTGAGCAACTGACACACATATGCTCGATGGGCTCTCTATCACCCTCTAATGGCTCATCATCCAATACAATAGGGTGTGCTAATGATGTCCCATGCTGGATGATGGCACCAGTCAATGTTGTGGCCACCTGAAGAGTCTGTAGCTCCATCGACTCTTTCAGCTCTAATGGGACAGCTTGATGCACCTTGGGTTTGGGTGCTAGAGGGTGGCGACTCTCCGCGGCTAATCGCCTACGGGCTCCAGGTCTATCTTGGGTAGAGCCACCACCTCTACCATGAAACTCTCTCATGTCAAAATAATTTGGGCGCACATTGAGCACAAACTCACAATATATTTTTCTCAAAAAATATAATGGCACCTTATAATTATTACAAGGTGGATCGTCAAAGACCATCCACCACCTCTACCAAAAAAGATTCTTCATCTGGACATTGGTACACCAATGTATGGGAAACCTCTTTGCATTAGGAGGTAATGACTAACCAATTTTGGGGTCAACAAAAAGGGCACATAATTGTTGTTTAGAAATATTTTTGTTTTTAACTCCATCGTATGATAGCCCAGTGGCATAGAATTGACGACACCTATCCCTAAAGCTTCCCCATTTGGTAATTTATGTGGAAACAACTATGGCACCACTAACTAATGTTTCTAGGCTAGTGGCGAGGGATTGATGATGGTCAAGTTCAAAAGTTTTCAATTTTACAATCAGTCTATTGATTTTGGATGTATTTTGCCCTGACTGATTAATTAATTCTTCCTGTGTTTCGACTGTGCGGTCAAAAGGAGGAATTGGGGGTTGTTATTGTGTGTTTTTGAGAGGTGCATTTGGTTGTTCTTGTGGGTTTTCAGGAGGTGCATTTGGTTGTTCTTGTTCTAGATTAGAAGAATCTGGTTTTGGAAATAAAAAATGAAAAAACCTAATCAAAATTAATGAAATTAAATTCAAATTGTCAAACAAATTGCATAAACCAGAAAGAAAGACAAAAAAAAACAAAAACTAACCTTGATCCATAGCTTGAGGACAAATTTCGCACCCCGTTCATGGTTTAGATTAGAAAATGCAAAAAAAAGAAAGTAAAAAATGCGCTTTTCGGGTAAATGAGGACCCAATTTTTTTTTTTTTAAAATTTCATCAAGCACCGCGTACGCGGTTTTACTAGGATTATTAGCACATACGCACTAATTTTTCTAGGCATAGCGCATATGTGCTCAGTTTCCTAAGCTCGACACGTACATGGGAATTTAAAATTTTAAAACTGCGTACGCACTGCCTGTTTTTCCAAGTTTTTTTTGGGTGGTGTCCACTTTTTTGACCACCATCTTTGTGCACACACCCTTCAAGGCAATTTGTTTCTTAGAATTGATATTTTATTCCACCCCTTAGCCATATCCTTGCTCATATTCAATTTTTGAACCACTTGATACATGGGAGTGCCTACAATCAGAGTACTCCAACAATGCTCCTTAAAATTCCTAAAATTCGGATGACAAGTTCACATGATCTCATATCTAGAAGGGAAGGGGCCTTTATTTAACCCTTCATCTGAGGATAGAATAATGGCATTATGATCTAACCTCATTTTTTGGAGAGCAAACTGGGAGAGGCTATCAAACCTACACCAACTGCAAGAGACCAAGAACCTATCCATTTTGACTTGGATTAGGTGATTTCCTTGTCTTCTGTTAGACTAGGTAAATAAGGAATCTTGCAATCCTATATCCATAAGATCGATAGCATATTTAAAATCAGCCAAGTCATTCATGCTTTCTGAGAAGTCTTTAGAACCACCCTATTTTTCAAAAGGGTAAAAGGGGGAGTTAAAATATCCTCCCAACATCCATTTGTTAGCTGAACCATTTAGAATAAGAGAGGCTAGGAAGTTCCAAAGAGAAGCATCAACTATCAAACTATTCTTGGAAGATTCACACATAGTCCTAAGAAAAAAAAGATCGAGTTCCAAAGAGTAGCTAAGCCTCCCGAGGAACCTTCAACATAACTAACAAAAATATCCACACAAGGCCAAAAAAATTTAACATTGTTTTGAAAACATCCTTTTTTATTTTAGTTTCTTGAAGGAGAAGGATAGCAACACTCTTATTTAGTAGAGTAAATTTAAGAATATGTTTCTTAACCTGGCTATTTGAACCTCTCACATTCCAATACGAAATCTGCATCTTAACAAAAGAGAATATAGATCAGCTCATCCTTGAGCTGAAAAGGAGACTCCCCATTTGAGGGATCCTCATATTTTCATGTTACTATTTACTAAGTTGTCATTAGTTTTATGTCCAAAGTCATCCTATATACTCTAGTCGGTTATTACTACCAAAATATTCAGTCGGTATGTACTAAGGCTAGTCACCGAGATGAGTTATATCAAGCTGCCTACCAAGTAAAGTTCCTATGCCTACCGAGCAGCAAAGAAGGTATACCAAGTTAATCTGAACCAAGTGGAAACATGTTACCAAATTCAATGAACCTGGACACATATGTGGAAACGCGTTACAAGATTCGAGAATAGGGAACCGTTATTACATAGGGAATTGCACTCTAAGTTTTTGTATGATTTTGAGGAAGTTTATCCAATGAAATAATTTCTATGTTTATTCATTCGATAAAACATGTTTGTATGATCGATGTATGAACAAGATCACCGTCTCAGAGATCTATATATTCAGAGTGATTTTGAGTATCTAAGAGAGAGAGGGAAGATTGATGAATTGATGATTTGAAAATGAAATAATGAGAGAAGATAAGTGATAGAGATATTCAGAGGTCATCGAGAGGGTTTTTTAGAAAACAGTTTAAGGGACAGAGTATACAGAAGAGGTCACCGAGTTGATTTATCAATTATCGAGGGATGCTATGAGAAAGGTAATTTCATATTGAGCACATAGAGTCTGCTATAACATTTCAAGATGTAAAGTTGTAGATATTTGTAAAGATTTTGATTGAATTATTTTGAGTTGTAATAGAAACCTTTAATAGGGTAAAAGACTCTAACAAAGTCTATAAATTGTAAAGCCTTTAACCAGGTACAACATTTTGTAAAAGTGTTTGTAAAATCCTTTAGCAAGGTAGATCTAAAGATCTTGATACTCCTAACAGGGTAAGCTATCATAAATAGCTAACATGTAGCTCTAACCGAGCAACCTTTATTATTGCAGTAGTGAAGTTGTGGGTGCCATCCCCACCGCAGTTTTTCTCTCTAACAAAGAGTTTCTGCGTAACCAAAATATTTGAGTTATGTAGTGAAATGTGTATGAATGTTATTTCTATGATTAGGTTTTAGCATCATATATTATGAGATCAGCTATACACAATTTATGTTTATCAATAAGATTGTTTTAGAAGAAAAGTTTTGAAGTACTGATACACCCCTCCCCTCTCAATGCATTAGCTTTCCTAGTTGGACGTAACAATTGGTATCAGAGCTACTCTCTTGGAAAAGGGTTTTACTACCTAAAGAGAAAGATCCTATCAATGGAAGGCTATAAACAATCACGTAGAATTGTGAATCTCCAAGAACAATTGGATCATGCTAATCAAGTGATTGCAGACATGCAGAGACAAATGCAAAAATCACTGAAAGTCAAAAGAAGATTGTCTGATGATTTACAGGATTCACAAGAGTTGGTGGAACAAATTGAGACATCATCTGAGAATAGCATATCAGAAGAGTCTGAAGAAATGATTGTAGAGTTATAAGAAAAGAACAAAGCACTGAATGATCAGCTAAAAGCAATGAAAAGGGAACATGAGTATTTTAGCACACAGATGACTGAACATCTTGATGCATTAAGAACAACTGAGGATAACATAAGAGATTTAGAAAAAGAAAAACAACAGCTAGAAGCATTGGTGTCTAAAAAGAATGATGAAATCACAAGGATGACTGGAATCCAACATAATTTGTCTGATCAATTGGGTTATGCACATCATGAAGCAAATCTAAAAGAAAATGAGAATCAAGCATTGAAACTTGAATTATCAAGATTGACCGATGAACTTGAAGCAGAAAAGAAGTCAAAAGAAACACTGAAGAAAATTTATGAAGTGTCAAGAATGTTGGATGAGCAACTAAACATAAGATTACCCAAAAAATCTGCCGGACTCGGTTACAAAAGAAACAACTCTACCAACAAAGGAATCAACACTATCGAGAAAGGAGAATCATCAAAGAAGGCTGGACATAAAGATAAATTGAAAGATAAGAAGCCTATTTGTAATTATTGTGGAAAACAAGGACATACTGCCAACATGTGCCGAATAAGAAAAGGTAAGCAACCGAATGTCACTAGGTCTGATGGTTATTGTTACAATTGCAATAAGTATGGTCACACATCTAATCAATGTAGGACAAAATCTGTTAGCAATTATCAAAAGGCAAAATTCAAGGGGTTTTGCAAAAACTGCAATAGATATGGACACAATATCGAGAAGTGTTGGTTTAAGCAAAAAAACTATATGTGGTCTTCATACCGAGAAAATACCAGAAGCTACCGAACTTACACAGATCTTAACCGACAATATACTGTAGTACCATGTGATTACAATACAAGGAGATGGTGTGAATGTTGTGGAAGATATGGACATATAAGTGCCAACTGTATGATAAGGTTTGGAATGAACAAAATCAGAGATCATGGAGAAATCTTGGAATGGCATGTTTTCATTGTCACAAAGTTGGACACTTGGCTAAAAATTGCAGAGATCAACCCAGAGGAGATTCTGAAGAGATAAGAATCAAATTACATAAAACCTGGAAAAAGATGGAAAATGGGTCAAATAATGAAGAAAGCACCTTACCTACCGAGTTAGGTGCATCTACTTTGAATTAATCATAAAGGTATGAAGGGACTGCGTTTTCTCAAGGTTAGATCCTAATAGTTCCTATTTAATCATGAACACAATTCCAAAATCTGCATACCTAAGATGCAATAACATTTCTAAATACTATCTAGTCTATTTGAAGTACCAGAGAAGTCCATAAGTGCAGGAAACCTGTCTAGTCGGTAAAAGCATAGAAGGAAGATAATCGGTTTAGTGGAATCGAGTGCATTTAATGCTTATCTTACCTAACAACACGAAGCCTGATAAGGTAAAGGGTGTATTTAAAGTTGTGTGTGCAGTCATTTCATACTTACTAGTTTTCAAAGAGCAGAGCTAAGCGAATCAAAGGCGATCAAACATTTCCAGAGCTAATTTCAAGGTATTTTCCAACAATCTTAAAATGCATTTTCAAGCAAGTTAACCGATCAATATCAGTTGTGAATATTTGCATTATATTTACTAAGTCGAAAGCATTTTCTGGTTAGTTGAAACCCTAAGCTTTTTCATTAGTAGAAATCCAAGTTTAAAATGGCTCCCAAGATGCAAAAACCTGTTGTAGTTGAGACTATTGAGAAGCCCTCACTAAAGTATTCCTTACCTCCCAAAGTGGCATCTGAACCCGATGAGAAAACTGCACTTTCTCTTATTCCGAATAGGGTTCTATTGGATGAAGATGTCAAATTTTATACTAAGTGTCATGTTGAAGAGCTAGGTCATACCGAAATTAAGGACATGTATGATAAATTATGCACCGATGGAATCCTGGATAGTAAGTATGAGCATATCAAAGTTAAGGGATTAACCGAAGCCCTAACCTATCCTCGAGTTTTCAAACCCCAATGGGTCAAATTTGTCTTGAGCAGAGTGCATGATGACTTTATGTGGTTAGAGGAGCAACCGTTCAAAATAACCAAGGAGATTATTCACATAATAACCAGATACCCTATATTCGACCATGCCCGAGCACAGAAGATGATTTCACAGAAGGAATTGATAACTTTAACCAGAGTTGAGTTTGATTGCAGAGAGTCATTGGTTATTATTTCTTTCAATCAACAAGAGAAAACAGTGTACCATGTGCAGTTGTGGACTTGGCCTATAAAATTGTGAAAAAGGGTATGAAAGCAGATTTATGTGAAGTATTGTTGAAGAATCTTTTTGAAAATCTCAATACAATAAGGAAACCTAAGAAGAATAACACTGCTAACACACTAAAGTTTGGGTCACTCTTAGTGTGTATGTTCTTCTATTTTCAGAAGTTCTTTCCTTCAGTCGGTAACATCGTTTGGGAATTACACCGACCAATCACCCATCAAATAAATGATTTTATCAATCAGCTAGGTGATAATTTCAATGAGATAATGGATGATTACTTTAACAAATTTCAGGACAAGATGCATAACAGGTACAGGATCCCACCTCAGCTAGTGGATAAATATAAGGATACTATATGTTTTGAAGTGGACACCGACTACTGTTATGTCAATGCAGTATAACCTAGAACTCAATCTTTACCACCTATGGGTTATGAGATTGATGTTGATATTACTCAACAACAGATAGATGCCTTTTTGGCACTTCCAAGGCACTCGACTGAGATCGGGTATGGTACCTATGAAGAGGTAAAAGAAAAAGTAAAAATGAGTATTGTGGTACCAGAGAATACTAGGAAAGCCACTAAAATGATCAAAAATTTAACTGAGAAATTTGGAGAAGGTTCTACCTCCACACCTACTAAGCCAGTGGGTAGGAAAGATGATCAACTTTCAATTGAGGAAGAATCTGAAGCTCAAGAAGCAGCAATTACACTGAGCACCGAGTTGCCAAAGGGCAAAATCTTAAAAAGAAAGAAACATGACACAACTAAGGTATCACCAACTCCACTAGTTAAGCGACCTAACACTAGATCATCTGCAGTGTCACCCGGTAAGAGGCAGAAAAATGTTGAATTGCCTAAAGTTACAAAGACTTATAGAAATTTGACCAGGAGACTCATTTTGAATAAGGAGTCAAGTGACACTGAATCTGAAGATCCAAATAAATTTCAGATTGTTAAAAGCACAAAGGAAGATGTACACAGTGCTGACAATTTCTGTGCAAAATTGAAACAATATGGAGGATTTGGATCATTTAGGTATGTAAAATATGACTCCCAAACAAAAGAAGAAAATAGGCAAATAGAGCAGTCAGTAGTGTGTACACTTCTCAAATTCTGAGTAGTTCCATTGGAAGTAACTAATTTTCTTCCAAAAGCATTGTACTCTCATATTGACAACAGATGGAAATATGCTATGGACTCGGAGAAGCAGATAAGAAAAAGAGTTTTGGTACATCTCTTTCCAGACATGTTGGTAGATGATATAAGAAATCATTTGAAAAACTACCAGACAAATTTTCAAGTAAAGCAAAGGGCCTTTAAAATGATGAATGGCCTTTATCTTGAAGTAGAGAAGTAAACTAAAGAAAAATGGCAAGAAATTTTCAAAATTCAAACTGAAGAGACTCAAGGTGAAGTACAAATAGTTGGCATCACCGAGCAAGATCCTGCTTCAACTATTCAACAAGATGAGGATGTCATGGACACTGAGGCACAAGAAGAAGAAATGATAGAAGGAAATGCCTATGCCAAACTGGTATCAAGTGAATTAGTCTTGGAACAAGTTAAGTCCTATCCTCCGGTAACTCAACAAGTGTCAACCGAGAAACCTCAGGACACAGAACAAGGAAAAGAGGATCAAAAGGCTACACAAGGTGAATCTACCTCTCAGGCCCTAGGCGAGCAAACTTCTCAAGCTTCTACAAACACTGGAACTGTTGCCACTAAGACCCCAAGCAAGGAAACACCGAAGGATACAACAGAGGCTTTAGAAACTGACAAAAGTGTTGCTCCCACCGAGCAACATACCGAGGAAGATCAAGCCTCCAAAGCCATTGTACTTGTATATGGTGAAAATGGATAGCAATAAACAACAATATTGAAAGACTAAAATGGATTCAACCACCAAACCCTAGCCTAACAATGAACAAAGATCCACCATAACATATGAAGATAACCTAAGACAATGCAAAATAACTCAAAAAATCACAAAGATTATACCATCACATGTCCACTAGGGTTTTTGATCTCCATTCTTCCTATCTCCATTGATCTTGTTTGATATGCTTGCTCTCAGATTTTTGTATGCACAAGAGCTCAACAAAGAACGGAATGTGGTTGCAAGTAGGATCATAGTGTAGCCAAGTCCTCCAAAATTAGTCATTAGGGTTCTGGTAATGAAGAAAGCATCTCCTTAAATAGAAGACACAATAGAAAATGGAGGGTTAAGATTGAGAGGTGTAAAAAGAGAGGTCGGCTAGGATTAGAGGGTAGGTATAAGAAATACCAAAATAATGAAAGGGGTAGGTAGTGTAGGAAATAAGAGATGAATGACATGTGTCATGTGTAGAAAAGGTTAATGAATTAATTAAATAAATAAAGATTTATTTAATTAATAGAAGAAGTAGGGCAATTAAATAAATAAAATATTTATTTAATTTAGGAAAGGGATAATTTAAATAAATAACTGTATTTATTTAAATGAGAAATAAGGCTAGAAGAGGATAAATGAATTAATTAAATAAATAAAGATTTATTTAATTAATAGAAGAATTAAGCTAAAGTAATTAAATAAATAAAATATTTATTTAATTAGACATGACAATTTTAGGTGTCTACATTTTGCCCCTCTTTGAGACAATGCGGCTTGTCGCGTTGTTTCAAAGAAGATAAGCTGAACTGATACAGAGTTGCCCCAGGATGGGAATGATATGCCCCCTCGAGAGATTGGATGAAAAAGTCTGGAAAGATTGCAGACAATCTCGCGATAAGAAAGATGGGAAAGAATGGGCTGATTGGATAATGTGACAAAATCACAGGATGAAGAATACTGACTCGGGAAAATAAAGGGCAGGGCTAGGGTAGGCTATAAGATAAACCATGGGCAAAAGACATCCTCATTGTCATTCACACCCTTACGAGATCACAGTGCAGAACGAGAAAAGAGCAGCAGCAGTCAGCAGCGATGGCATTCGTTCATAGATTCGATCGTGTCCGCCGATTCCAGCGACCAGCCGATGCAGGAGAGCCAGTAAGTACCCGAAAACCTCCTCGTACTTTCACGCATTTCAAGTTTTGTCATTAATGCATGTTTAGGAGCAATAAATGCGCTAGAAATAGGGTAGTTTAAAAGTGCAAAAACGCGCAACCGCGTCTGTGTCAGCGCCAGGCGCGTCTGTGTCCAACAGGCGCGTCTGTGTCGGGTCCAGGCGCGTCTGTGCCTGGAACCGCGTTTGTGTTGAATGCGGACGCGTTTGTGAAATGTAGTAGCGTCTGTGCTTTTGAATAGCGTTTATGTCATGCAGGGACGTCTGTGTTCCCTGGTCGCGTTTATGGCTGGCATAGGCACGTTTGTGTTTAGAAAGCGCGTCTGTGTTGCAGAGGCGCGTTTATGCAGTCTATAAGCGCGTTTATGAGTTAAAAGTGCGTGTGTGTTGAAAAAGTGCGTTTATGTGTTTAAATGCATAGTTTTAGTCCTTAAGGTCAAATCGGCAGTTCTGTGATGAACATACGCTGTCGATTGGATAAGCTGCTGAGAGGATACACTCAAGCAGGTCCTCTAGGAAGATTAGGATAGATCAAGGCACTTTGTGATGAACAGGGAGCACCAGGATATGCAGCACTTTGTGATGAACAGGGAGTGCGAATGTGAGTGACACTTTGTGATGAACAGGGAATGTCACACACGTAGTACTTTGTGATGAACAGTGAGCACTACTAGGATAAATAGCAACACTTTGTGATGAACAGTGAGTGTCACTAGGGTAGATAGCCATATGCATTTGGGTAGCGAGTAGCATTTTGTGATAAACAGTGAATGCCACGATAACTGACAAGATTGATTTGCTTGACTGCAGGAGTATTTGCCGATGTTGGAGTCACGGGAGAGATTCCCATCGACTCAGAGACTGCGTCCAGAGTTGTCCATCCAGGACATGATTTCCATTGAGGAGATGGGTCTCACATATATGCTCTATGTGCCTGAGTTTCGGGCAAACATGGGGTTGCTGACTGCATTGGCCGAGAGATGGCACTCAGAGACATGCACGTTTCACCTGCCGATGGGTGAGATGACAGTGACACTGGAGGATGTATACAGGATATTACATGTCCCTATTGATGGAGAGTTGATCCCCTACGACCGTGACGGTGACAGGGAGGCCTTGAGACGGGTTTTTCAGGATCCTGAGTTGGAGATGAGAGCAGGGCATGTAGCCTGGGACACCATGACTGCCACAGGATTGGCATTGCCGGCAGTTATTGGGGGAGTTATCAGTGGATACCTGTGTCCAGACAGGGCCACACGAGGATTGGCAGTGGGCTGGGGAGGGGCCTTGGAGACGCTGATGGCAGAGCACACTAGGTATGCATGGGGGCCATGTGTCCTAGCACATTTGTACTATGAGCTGCATCAGTTTGTATACCACGGATCAGTGGGGCTGGGCTGCGGTGTGACTCTATTGCAGGTGTGGGCCTATGAGCACCTTCCAGTGACGAGGCCGATTCATTTCAGAGGCAGAGGACAGGGACAGAGTTTTGTTCATTTGTATGCCATGATCACATCCCAGCCTCGGATTGGGAGATTGGAGCACTGGAGGAGAGTCATTGATGACATTGATATGGTGATCTGGAGGCCGTACCTGGGGTGCGAGGAGTGGGGTGACGATGCACTGGAGCTACCCTACACCTTCCGGAGCAGGTACCTGATTGGACGGACGCCCTATATATTAGAGAGACAGCTGGTGGATAGGGTATGCAGGCAGTATGGCCGGATTCAGAGGATGCCCCGAGGCTCGGGTATGTATGCCCGTACTGTTAGAGATCAGGTGCAGTTTGGCCCACTGCTATCTTATGATCAGGCAGTGATGCAGCTAGCAGAGATGATGCCGATGCCATGGGACATGTGGCCAGAGGTAGATGATGCAGGGATGGACGCAGAGTACTCTGCGTACTGGGCAGAGCATCCATTTCCGAGGTTGACAGATCCGGCAGAGCCAGTGGATGGAGAGGGTGGAGGAGATGATGATGAGGGAGGAGGGGATGCAGGTAGGGGCCGGCGGAGGCGGAGGGGAGTGGTGGGAGAGAGACGGGTAGCACCTCGGAGGGAGGGAGGTCAGGAGAGAGCAGCTCCAGTGGTGAGAGGACGGGGTGGACTGCCCCTACAGGTGCCAGCAGCACAGGGTCCCAGAGAGGGACAGAGACAGGTACAGCCAGAGGGACAGAGACAGGTACAGCCACAGGTACCTATACAGGCACAGGGACAGGTGCAGGCAGAGGCACAGGGACAGGCACCTGTAGAGGAGGAGCCACAGGCAGGGGCGGAGAGCGGAGACTCCGAGGAGGATGAGGTGGTGAGGCTGCGGGAGATCTGCCAGGGCCAGGCAGATGAGATTGAGGATTTGGTTCGAGAGAGGAACCACCTCAGGATCAGGGTCCGAGACACAGAGCGGGAGAGGGATCAGGCCATCCAGAGATATACCGAGGCCGAGACAGCTCTGAGGGTAGGTAGGCGGGCAGCAGAGGATGCAGGGGCAGGCTACGCCTATGTTTTGCGAGCGGGAGAGGAGATCGCCTACTGGAGGGATCTATATTATGCAGCCGTGCCAGCAGAGCAGCGGGCTAGGAGCTTCCAGAGGTCGTCGCGCACAGCGACGGCTACGGGAGGGAGCCGCAGGAGACAGGCATCCAGCGGTGGGGTTATGGGGCCTCCACCACCACCAGAGGGACAGGGGGATCCAGGGGCAGGGCCATCTACAGCTCAGACTCCGTCGAGGCGAGGTGGCTCCGAGGGAGGGAGTTCCTCATAGCTATAGTGGGCTCCCATTGTATCAGTAGATGTATCATTGTTGTATTGTAGACACCTGCGGGTGATTCTTTTGTAGCCATATGATTCTTTTGACATCATTGTATTATGACACATTTGATTGATTATATATATGAGATGATTCATCTTTTGCGGCAGCTATATGCATGTGTACCTTGTGTGATGAGATGTTCTTATGTGATGCATGTTTTATGATATGGATGCTTATATGATGCAAGGCCATATATTTTTGTTCTTTTATGTTGTATATGTGATGCATGATGCAAATGAAAATGTATGTGATGCAAATGATTATTTATATAATGAAAATGTGAGATGTGCTAACATGTGTTGTATGCAGGATGTGATGCCATTATAATATCTATATGTATGAAATGCTTATATGTGGTGATGCAGGTGCAACTATATGAAATGCACATGTTTTTGGTGTGTCATTATACTCAGTCATGTGATAGCGGGCTACGCGGACTCGAGAAGGACAATGGAAGTCAATCAAGAAAGGGGGATGGAAGACAGAAGATATGAACGTGAAAGAGCTTCTTGTGCGTTATCATCATTGAGCTTTATTATGGCAGAATAGGTTATGACAATCGAGGCATATGTTCGGCCCAGAAAGTCATTGTACCTGTTTGCATGGAGATAAGACAGTCACAAACAAGGAATGCCCCAGTTCACACTAGACTCACAGTGTCCTCATATCCTTGGACAAGTCATAGTATTACTAAAAGACAATCCACAGACAGCAAATGCAAATAAGTGACGATACCCCATCCTCGCCTTTCTAGTCAAAGACATCCTGGAGATAGAATCTCTAGTCAAAGACATCCCGGAAAAGCTAAAAGACATGTCACCAAAAAGATGAAACCAAAAGAAAACCAAGACTCGACACCCACATCCACTGTAGTCCTCAAGTTTGTGTCTCTTGTCACTTGTTTAAGTCAAATTTTGATTGTGGTCACAATGTTCACTTTCACAAAAAGGATAGATAGCACTGAACCATATGTTGTCTGAGTCTGTTAAAAGATTTGATTTTGTTGAAGCCCATTGTTGCTGCTGTGTTTCCTTGGAAACTGACTGAATCCATGAAACTGATACCTTATTGTGGAGAAGATGGAACTTTATTGCGGATCTGCGATGCAAAATGTTGCTTTATTGCGAATTGTGCGCGGATAGACTGAAGAGAGCTGAAAGAAACTGTATTCCTCGAAACATGTGATGTTCTCAGTTCCACACCCATTACTAGACGCAGGAATTGGCCGTAGTCACAGATAGGATCTGATTTATTATGGATGGAAAGAGAGTGAAAAGGGAGGGTTTATTATGAATGGCTAACCAATCTCGGGTAGATCAATAACAAGCCATGATGGGAATGGGTAAGTTTATTGTGGGTGAATTGGTCGTGATTGTGTGCGAAGTGAAAGAATGAAAGGGAATCCTGAAAGAGGGAGGAGCAAAGTCCCTACGCATGGCGCTGGTGACCCAGTTTTCACCATGGTACTTGCCCAGGGCGCCACCGAAGTGGTTTTCACCGTTGGACGAAATTATTTCTCTTTACTTTTTTGGATTTTGCAATTTTTTTTGTTGTCACAAGGCGCCTGTTTGCCAGGTTTTCACCAAGTAACAATTTTTTTGTTTTATAATTTTTTTTGTATTTTTGAATTTTTTTGATTTTTTTTGTATTTTTGCATTAGGATACTCAAAAAGAGCTTATGTGTAGAACCTGCGAAGGTGCATGCTGTTGATAGGATCCTCCAAAGATTCACCTTCTGTAGTTGAGAGCTGATATGCCCCAGATCCATATGCTGCTGTGATGATGTAAGGACCAAGCCAGTTGGGTTCAAATTTGCCCTTCTTTTCTCTATCTTGCTGATTCTTGGGGTTCTCTCTGAGGACTAAGTCACCTACCTCAAATGTGCGAGGCTTGACCTTGTGATTATAACTGCGACTCATTCGTTGTTGGTAAGCCTTGAGATGATTAAAAGCAGTGTGTCGTCGTTCCTCCAACAGTTCTAGTTCTTGTAAGCGAGAGACCCTGTAGTCTTCATCGTTGATTATGTTTCTCAAGGAGACCCGTAAAGAAGGTAACTCGACCTCAATAGGCAAGATGGCTTCAGCACCATAGACAAGTGAGTAAGGTGTAGCTCCTGTAGGTGTGCGGACACTGGTACGATAGGCCCAAAGTGCGGGATTGAGTTGGACATGCCAGTTACGGCCAGCGTCGTCGACTGTCTTTTTAAGTATTTTGAGAATTGTTTTGTTAGACGCCTCAGCTTGGCCATTACCTTGGGGGTAATATGGTGTGGAGAAACGATGAGAGATATGGAATCGCTCACAGAGTTCACGAACATCCTGATTCTTGAAAGGACGCCCGTTGTCGGTAATAATGGAAGTAGGAATCCCGTATCGGCAAATGATGTAGTTCAGGATGAAAGTAGCGATTTGTTTCCCAGTAACTTGCGTGAGAGGCACAGCTTCAATCCACTTTGTGAAATACTCTGTGGCTGTGATAATGAATTTATGTCCGTTGGAAGAAGGAGGGTGAATCTTGCCTATGAGATCGAGTCCCCACTGACAAAAGGGCCAAGGAGATGCAAGTGGCTGTAGTTCTTGTGCTGGTGCGTGTATGAGGTCTCCATGAATTTGACACTGCTTACACCTCTTGACAAACTGATATGCATCTTTTTCCATAGTAGGCCAGTAGTATCCAGTCCTGATGAGTTTCTTGGCCAAGGTAGGACCACTAGTATGCGGACCACATATCCCTTCGTGCACTTCTCGTAACGCAATCTGAGCTTCGTCACTCTCTAAACATCTAAGGAGGGTGCCATCTAGACCTCGTCGGTATAGGATATCAGCTAGGATAACGTATCGGGAGGATTGGCGGATGAAAGTGCGACGTTGGTTGTTCGATAAATCGGGAGGTAAAATGTTGTCGCGAAGGTATGTGAATATGGAACCATATAACTGGGATTCAGGACCAACAACACATATCATTTCCGTGAGAGTGATCTCATATGACGGAATCAGCAGGTTGTCAACCAGGAACTCATAACAGGTCTCATTTTGTGGTAGGTCAATGAGTGAAGCAATTGTAGCCATGGCATCAGCAGCGCGATTCTGTTCTCTTGGTATCTGCTCGAACTCTATCTTTGCAAAGTGTTGTTTCAGATCATCTACCAGTTGTTTGTAAGGCATTAGCTTTTCATCTTTTGTTTGATAATCATCAGTTGCTTGACAGATGACAAGTTGAGAATCGCCAAAAACACGAAGTTCCTGGATCTTCCACTGAACTGCAATTCTTAACCCTGTTGTTAATGCCTCGTATTCCGCTATATTGTTGGTGCAAGGAAATGATAAGCGGTATGACTTTGGTATAGAATCGCCTTGGGGATTTATAAAGAGTATACCCGCTCCTGCCCCGTGCTGTGTGTATGAGCCATCAAAGTATAGTTGCCATGGCTTTGCAGGTGATATTGTTAGAATGGACTCATCTGGAAATTCTGACTGTAGAGGAACATCATCTATCATGGGAGCATCTGCCAGTTGATCTGCAATGGCTTGTCCTTTGATTGCTTTTCTGTCCACGTATTCAATGTCGAATTCACTCAAAATCATTACCCACTTGGCCAGTCGCCCAGTAAGTGTAGCTTTGTTGAGCAGATATTTTAGTGGATCAATTCTGGCAATCAACTTGGTCTTGTGAGTGAGCATATAATGTCGTAATTTTTGTGAAGCGAAGACCACAGCGAGACATGCACGCTCAATTGGTGTGTAGTTGAGCTCATATCCCACCAATGTGCGACTGATATAGTAGACTGCTTTTTCCTTGCCGTCAGGTATTTGCTGTGCTAGTAGCGCCCCCAGTGCTGTTGGAGTAGCTGATATGTAAAGTAGCAATGGTTGATTCGGAATTGGTGGCATCAAAACTGGCGGGTTCAAAAGATAGTCTTTAAGTGCCTGAAAAGCCTGTTGACAGTTCTCGTCCCATTTGAACTTAATGTTTTTGTGTAGCAGGTGCTGGAAAGGATTACACTTATCTGCAAGTTGTGCTATGAATCTTCGTATGGACTGGAGTCTCCCTTGTAAAGACCGAAGTTGACTGATATTCTTGGGTGGCGGCATGTCCAAGATAGCCTTGACTTTTGCTGGATCCGCTTCTATTCCTCTTTTAGACACAATGAATCCTAGGAGCTTCCCGGAGGTTACTCCAAAGACACATTTCTTTGGATTTAATCTTACCTTGTATTTTTCCAGCCTATCAAAAGCAACTGAAAGTATGTCCAAGTGTGTATTTCTGTCTATTGATTTAACCAAAAGGTCGTCGACATAATCTTCCACCTTTACATGCATGAGATCATGGAAGATAGTCGTCATGGCTCGTTGATACGTGGCACCTGCATTTTTCAGCCCAAAGGGCATGACATGCCAGCAGAAGGTTCCCCATGGACAAGTGAATGATGTTTTATGTTGATCTTCAGGTGCAATCCTGATCTGATTATATCCAGAGAATCCGTCCATTAAAGATAACATCTCATGGCCTGCTGTGAGATCAACAATTAAATCAATGTTTGGTAATGGGAAATCATCCTTCGGACAAGCCTTGTTGATATCCCTGAAGTCTGTACATATTCGGATGCTGCGATCTGGTTTGCTAACAGGCACTAAGTTGGAAATCCATTCAGGATAATCAATTGGGTGTATGAATCCGACATCTAGTAATTTCTCCAGCTCTGCCTTGACTAATAATGCCACCTGTGGATGCATTTTTCTCAATTTCTGTTTTACTGGTTTTGCCCCCGGTTTGACTGTTAAATGATGCATTACTAAGTCGGGGTCTAGTCCAGGCATATCAGCATAAGACCATGCGAAGTTGACTTGTCGTGCCTTAAAGAAGCTTATGAACCTTGCTTTCTCGGCCTCTGTCAATGATTGAGCCAAAAATATGTTGTGTGGAACCTCGGCTGTACCAATGTTTGTCTTTATAGTCTCCTCTACCAACATGGATGATTTTTCCTCGTATGATGTTGGGAGAATGTCAAGCCTTCCATCTTCGGGCGCCTCAGAGAGGTTTTCACCCTCAGATACGTCCTTTCTTTTTACTTTTTTAGAGTCAGAGAGCGCCACAGTGTGGTTTTCGCCGTAAGACCCTTGTTTTGTCTTTATTTTCACATTTTTGCGACTAGAAGGCCCGACACCCTCACCAAAGTATGCCATGTTATTTAGCTCTATGGCGTATCCTGCTTTATGGTCTCCAAGAGGAAGATCATCGCGAATGCCAAGATAATCCACGATAGCTTCGTCATTTTGAAATGTATCGATCTGTGGTGGTCCATCCTGATCCCAGTCAATGAGTTGGGGGTGAACGAGGGGAAGGTCTTTAGTGTTTTTAGAATCCGCAAGGCTAATAGTGAAGATGTGGTTATATTCAGGTATGTCAAGGTAGTCATCGAGGTCGTCAATGGCACTCTCCTCATCAGTGTCGATCGTGAGTGAGTCCAAATTATCATCACTAGTAGTACCCTCAGGGACAGGTGTCCTCATCCTATGTGATCCTGACCTAGGGCCCTGAAACGAAGCTTGTGCGGGATCCTTATGGGTCGGTTCTTGACCAACTCTGAATTTCTTGTAAAACTCCTCCTCCTCTGTAGGTTCATCTGGCTCTCTAAATGTCTCATTAAGTTCATAATCGCTGGAGGATTTGTCTGAACCCCATTCCCACTTATTGGAGTCTGTGGAATAATTATCCTCTTGTTGAACTTCAGCCACTTTGACTCGCCATATCTGTTTTGTTTTCTTGTGTTGAATCTTGGGGTTTAGAAAACCAAGCCCCTTAGAGCGTTCCCTTCTTGTAGTTAGCTCAGGTTGTAGAGGCTCCATGACACCTTCTTTGCGTAGTCCGAGAGGACTTTTTCCATCATACCCGAATCTCTGCAGAATTTTGAAACCTTTACCATAGTTTTCACAGGGTATTATAATTTGATCATGTGTATCATCTCCAGCGTCCTTATATAGCATTTTATATAAACTTTCTTCCTCTAGTTCGCCCCATTTTTGAAAGACGGTAGGATCCCATTTGAGGAGCATGATGGAGATTTGCTTATTTGGATGTGGTCGCCCATATTCCTTGGGGGAGTTCATGACTTGTCGTAAGAACATTGTTTGATTCAGAGTGTATTCTCCCATGCCTTTGTCTTGAAACTTGGCTCTAAGTTCACCTTGTTTGGATGTCGAGGGCTTTAATGACTCAGGATCAATATATGCTGAAGAAGGAGTAGCCTCACGATTGCTGGGAATGATAATCTCAGTATGTGATCTCAAGTTATTGCAATATATGAATGGATTTGGATCACCATTGACCGTTACCTCGACTCCATTATGAGGAAATTTTATGCACTGATGGTATGTTGATGGGACCGCTCTCATTTCATGAATCCATGGACGTCCTAGCAATATGTTATACGTGAGGTCTAGATCCAGGACTTGACAAATCACGTCCTTTGTTACTGGCCCTATTCTGAGTGGTAAGATGACCGTGCCCTTGGACGAGCGCTCTTCATCATCATAAGCCTTAATAGTGATTTGGTTTGTAGCATTCACAGCTTTGTCAGAATATCCCAATTGTCTGATGGTGCTCAATGTACAAATATTAAGACCTGCTCCTCCATCTATCAGGACTCGTTTTATTCGGTGTTTATGTATGAAGGCTTCAATATGTAGAGGTGCATTGTGAGGCTGACTTATGGAGGCGTCATCGGCTTCTGTAAATGTGAGGGAGTGTGGAACGGATAGGTATCCCACCATGGCTTGAAACTGATCCACGTTTAGATCCGTAGGGACAGCAGTATCTCTCAAGGTTTTGTCAAGGACGGCTTTATGTGCAGGAGATATACGTAAGAGCTCAAGAATAGAGATGAGTGCGGGTGTTTTCCCTAATTGCTCTACAAGATCGTACTCAGGCTTAGTTGACGGAAGATTGGTATTCTTAGAAGAGGTTCCTGGCAATGTGATCTTACCTCGACAGGTTGTAACATGACATTCAGAGGTAGATGCGGACGAAGATCCCACACCTTTTAGGACAATTTTAGGTCGCTGAGAAGGATTCTCAGGATTTTTATTTTTGATAGTAATGGTAGAAATATGATTGTCCATTGAGATGTGATTAATAGTGGAATCATAATTGTAAGATGTTCTAGTGTAATTGGCTTGATCATCTGTGACTTTGCCTTTTCCCTTGTCATGTTTTGGGAATGGTTCCTTAAACACCTCATGCTCTTGGTTAGATGAATGTCCCTCAATCTCAATATCTCCTCTGTCAATGAGATCTTGTACAATGTTTTTCAATCGATGGCAATTACTTGTCTTGTGACCCTTGCTCTTATGAAATTCACAATATTCATCATCATTCCACCAATTCGGTTTTACCTTTGGTTCATATGGAGGAAAATCTGGGACCGTGATCACTTTGTTTGCTACAAGCTTTTTGAATACTGATTCAAGTGGTTCTCCCAATGGAGTGTACTTCCTTCGTGGTTTGGAAGCTGTTTGATTGTTCACTTGATTGTTGGTAGAATTTGATCCAGAAAAGATGAACTTTGGTCTCACTGTATTGGCATCAACAACACCATCATTAACTGTGTTCTTGTTCTTGTTCCAAAACTTTGGTTTGTCTTTTCCCTTAAAGTCCTCTTTGTTTTCTTTGAATAGTTTGATAACTCCTTGTTCAATTAAGACTCTTTCTGTTGCTAGGCCCTTTTCAATGACATCCTTGAATGTAGACAAACAAGCTTTTCTGAGATCATAACCAATAGCCTTGTTAACATTTTGTGTGAACATTTCCACCATTTGTTTTTGCGGGATTTCACAAGAGCATCTGCTAGCTAAGTTCCTCCATCTTTGCAAAAATGACGCAAAAGATTCTCCTTCTTTTTGTTTCGTATTGCACAAGGTAGTAACTGAGACATCTGTTTCAATGTTGTAAGAGAAATGTTGAATGAATGCCTCTGCCAAGTCACCCCATGACTTAATACCAGGAGGTAATTGAGAAAACCATTCCATCGCTTGATCTCCTAAGCTCTGTGGGAACAACCTCATTAAGTATGTTTCTTCTGCCGCTACCTCAATGCAAGCTGTGAAGAATTGTCTTATGTGTGCCTTGGGATCTCCTCTCCCTCTATATTTGTCAAATTTCGGTGTTGCAAAGTGCGGAGGAAACGGAGGCATTGGAATGCTCTTATCAAAGGGATAAGGGCATATATCTCTCATAGTATATGTGGGTTTTGATGTGCCCATGTCTTCCACTTTCTTTTGTAGATCTCTAATTTGTTGCTCCAAATTATTTTTGGGAGGAGATGGATTTCTTGTAGCATATCCCATGTTTGAAACACCCATTTGAGGAGGAGCTTGTTGCATGTATGGATGATACTGATCGTAGACATGTCCATATGGAGGTCTATATTGTTGCGACATGTATGGAGCACTTGGCATAATTTCTTGTTGAGGAACCCCATATCTGTTTTGTGTATATAAACCATATTCAATGGGCCTTTCATTTTCCATTGTGTTGCCCCCAATTTTGGCATGAGGTCTTCTTGTGTCAAAATTTTGAGGAAGTCCTTGAGTATCCATTTGTCTTGGTTGACCCATATCTTGAGCATGTGTTTGAACATAAGGCCTCCATGATGATCTTTGAGTGTAAGTATCGTGCATTTGAGCTTGTGTATGTGGGATTGCTGGTTTCTGAAGCAAAACTGATGGTGACTCCGGCATCATATTATTTGGTCCTCCACTATTTGGTTGAGTTTGTTGTGAAGGTCTACTTTCCATAAGTTGAGATAAGTCAAAATCATGTGGTATCTTAGCTCCACTTTGTGCCATCATGTTTAGAAAGTATTGACGATCCCTCCTCATTATCTCTTCAACCAATCTATTGAATTGAGGATCCATTATAGATTCTTGTATGTCTGCTGATAGTATTGAAGAATTGTCCACATTATCATTGTGTGTAGCGTTGTGTATAGCGTTTGCGCTTTCCATATTTGAATTGTGTCTATAAACATTCATGTCTGGTAATGTAGTGTGCTCAGGATTGTAGAAGACATCATTGTCATACTCATAAGAACTCATGTTTACGGGTCCTTGAGCTTCTTTAGCTTTTCTCCTAGATTTTTGAAGACGGGTTTCAACCATGAACTAGGTGTTAGACCAATATGTGAGAGACTTAGACGAAAATGACAAGGGTATGTAAGACCAAGAGTTGTATGGAGTGTAAATGAATCTGAAGTTTACTTGCAATGTCCAAAGTGTAAGACCAAGTATGTATGTTGTAGAGTAGGTGTGACTTCCAAAGAGAGGATAGTTTCTCTTGATGAGGTAAGCTGACCTTGACTCTAAGTAAGACCAAATGAGACCCAAAGGTAAGAAACCTTGATGAGGGATCACTTAGCAAAGTGTTGTAGTATGTAGTGTGTTGACAAAGTATAGTGAGGACAAGCAAGTGACTTTTTGACTCAAGTATGAGGTATGAAGCAATGATGGACTGTGTAAGACCTTAGAACAGGCTGAATGCTAGATGAACCTGAAGAGATAACCTAGGAAGCTCAAGTGTGCCGAAACTGATTTCTTTGTTTGCTTGATTGTTAGACTTTTTTCAAATCCTGACACAGACGCCTCTGTATACTTCACAGACGCGGTTTTAAGACACAGACGCTATTCTGTTTGACACAAACGTGATTCTGAGATTTCCTGTTGATGTTTGCTAAGACTGACAGATTTTTGCAATTGTGGACACAGACGCGCCTGTATACTTCACAGACGCTATTTCCAGACACAGACGTGTCTCTGTTCGACACAGACGCTGATAAAAACACAGACGCTATTCTGTACTTCACAGACGCGTTTATCAGACACAGACGCGGTTTTAACAGACACAGACGCGTTTCTGTAACCTTAGTGCAATCTTTCCTATCTGTGAATTTGTTTTGCTGTGACCAAATCTGATTTTTCGACTGTTTTTCGTGACAAGAGGACACAGTGTTGATGACCCAATGTTTGCAGACTGTTTAGACTCCAAAAAGTGTGTTGTTTGATGTAAAAAGTTTTTGCATACACTTGAAGACACAAAAGACACAATGTTTTGCTGTTTTGTCTTGATTGTTTGAGTGTTTATCATAAGTCAAGCACAATTCTTATGGCTGGCCAGGACAATAATTGTTGATCCCACATGGGGTTTTACCCCCGAGGCTACGCTATTCAGAGCGGATACTTAGATGCTTGACCTCACTGGCTCCACCCTCGGCACTCACTTCTCGGGTCAGCCAAGCATCAGTCCCCATGAAAACTCCCCATGGCGAACTTTGTATCTCTACTAAGAACCGTATGTGTGTGGGCCGCTACCAGAGGTCCGACCTCCTGCCTCAACAACTAGAAGGATTTGGGCATCTAAAACAATGAGGTGCTAGTAAGGGCATCCGCTCGTGTGGCCATACATGCGGCACTTTCAGCTCTGTAAATACAGAAGGCTCCCAGCCGGTAGGGGTTACGCCCTACAAATGATCAAATAAATTTGATCAAACGGGTTTATGGGGAGACATAGTGTCGGTATGAACTAATCAGCACACGTTATTCATAGTTTTCACCATGAATACATTTGATTATAGTGGCTTGGAAGAAGATGGCTTTTCTTTTGTTACCACTTGGGTCGTTCTCTTCTCACTAGTAGTCCTAATGACCACACGGGAAGACAGGCCCTCTAAAGAATAAACACAAAGAGCCTATTGCTCAAGACACAAAAGACAATGGTTCAATTTTAGTGCACCAATTGAAGTGTTTGCTAAGCTATGAAGACAAGGCACACAAATAAAATTACAAAACCCTAGCTAAGGCCCTGCAACAAAATTGTTAGTAGTTTGGGTTGTTTCAAATGATAACCCCTTCCTGCAAGCACACGAGTTAGGTAAATTTTAAGAAAACCCAAAAAGACTTTGTGAAAAGGGGCCTTCAACAAAAACGTATTTGCCTCCAAAGCAAGCTGCACAAACCAGGTTAGCTAGATCTGCAAAGGTTAGCCAAAAATAAACCAGATCTGAAACCCTAAGTACAAAATCCGAAAACCCGAATCGAAAAACTTGAAAAAAAAAAAAAAAAATTTTTTTTGCAAAACAGAATGCACAGACGCTGTTATACCAGACACAGACGCGTCTATCCGACACAGACGCGGCTCTGTGATTCGCAGACGTGATTTCAGAACACAGACGCCTTTTTATTCTTCAGACGCGATCAGAGGGTTCACAGACGCGATTCGGGATCACAGACGCGACTTTCGGAAACCTGCAAAAATAGAAAATGACAGAAACACAGACGCGATAAAAGATGTCACAGACGCCTCTGAAATACAAAAACGCGATCCGAACACTCGCAGACGCGAAAAAAAACCTAAAATGTCGTCGAAATCGTCCGATCTGCAACTTCAAAAATGCAAAATCTGCAACAAAATGTTAAATGCAAAGGGACAAGAGTCCCACCGGGCGTGCCAAAATGTATATGGTGAAAATGGATAGCAATAAACAACAATATTGAAAGACTAAAATGGATTCAACCACCAAACCCTAGCCTAACAATGAACAAAGATCCACCATAACATATGAAGATAACCTAAGACAATGCAAAATAACTCAAAAAATCACAAAGATTATACCATCACATGTCCACTAGGGTTTTTGATCTCCATTCTTCCTATCTCCATTGATCTTGTTTGATATGCTTGCTCTCAGATTTTTGTATGCACAAGAGCTCAACAAAGAACGGAATGTGGTTGCAAGTAGGATCATAGTGTAGCCAAGTCCTCCAAAATTAGTCATTAGGGTTCTGGTAATGAAGAAAGCATCTCCTTAAATAGAAGACACAATAGAAAATGGAGGGTTAAGATTGAGAGGTGTAAAAAGAGAGGTCGGCTAGGATTAGAGGGTAGGTATAAGAAATACCAAAATAATGAAAGGGGTAGGTAGTGTAGGAAATAAGAGATGAATGACATGTGTCATGTGTAGAAAAGGTTAATGAATTAATTAAATAAATAAAGATTTATTTAATTAATAGAAGAAGTAGGGCAATTAAATAAATAAAATATTTATTTAATTTAGGAAAGGGATAATTTAAATAAATAACTGTATTTATTTAAATGAGAAATAAGGCTAGAAGAGGATAAATGAATTAATTAAATAAATAAAGATTTATTTAATTAATAGAAGAATTAAGCTAAAGTAATTAAATAAATAAAATATTTATTTAATTAGACATGACAATTTTAGGTGTCTACAGTACTCATTCAACCAGTGAAGGCATCATCATCAAAGGAGAAGAAAGAAAAGAAGCACAGTTTCAAGATAGATCTATCGAAGCCTATTGTGCTGCCGAATGTTGACATTTCAAAACTAAAAGGGCAAGCACTTATTAAATTTGGAGAGCTTTGTAAAGCCAAAGCAAAATAGGAAAAATAGATAGCTATTTAGAAGAAGAACCGAGTATTTTAGAAGGTTAAAGCATTATTGATAGACATGCTACCTAAAGCTACCATGAATAAAGATGTTGCCATCCATATGTGACTGGATGAACTACTCACTCAATTAGAAGTATCAGGAGTAGACGCATCAGAATACCTTAGCAAATTAAAAGAAAAAGAGCTAACTGCCAAGATGATTGAAGAAGTGTAGAAGGCAATTGCTGTAGGTAAAGTCAAGCTTGTTGGATTCATTTCTGAGTTGTGCCCTCAACTCAAGCACATTATTTATTTATTCCAGAAGTTATGTACATTTTCATTCTTTATTAAAGATATCAAGCATAAGACCCAAGTCATTGAAAAAGAGATCACCGTTCTCTCCAATAACCTGACTATCGAGCCAAATTCTATTAAGAACTTTTATACAAAGCTACAAACTCTTATGGCTCAGCTATAGAACTTCGAAATGAAGAGCACAAAATAAGGATGGATATCATGACTCTTCAAACATTATTTATTCCCCATTATCATCTGTTCAAGAGTAGATCAACCGGGCTACCCAATTATCCACTCAACCAAAGGGAAGCACTTTAGATGGTTTGATTTCACTATCAGTTGATATTACAACTCAGAATTCTTTAATGAAAAGTGTCAAGGATGCACTTACCAACGCTCTCATCGACACTCGTACTAAGTATAAATTTATTTTTGACTAGTTGCCCCCACCTAATGGTAACTAGTTTTGATGTTTGTCAAAAAGGGGGAGTGTACCAAGTATGTACCGAGTATACAGAGTATAGAGTTTACACTATCTACCGAGTGTACAAATGACATTGACAGGGGGAGCATGGAACATCAGGAGTATGCAAATCATACAAATCAAGTTATGTACAACATATTGATAAGGGGAGTATGTACTTGAAGTATGTATTTGAACAAATGTATATACTGTCATTTCAGTCAAATTTTGTAAGTATATAGATTTTGTGTTATGACTTTGAAAGGAGTTTTGTCAAACGTACCAAACTAATGTCAAAAGGGGAGATTGTTACTATTTACTAAGTTGTCATTAGTTTTATGTCCAAAGTCATCCTATATACTATAGTCAGTTATTACTACCGAAATATTCAGTCGGTATGTACCTGGACACATATGTGGAAACGTGTTACAAGATTAGAGAACAGGGAACCGTTATTACATAGGGAATTGCACACTAAGATTTTGTATGATTTTGAGGAAGTTTATCCAATGAAATAATTTATATGTTTATTCATTCGATAAAGCATGTTTGTATGATCGATGTATGAACAAGATCACCATCTCAAAGATCTATATATTCAGAGTGATTTTGAGTATCTAAGAGAGAGAGAGGGAAGATTGATGAATTGATGATTTGAAAATGAAAATCATGAGAGAAGATAAGTGACAGAGATATTCAGAGGTCACCGAGAAGGTTTTTCAGAAAACGGTTTAAGGGACAGAGTATATAGAAGAGGTCACCGAGTTGATTTATCTATTACCGAGGGATGCTATGAGAAAGGTAATTTCATATTGAGCACATAGAGTCTGCTATAACATTTCAAGATGTAAAGTTGCATATATTTGTAAAGATTTTGATTGAATTATTTTGAGTTGTAATAGAAACCTTTAACAGGGTAAAAGACTCTAACAAAGTCTATAAATGTAAAGCCTTTAACCAGGTACAACATTTTGTAAAAGTGTTTGTAAAATCCTTTAGCAAGGTAGATCTAAAGATCTTGATACTCCTAACAGGGTAAGCTATCAAAAATAGCTAACATGTAGCTCTAACCGAGCAACCTTTATTATTGCAGTAGTGAAGTTGTGGGTGCCATCCCCACCGCAGTTTTTCTCTCTAACAAAGATTTTCTGCATAACCAAAATATTTGAGTTATGGATTGAAATGTGTATGAATTTTATTTCTATGATTATGTTTTAGCATTATATATTATGAGATCAGCTATACACAATTTATGTTTATCAGTAAGATTGTTTTAGAAGAAAAGTTTTGAAGTACTGATTCACCCCTCCCCTCTTAGTACATTAGCTTTCCTAGTTGGACCTAACATTTCATTTATTTTTCCTTTTTGAATCAAAGAGGTCATCAAGAGTCTTGTTCCTCCCACTAGCCACTTCTTTAGATGTATGCCTATTTCTTGATTCCCTTTGGGAAGGTCTACCAATTTTGGCATTCCCTCCCACATCTACCTTTTTCTTTTTAGGTTTGACACTAACTTGTACCAATTCCATTTCTAAGTCTTCTTCTTCATTAGTCTTCTTTGGTATAGTAGATGGAGGGGTAGAAGAGAATCCAAAGAGGGTCAATTTTTCTTTAAGATTCTTTAAACCCTAAACTTGATTATTTTCTTTTCTTTCATTATTAGACAAGCATTTACTAGGATTCACATTCTTTTTATCACCATGAATGAGCTCCTTCTCCAAACTTTGTGCTTCCTTCTGGTTTTGACCATTAGATTTGTTGGGACTTGCACCATTCAAACACTTGACAATCTGAAACTCTATTTTAGAATCTGGTTGATCATGTCGTACCACTAACCCATTGTTTACCAGTTGTACCTTCTTGGTACTTATGGAACTTAGATCCATGACCACATTATTATCTTTTGCCAAAATGATTTCCTTAGTTTTTCGGTTCATAACTTCCTTATTCAATTGTGTTTCACCTTCCTTTGGGGTATCTTCTACCTTACTATGGAATATCTGAAATACAACAAGGTTTATTCCTCCATTAATCTAGTCTTCCATAATCTTTTGATTATTTTGTCTCATCTTGGATGAGGACGCTATAACATCATCTATTTGTTTATTTTTATTTAATTTGAGTCTTCTCAACCTCTTCAATCAATGGGATCCCATAGTCGACCTCTAGTACCATTGGTATCCTAGAGATCATGGTAGTCTCCTTACTCAAAGAAGATGAACCCTAAACAACGTTTTTATGAGTCAGTTATTTCCCGATAAGCAATTTTTTACATTAATTGCTAAGATGTTTGTATTTCCTATAGACTTGGCATTCATCTTTAGCATTTTCATATTCAATAGGCCGATCCCAAGATCCAAATCTTGAGTGGAGGGTAACATGGGTGGGTAGGATAGAGTTGACTGTGATATTGACACATATTCTAGGAAAAATAAGCCTAGATTTGTGTTGAGTTATTCTATCCACAACCAAGAGACTCCCAAATGATTCTACAATCCCTCTAAATACTACATAGGTCCAATATTCCAGGGGAAGTCTTGGGAGGCGAATCCAAGTTGGAGCAACTGCGCCAAGGTCCTTCCTAGGGTCTAACCCTAGCTTCCATTTGCAAAGAGACACAAAGTTTTTAAGGTTACTTCCATAAGTCCAAGGAACTTTACTGAGGATCTTAACAAGATCTTCTTGATTCACAAAGCTAAAGAGAAAGAGTCCATTGGCCATAAGACTTATTTTCACACTTCCTTTAAGTTTCCAATGAAGATCTACCCATTTTCTAACTTGATCAATATTAGGATGGAAAGAAAGGAACTTACCCACTAAAGATAGGCTTAGCTCAACAATAACATCATTCATCAACTTGTCATACACTTCAACCAATAGACCATTAATTTTGCAAGTTCTCTCTGACTTATCTAGGGAGGAAACTTTTTCCATATTAGTAGATCTATCACCCAACAATTTATCAACAAAACTTGTAGGTTCTGAGCTTCTTAATAAAAGAACTACAACTAATAAGGTAGGGAAGCTAGGGGATGAACTATAGATTTATGACTTGCAACAATAGAGGTAACAACAATATGACCCAAAACAATAGAGTCAACATGGTTCTCCTATATGGAGGGTGGGGAAAAGATGGGGACACCTGTAGGGGAGCCCCATCCAAATTTCCCATCAAAAACCTGCACTGAACAACACAAAAAATGATCAACTTAAAGACTTAACCCTAGCACCAGAAACTGAGGCTAACTTTGTTGAGGTTATTGCTTACCCTCTATTTTTGCCAACCTAGTTGAATTTTTTAAATGATGTAGATGGTATATGCATAAGATCAAATCAATTGCAATGAGTATGGAGTTGTGTGAATTGTGAAAGATACAAAATTGAGATAACATATGTGTGTGGTGGAAGTTGTGGAGCTAAATTGTCAAATGGTTTCTTGAGACAACATGTCAAGAGCAACTATATTCTAATGGAGATTGTTGGATGTAATGATGTTGAAGGCCTATTCATTGCAATCCAAACATTTGTGTATCATGCTCTAAGATAGTCAGACTCTTTAGTAGGTCCTTATGCCTTGTATCCTACCCTAAGGAAATGATCCTCAACAACAAGTCTATTTTGGGAGTAGTGAACTTTCTTAAGTAATGAGCCTTAAAAAAACTATGATTCTTGTTCATACATTGTGAGATAACTCTCATTGTATTTTGCCCTTCTTTGGTTTTCAATGTAAATATGGTGCTCTCATGTGGATGTGTGCCAAAAATTAAGCAAGTTGTGAGGAGTTAGAGGTTGATCTGATATGTGTTTGGGCCCTGTTGTGTCTCATGGTGATCTACATTGTATTTATTTATTTGGATGTTATATTTTTGGGTCGACTAGTTATGTGCTACACATTTCATCTACATGTTACATTGTTTTTTTTAATTTGGAGGATGTGCTCTAGCGTGGTTGATGTTTGAGATTGCTTTGAATGATGTGTTAAGATGTTTTAGGTCCTCTTTATCTCCTATATTTGACTACTTTTACCAATGGTATGTTTTGAGGCTGACTTGTTGGGGTTATTGCTTGTCTTCTATTCTGGTTGACCTAATTGAGTTTTTGAAATGATGCAAATGGTGTACATAGAAGATCAAATCAATTGCAAGAAGTGTGGAGTTGTGTAAATTGTGAAAGATGCATAATTTAGATAGAATATTTGTGTGGTGGAAGTTGTGGAGTTGAATCACCAAATGGTTTCTTGAGTCAACATGTCAGGAGTAGCTACATTCTAAGGGAGATTGTTGGATGCAGTGATATTGAAGGCCTATTCATTGTAATCCAAACATTCATGTATCCCACTCTAAGATAGTGAGTCTCTTCAGTAGAACCTTACATCTTGTATCCTTCCTTAAGGAAATGATCCTCAATAAGCCTATTTTGGGAACAATGAGCTTCCTTAGGTAATGGGCCTTAAAACAAATCGTATTTCTTGTCCATATATTGTGAGATAACTCTCACTATGGTTTTTCACTTTTTTGGTTTTACTTGTAAATCTGGTTTTGTCTTGTGGATGTGTGCTCATTTCTTATCTTTATTTATTGTTGATGAGACTAAACATTTTGGAATTTAAATTGTGCTACAAAGTTTTTCAGTTTTATTCAAGACTAATTCACCTCAGTCTCAGTCTTGGGATATGTTCAACAATATCATAGAGGAGATATAATTTCTTCCAATTCAAGACATCAAAATGCTACTAACAATAAAATTTTACAACTTTTATCTCAACACCAAAAAACAGAAATTTCATAAAACTCCATTAAAATACCTTCAATTTTCACATTTTATAAAATTTGACACTTTTTAAAAAATGAAAAACTTCCCTTTGCCTCTAAATTTGAACGACATTCTTTCCAATTAGTAATTTCATTTTCCAAGCATTTTGAAAAAAATGGGTATTATGAGGACACAATTTTGCAAAAATAAAAATAAAAAAATCACTTAATAATTTATTATTACTCAAATTTTAAGATTTAAATTGCACAGTGAATGCTCTATGCTCCCCTAAAGGTAAGCATGACATTCAAAGACAAAAAACATGAGCAAAGGAGAAGAAATGAGAAACACACACAAACACAAACACAAAATTCTTGCAACAAACCAAGGGAAAGGAGAAGTTCACACAACATAAGTGATCCCCTTACCTTTCCTATCCACTCAAATTCATACCACACTCTTTTTTATTCACAATTGCATCTAAAATTTAATTTTTCAAGAACAAATCCTTTCTAAAACAAAAATCGAGAGTTTTTGGAGAGCAAAAATCCAGAGTTTTTGGAGAGCAAAAATCCAAAGTTTTTGGAGAGCAAAAATCATTTCTAAAACAAAAACAAATAAAATGCTAAATCTAATTCCCTTTTTGACCTCTTTTTCCTTTTTCAATTTTTTCAATTGAAAATTTAGTTTAATTTTTTTTAATCTATTTAACCCAATTTTCACCCATTAATAAATTAAAGTCCATTTAAACATTCTATTGAAAATCTAAAATATTTTACCAAAATCATAAAATTCAAGAAATAATTCTAATTGTGCTTTAATTATCATTTCATGACACGTAAGACTTCAAGAATTGCTCCTAATTTATTCATGACAACATAGATTAAAACAATATAAATCAAACTTGGATCAAATATGATAAGATATGTCAAGAAGGGATGACCTCATGTGACATCTCTAATATAACCACCATTGAGGATAATTTAGACCTTAAAAATTAGGTGGAGAAATATATTATACCTATACACTCAATACCCACATCAAGCATACCTAAAATGTATACAAGTCAAAGCACAACATAACTCTCTTAGTAAAATACAACATCATAAAACATAGAATGATGTACGAACATCAGGAGGTCATCAAATAAATCTTACATCAAATTAATGAGTTTTTTTGTTTGGTTATAAATGATTAAAATTTTCTTTATCTCACAAATTTGATTTACTCTCCCCACTTTAAAATATTCAAAAGCAAAATTATTGAAGACTTGGGCAATGAAAGACAAAGTGTCATACTTCTTGAAATGGATGAAATAAAGTGAGACCCTTGCATAAACAAAAGAAAGTTGGGCAAGAAGAAAGTGTGCACAATAGTAAAGAGTTTTGTTTTAAATTAAAAATTAAAGAATATACTTAAATTGATAAGTTCAAGTGGATGGGAATATCTTCAGGTGTATGTGTAAGAATGTGTAAGAAGATAAAATGTTTCAAAATAACAAGGTAGAAAGAGGCCAGAGAAGTGTAAGAATACCTTGTGGTAGATTTAAAAGAAAACAAAGTTTGCAGAATATGAGTGTGTGAGAGAACAAATTCAGATGGGTGCAAACAAGAAGATAAGAGGATCAAAAGGAAGATAAGTGTGTTGATGCATTGGAGAAAGGATGGAAAAAAATGTTTTAAATAAAGTAAGAGTTGCATTGAAATTGGAGCAACTATTGTAGGTGTGCAGTGGAAGGAATAAGATAGTGGAGAAGTAGATTCCAAATAGTTAGGAGAAATATATATATTTTTTATTTAATGTGTAGAATTAAATTTTTCAGTCTTGTTATAGAAAATCAGCAATGGTAATGAGGAGAGTTATGTTTCAAGATCTAGTAAAGTATGTATGATTGAACTGAGCATTGCAATTTGAAATTTAAAGTTATAAGTTTCTCTCATTGTTTGAGATACTTTAAATTTTTATGAGCCTCTTGGTCTAAACTATGCACACGTGCATAACTAATTGAAATATGAAAGTTATAATAAAAAATAAACATGAGCATAATAATGTTTCATAAGATGAATTCAAATCTTAGTGTTAATAAAAAAATGATACAATATGAATATCTCAAATCAAAATAATGAAGTCTTGATATTTGAATCCAAGTCTAAAATAAGACTATCAAAATACAACTATGAGAGGCATTACATAATTTGGATTAATTAAATTTAATGCTATCTTTGTCCATTTTGGTCTTAATCCCCAAGATTTAACTAGCTAACTCAAAATATTTGATTTCAAACTATGCTAATAATAAGACTTCAAATCTGAATTCAAACTCCTACCATTCCCAAAGAATAAAGTATTATCAACTTACAATGTAATATTGAGAATGTAATCATTATCAATCTTATAATAAACATAATGATCAAATTTAGGCCTAAAAAATCCTTAGCACAAAGGCATCAAACTTTTCATATCACATCCTTGGAGACTACTTTAAACCATACAAAAAAAAATTTAACTTGCATACCAAATGCTCTTTACCCTTAACAATGTAGTGTTGAGGCTATGCCATATATATTTATTTCTTCCAATTTTCATGAAGAAAAAATGTCTTTACCTACAGTTTCTTAAATTCAAAATCATACACTATAGAAAATGATAATAAAATTCTAACAGATGAAAACTTTATAATAAGAGAGAACATCTCATGATAATCAATTACCTCCACCTGAGAATAACCCTTCATGACTTACTTTTTCTTAGGCTTCTCAACATTTTCATTAGGACTAAGTTTCTTCTTGGACACCCATTTGCATCCAACAAGATTATAACTTTCAATAGAAGGTGTTAAATCCCATGTATCATTTTTTTTAATGCAGCTATTTGTTCTTACATGAACTTTATCTAAGAATTTGTATCACTCATACCCATGACCTCCTTTACAGTCATTGGTTCATTAGTGCTATCAATCAAGGAAAAAATACAAGTAGAATGATAACAATGAAAAATCAAACCCTCCAAGTTTCTCTCTAATCCATGTGGAGCTCTTGATAGATTGATGTTGAGGTTCTTCATATTGTTATGAACTTTTAGAGTTGTTAGAACTCTCCTCGCCATCAATTCCAATAAGTGTTTTAATTTATCTTTATTGGATTGGGAGAAACATGAACAACATCCTTTTCCTTCTATTTCTCTAGCTAGAAAACAATAGAAGAAGGTTCATCTCTCTAAAGATAACACTTATACTACAAAGAACCTTCTTGATGACTAGATCCTAAATCATGTACCTATTCACACTAACACCATAGTCAGTGAAAATGTACTTTACTACCTTGTTCTCCAACTTTGACCTCTTCACACTCAACATGTGCATATGTCTTGCCACCAAATACTTTGAGATATTTTTTCCATAACCATATTATCATAGGTGTCTTCTCAACAAGAAATGATGCATGAGATCTATTAATTAGATAGAAACTAGTGTCAAAAATGTCAACTCAAAATTATTCTAAGACAACTCCACTTAACATACTTCTATCCCTCTTCACCAATTAATATTGGCAACAATAATGAAAGAAAACTGAGATGGGGGGGGGGGGGAGGTGAATCAGTTTTCACTGGATTAACAAACTTAACCATAAATACAAATATGATAAACTGTAGCAACAACAAAGATAAGCAAATTGATAGCACAACACACAACACCAAGATTTTGACATGGAAAACCCGATTAAGGGAAAAACCATAGTGGGAACCTACCCACAATAAGATGATACTCTGCAGTAGTATGTGAAAGTAATTACAATGGGGAACGCACCTAAATTTAGGCACACTGCCTAGAGCTCACTGCTCAAGATACAATAACTCGAAAGGCTACAACCCTCAGGGAAGTCTCACTGACTTACATCAAGATTCAGACTACAACTCGGAGGGAATGAATTGCAATAATAATATCTGTTAATGCTTGATGATAATTCGAGTTAAGCACATTTGTCTACTCTACACCAATCTCTGCTCCATACACCACACCAAATGATGAATCCCATTGTTCGCACATACACCACTCTCTGATAATGTAGACACAACCTCGATACCTAAATTGCATGACTATATCACCTATATATACTATTCATCAACCTTGACTACAAGGTCAGCCAAACCCTCCAATCACAATTACAAAATTACATCACAAGATACAAACATTGACCACCGGACCAATATAATAAAATACATGATATAACATGGACCTGAATCAAATGCTCAAACATGCGACACCACCAAAAATCACGCCAAGATCCACCGCAACATGCTACACCACCAAGAATACCGCATAACACGAAGAACATCACCGGTTCAACAAAATTACCAAAAAATTGCACAATGATCAATGTGGATCATAAAGAAAATTAGGACACAATTAGGAAACACCAGCAAGCACGTTAGAATCATCTGAAATAGCTACACCAACACCACTTATCAAATCTTCATCGATCAACATTTGAAACTCAAGAACACTTAAACAACAACAACTGTCACAAGGAAAGATAACTTGCAAAGCACCAAATAACGAACCATCTAAAATGAGGATACACATGAATGTATCCCAAACAATCTCCCAAAATATTAGCTCAAGATCTAATCACACCGGAATATACCGGAGGAAATATCAAACTCTACAAAGCACTAATCAGAAAAACCAAACTGTCAACCGGATCATATGATATGATCAATTAAGCTTCTGGATCACCAAAACCAATACAAAAAGACATAATGATACTAGAAATACTCCATACATCGAACCATGATCCCAATAAACCAATCTACAACAGTGTTGCAATAAATTACAGGAATATGTTGACATCAATGACAACAACATATCCTAGCAGCAACAATGTCCAATAATTTCATGTTCATCCTCTCTTGAAATCCATTTATTGAGGGGTGTATGGATTTTTTTCATGCCTCTTAATCATGTTCTCTTTATAGAAGTCAAAATATACTAAACTAAACTTACCACTATTACGATTCCTCAAACACAATGTTTTTATAGTTTTGTTTAACCCCTTAAAATGACTAAAGACTTTATATTTTCTTTTAAGGAAATAAATAATTTTTCTTCCATTGTAGTCATCAATGAATGATACAAAATAGCCAATAATGAAATAATGTCATAGTCAAGTCATGGTGTTATGATTCTTTCAACCAAGGTTAAAATGCCTATTATGGTAATATTGTTGAGTGTTCATGTTGGGGATGAGGTTCCCCCTTGTGTGGCCTCATCATTTAATAGATTTGGTCAAAAGAGTTTACCCAAAGATAATGAATGATACAAAATAAATAGATTCATAAATTGAAGGAACATTAATGAGACCAAAAACGTCAAAATGTATCAAGATATAATGCCCCAAAAGATTAATCAGAATTGGAATAAAGGTGAACGTGGTTTTTTATTTCTATAGACACAATGTTCCTAAAAATCAAACTTGAGGTACAATCATCTATCCATAAATAAGTGTTTTATTTTTTAGGTCTTTTAGACCATTCTTACAAATATGACCAAGTCTTTGATGCCACAATATTATTTTCTTAGTAGGAAGTTTCATTTCCAAGAAATGAACTTACTTAGGCTCCTAGAAAGAGAAACCATCAAAAGTTAGATGCAACATACTTCTTCTTTGTCAGTTAAAATGGTGAGGATGAAGACTCCAAAACTCTTTTGTTTGACTCAATAGAATAACTATTGCACTAAATTGTGTGTATATCCATCTAAAACATAGTACCAATCCAAAAATTCTTAGAAAGCATTATAGATCATCTAATCATCTTACATCCTCCATTTGAGAAAACAACATGCACACCCACATCATTTATCTTACATAAATTATATCATAAGAAAATATTGGCATAGATAACACCATTAATACCCTTCACTCTACTATCAAGAAATTTTATTATGACTCTTTCATGACCAACTACCTTGAGATGGGAGTCATGAGCCAAGTACACCTTCCCCCATTAAATTATTCATACTTTGAAAATCAACATGTATTCAAGGTTATATGGAAATATGTACTAGATTTAATAAGCCACACATCTTCAAATGTATGCATTTTAAAGGCTATGACAAAAGCATCACTATCATCCTAGAGGATTTGTTAGAAGTATAATATGAGGTATTATACTTTTTTCTTCTTTCTCTCCTCCTTACACTCTTTTTAGAAGTCTTGTTTTTTCGTAGTTCTAACATTTTATTTGGACTTTCTAGGATACTTAGATCTCCCACAATATTTGCACCTAAAATTTTCTTATTTCTTGTCGGGTAAAAGTACAAAGTTGTGTCACACTTAAAAAAAGGAAATGGCCAATGCTAATTCAACGTTTTAAAATAAATCAATAGAAAGTGAAATATATGTTTTGAATTTTGAAATGATGTAAACTAATAAAACTTATATTCTTTTGTCTATTTTATGTTTGTAATTTTAACAAAAATATAAAAAATCATTTAAATGTAGTTTTTTATAAAGTAAACACTATAATTTAGTTGCTGATAAAATGTTTAAATTGAAGTTACACAATCCAACACACTTTATTTAGTAAATTTTACTTTTTTCTCTTCACTTTTTTTTGTGTATATTGATAACTTGAAAGTTTAGTGTATGGATATATTTTTTACTATTTTTTAATAAATATATATATTTTTCAATAAATTTGAAAAGTTGTGTATGCTGAAATATAACTCTTTCTAATTGCTGCTACCTTTTTTCTTAATTATTTATCCAAATTAGAAAAGATTTATATCATCTTGACATAGATTCTTTTCTCTACTGCATCATATTTTTTCAAAAAATTTAAATAATTTTTTGTATTTTTCCTTGACAAGATAATCAACATTATATTTTAGTGCTAATGACCTACTTTCAATAAAAGTAAAATATAAAATATAAAAACTAATTAAAATATTAAAAGATATATATTTTGGAAAATTCACTTAAAGATATATAGAAGGGTATTTTTACATTTCAAAAAAATATTATTTATAAGAGTAGGAGTTGTTGAAACATTGAGTATTTTTAATTTTTTTTTTGGTAATTAGACCCAAAGTGGTATAAAATATACATTTTAGACACTTTCAATTGAAAAAGTTGTGGCCCATATATAACTTAGCTATATAATGAATCTATATAGACCATATGTTTGACTAAAATTAATTTTTAGTTATAATTACTTAAGTTTACTTGTGCTAATAAGTTGGCCTAAAACGTGAGACAATTTTGTGCTTTTACCTTGTCCTTCTTTCTTTTCTCCCTTGATCTACTTGAGATTGCAAGAGCCTCCTTAGTTGTCTTAAAAAAAAATTCTCTACATATCTTCAGATAGTAATAATGTAATTACCACATCAATCTCAAACTTGGTGGTGGTACTCCTAATGGCCATCACAAGGTAGTTCCATGAGTCTAACAACAAACAAAGCAAAGTCCTACAATGATCCTCTTCCTTCATTTTCACACCAACAAAAATCACTTGGGAAACAATCATATTAAGAGAATTCAAATGAATAGCTACATATCATCCATCTCCTTCCTACAATGAGTTCACAAAATACTCTATAAAAAACTTACTCAAATTAATGCTAGTTCAAGAAACCCTTTACCCAACAATAGGATCAAAACTAGCCAAGATATGATACCAACTAAAGGAAGCAAGGTAAGTGAAAGCAACTTCCTACACTAATCTGTTAAGGATAGATAGTGCCTTTTTTCTTAAAATTTTTAAATTTTTATAGTGTAGAGATGAACAATAGAAAATATAAACACTAAAAAACAATAATAATTCCATAACATAGTGTTTAGATGGAGGAAAAAAATTTGAGAGAAAAAACTCACACTTCAAAAGCACAACTCAATGTATTAATTGTAAATAATGTGAATAAAATACATTCAAAGCCAGGCTCTTCCAAGAGTCTTCAATAATGGGATTCCTAAAGTAATATTGGTATCATAATAGTACCTATAAAAACTTTATTTATACACACTAATCCACTGGTATTATATTTATATATTTTATAATGCAAAACATGTAACTTCAAGAAGTGGGTGACATAGGACACATGACACATTTTGACTAACAACATAAAAGAACCGAAGAAGTTGAGAAATACAACTTCAAAGATCCCAAGAACACCTACAAGCAAAATACCCATCATGAGAGAAGAATGGAGGCAAAAAGCAATAATGGCTCTGAAGAAGAAGATTATCATTCAAAGAGGGAATTCAATAAAAAGTACAATAAAATCCTTATAAAAGGAAATTAGCAACCCTAAAGGTGTGCAACCCTAAAGAAACCCTAAAGGGATAATGTGTATTTAATAATTAGAATTAAATACCTACAATATTATTAAATGCCTAAGTTTAGCTTAAGCGTAGAGTATAATAGACTAATAATTAAATAAATAATTATTAGCTAATACATGATAACTCTAACGCCCCCCTTTAAGATGAACTTAGGGAGTACCTAAAAAACTAAATGCATGAAGCAAACAATGCAACTACATGATGAAGGGAAATTTGGGTCCCGACAACAAAGCCTGATGAGGTACCCAAGTGCAAAAGATCTCCGTAAAGCGGAGAAATAGAGAAAACCTCATGGGAAAAAACTCTACTCCAAAAAGAGATGAAATGCATAGGTAACCAACCACTGCATCCACCTCATACATATGAATAAATATTGAATGCATGGCTCACTCCAACAAACCAAGGAAGCATTAGAACCAACAACCAACAAGAGAAACCCCCCCATAATGCTGACAAGGGAGAGGTGACAGGTACACTAAAATTGAATGCCAAGAAAAACTGCATGATGAAGAACCGAGAACATCCAGAGTGCAGTAGAAAGTACAAACACATATAAAGGCTACTGTTGTGGAAGGAACACTCACTTGACACACATCATGAGGCTAATGTCATGGAAGGAACACTCGCATGAAAAAAGGTAGATGGAAAACAAGGCAAACATCAAACCCCTCCATGGCACTTTATAATGGAGTGCAAGTACAATAAGGCACAAGATGTGCAAGATCCCAAGCATGCAAGACATAGTGGCACTTTGTCTCAGTGTGTTTGCAAAAAAGAAAATGCTTACAAAATGATGTATAGAATGCTCAAAGAAGACAAAAGTCTAGAAGTACATGAAGAAAAGCCAACAACAAGTCATTCCACCGAAATGAGAAGTTTTAAGGAGCTCAAATGTCCAAGTAATTCACCAGAGTGTGAAAACACAAAAAACTGAATAAAATGTGCCTAGAGTAAAGCCTAGAAAAATTGCATGGATGGTTGTGAACAACTCTAAAACATTGTCCCAACGCCACTAGAATCGTGAAAAACGAAGAAACTGGCTAAAAGTTAAGAGCTCGGGACTAAAAACAACACCTCTAACTTTAAATGGCTATAGAATGTACCAGCAAAAAAATCAAGTGATGAAACCCACAAATCTGGAAAGTAGAGGAAACCAAATTTTCAGCTATATCTCGTTTGCCCGAAAATGATATCGTATGCCCAAGATATGGCCAAAACAAAAAAAACCCTCTTTTAGGGCACAAAGAGGGTCACAGGGGCCATGCAAGTTGTTCGTACTGCTGACGTTAGTTGGAATATTTTGGGAATATTCCTTCACCCGCCAAAAAAATCCATCCATCGAAAAAAAAAATTGTTGCCTGAAAAAAGATTTATCACCGAAAAATGATGTCGGCTGCCAGAAAAAATTGGCCGCCGGAAAAAAAAAAAAAAAATCGCCTGAAAAACACGCAGTTGTTGGAAACTGCCTTGTCGGAAAAAAAAATTTGACTGCAAATTTGTGGCGGGGGTGGAGATGGCCGAGAAGCGGCAGTGGCCGGAGGGTAGGAGGCCGATAGGTAAAGGTCGGCTTGTTGGAACCCAAAATTTTGCAATTTTTAGAATTCCAGATTCCAAGACAAGGAACAAGAAAAATCCTATATATATATATATATATATATATATATATATATATATATATATATATATATATATATATATATATATATATATATATATATATATATATATATATATATATATATATATATATCTGTGTGTGTGTGTGTGTGTGTAATAACCCACCATAATTAACCCAACAAAATTGACCATTCTTTTTTTTTTGTTTAATTTAATCATTGTGTTTCATTCAATTGCATACTTTGGGCATCCATCCATTTGGATTAGGCATTCATCCATCTGGGATGAGTATCTAACCATACGGGTTAGGCATCTATCCATACGGGACATAAGATTTCGTCTATCCAATACGGGATAGGCATCTACCCATACGGGGTAGGCATCTATCCAATCGAGATAGGAGGTGCTCTAGCTAGAGACTTAGACTCATCGGGACCATTCGGGTCCTGAGCCACTCACTAAGTACTACACTCTTCTAATAGAAGTGCACCAAGGTCGTCGTCCTTAGGAGTAATTAAATAACATAATACAAGCTTGAATTTTGCCTCGGAATTTGGCTTAAAGCCTCGAGAAGTCAAGTGAATCCATACGAGATTCCTTCCGAGTATGCATTGAATTACTTTTTCCTTTTTATTATACTTATCTTTCAAATTAGGATTCTATTCAATCCTTCTATACCAAGCCTAGACCACACCCACAAATGCCTGAGTGCTAGGGACAACTCTATCCCAAGACTGTCTACATACCCGTTTCGGCATGGGATCAAGGCTTAAAATATGTAGTTCTATTTTCTACTCTATGGTTTGATGTAAACTGATTAGTGGGTATGCAACCCTTTCTAGGGTCAATGTCCCAGACAGTTTCTCTGCGGTTGCTACCCACGGTGGTAGGGCTTAAGCAAAGGCTCAAGATGGCCTATTGCTTGTGGCCTAAAACAACTAGATCCTAATTCTTATCATAAGCGTCACCCTTGGCCAATTGTCAATCGACAACAATTCTTCAAGATTAAATTAATTTCTTAAAAGCATTTCACTCATTGTCCCTATAGGAGTTTACTATGGTTTAACTCAGTGGATGAAAGATCATTTTTGATTTATCTTATTAAATTATCAATCCAAGGGGGATTACCCGCCCCTTGGATTTTAACTTCCAAGTGTCCCTTATTACTCCCCAATGATTTATAGGGGCGATGCCACAGACGTCGTTGTTGTAGCTTTATTAGGCGTTAAGTGTAGTAGTTCAACACAATGGCATTACCCGTAAGCGTGACCCAAAGGCACCATAAATACCGAACGCTGCTAGGTTTTGGTTTTCCGACTTCCTTTGTTTAGTTTTCTAACTAAGAACTATGAAAACTTTTAACTAGCATTGTTCTTGAAATAATTTATGAAATGAATGCATAAATAGACATTGCAAAGTTTAATCAATTGAAATAACTACTTCTATGGGATCGATAATTCACTTGGAAAAAATACCATCTTCCTTTCACAACTAAATTATTAATAATCCAACTCAAAATATAGCTTGCATAATACTAACAATTATGAAATTTACATACTAATAATAAATTTGTTTCTTATGCGATACCAATAAATGTGTATTTGCATGAAGATGAAGAAAGTGTAACTTGCTAATCAATAAATACTAATAAGGTAAAAGAAGTTCGCATGATGCTAGTATAGTGAAATTTACATGCAAGATTAAGCAATATTCAATCCTATTACGAGATTATTTAGAAATAGAGTCACTAATTCGAAATAAGCAAAATTAGTTTAGACATTAAGCAAATTTTGGATCAAATCATAATGCCAACTAAGTGTCCCAATAAATTCCAAATGGATTAATTTTAATTAAAAATTACAATTTATAAATTTTTCTAAAGATTTATGTGAAAGTATTAGTTAACAATGACTCAAAGTTTACTTATAAGTTTATCCAAATTTATCATTACTAAACTAAAATTTAAATTAACAATTTCCATTTTGCAAAATAATGAAATAAAAAAAAGAATAAACTACCCATTAACTAGTCATTTATAAGTCTCTGCCATTTAAAAAAAAAAAAATGGATGCATGAGAGGCGGTGAAGGTGGGGGTTTAAACGAGGGAAGAGAGAGTGGGAAGTTGGGCCCGTGGGCCCCTGCCCACCCCATACCCCCTACGGGTCACTGCGCTAGCAAAGGCTGCAGGAAGTGGGGTGGGTGGGTCCCTCGTGCCCACCGCACCTTCCACCCATAACCGAAACCTCAACCGCATTAATGGCGCCCAAAACAAACTTACTTTGAGATGTAAATAAAATTTAATGACGTCGAAGTTTTATTGAAATGCAATATAATTATTTATATATGTATAAAAATATAATATATGGAAATTTATAAATTTTAATTAACTTTTGCCGTGAGAATAATAATATAAATAATAATGACTTAATTTAATAAGGGAAATCTATGATGTAATTCCAATCTCAGGGGTTATATACTGTTCGTGTAAACACAAAGAAAGATCCTCTATTTTTTTTTTGAAGGCTATTGAGAAAAATAATGAAATCTTTCTCAATATAGCTAGAAAATAGAGTTTTCCCAGGAGGAAATAAAACACCTAAATGTACACAGTTTTTTGACACACAGAGAGAGATTTGTTTCCACGGCGAATAGTGAATACAATTTATATTTAATTATCAGACATTTTTTTTGTTCACAGAGAAGTAAGGCTGCTCATAAGGAATTTAAAATTTATGATCAAATCTACATTCAGAGAGAGAGATTTATATTTCATTTTGCATAGAGAGATTTATTCTTCATTTTTTTTTCACAGAGAGATTAAAATAATGAATACAATGAGGTTTGAATAATTTCATATGCAGAATATCATCTTGTATTCGCACAGAGGCGAGATTTTTATTTTTTTTTAACAAGAAAGTAAGATTGAATGTAAGAAATATATTTATATTTAAATTCCCAATCTAGTAATGAATTTTAAGAGAAGAATAACAAGGACAAAGAAGATTTAATCTCAGAAAAAGAAATTTAAGATTTTTGCACATATCAAAAAATCTTTTGGAAAAGCAAAAGCAAGATCATGTATATATTTTCTAAAGAGATTAAAATAAAAATAAAGCTATCCTTTTACATGCACTATATGAAAGTATTTTCATCATTATTTATCCCTAAGAAGAAAAGATTTACAATCTAAAAAAAAATTCTTTATATAAAAGAAGATCTAGAACTATATATATATATATTCTTTGATAATACAAATTTCTCATATGACAAAAGAAGAGAACCTAGTTTATCGAAGCTCGAAGTCAAATCCTCTAGCTATCCTTTTTAGATCCTTCCTTGCAACTTGAGAGAAATCTTCAAAAATAACTTAACAATCCTGCAACCAAAATGAGACTACCAAAGAAGATCCCACTACTAAAAACTTGGGAAATTTTCTTCAAAACATAATCAACTCCCTTCTTTGAAACTTGCATATCATTTTATAAGAAAAATCCCTCCATTCCACTATCTAGAAAATTTAATTAAAAAAGAGATTCTTTTCCAATATTGGACTCATGCAAATTGATTAAACTTAGTGGGGGAGTTACATGCAAGGTGGTGGAGATTCATCTAGAAGCTTCTTATTCTTCCTACAACATGTGCCATAATTGGGAGTGGAAAATAAATAAATAAAAATAATGCCTTTTGAATTATATTCTCCAAGTGTGTGTGTGTATTCAGTTTATTCTTTTATAACATTTATTCAATCATTTAAATAGCTTAACCAAAAATATAATAGAATTGTATTTAAATCAAAAAGTGATAAAGGAGGGTTGTGACAATATATATATATATATATATATATATATATATATATATATATATATATATATATATATATATATATATATATATATATATATAGAATAGGTACAAGTAATATGTTTTATATTTGTTGCACAATATGAAACCATAACATAAAAACAATAATGGGCATAAAAAATGGATTTTTAGCACCAAAGGGGGTATTTACATCATTTAAAGATCATTTATCCATTATATACCCATAAAATAGCCTTAAAACACCTCTAACATGCCTAAACAACTTGTAAAGTGACAATTAATTACATAAACTAAGGCAATTTTGGGATTTGGAATTATTTTTATTTAAAAGGGGGGTGTCTTTTCACCCAAAGGGGTATGAAAACCATTCAACCACATATATATGTGTGATGTAAAATGTAAAGAGGGAAGAAGAGAGATACAAGAGGTAGAGGCAATTTTGTACTTTTAAATTTTTTATCAAAAATAACCAATTGCATTTTCTTTCTCATATGTGTTGAGAGTTAACATATTTTTAGAAGGCAGTTGCTTGTGATATTATCTAAAGGAGATAAGGTTATTTGTGTTCTTCTAGTGAAGTTTTTTGTTTCATATTGTAGATTTGGATCAAAAAAGATTTACTTGTGAATTGTAATTGTTCTCTATATTTCTTCCTTGGATGGTCTCTTAAAGTTAGGGTTAAATTCATTCAAGCGGTTTACAATATAGGCATTGAAGTAGAGCTCATAAGAAACAGTAACTGACAGACTCGCCGAGAGGTGGGTTTAAAAACTGTCTCATAAGTTTACACAATAAGTCTTGAAGAAATATAAGACTCTGTAGCCCCAAAAAGAGGAAAGGCATTGATCATTTGTAAACAAACCCTTTAACCATACCAATTACCCTTTACTTTTAAGAATTAAGATTAGTAGAGTAGGTATAGTGGGTAATTTAGCCAAAGTGTAACATATATACTTTTGTAAGATACATAGATCAATACACACATCTGAAATCAGTCTGTTTAAGAAACTTATGCCATTCTGAGACTAGGAGATATCAGATTAAGACAATAAATCTGCTATAAAAAGCATTAGTTGAAGGAACAACTAGTGAGTAGGTATACCCGCCTAAGTCCTGCAGAGCCTAAAGTGAGAGAGTTAGTAACCAAATAGATTCACTCTATAAGTTGGCCAAGTCAATTAGAGGGTTTGATCATAGGAGTTGGAATTTCCTTAGAACCTATCCAATATGTTGATTTGAGACCCAACATGGCTGGCGAGCTCCTGTGGCAGCGATCGGGAGAGCGGCGCGCTCCTACAGCGGCGACATGCGGCGGTTGGGAGGGCGACAGGCTCGGCCTAGGTGGCGGTGGTCAAATTGCGAGCGGTGGCCAACAGAAGGCGGTGTCCGACAGTGGTGGAAGACTGGCGAGAGGGTGCCGACGAAAGATGGAGGACCAACGAGCGGTGTAGGCAGTGGCAGGGACCACGACCTGCTTCAGGTCATACGAACCTGCAGAGGTTGTCGACCCCCCTAGTGCTGTGTAAAAAAAAAAAATTAAAGTTTTTTTTTTAACAAAATATTTTGTTTCATGTTGGCCTGGGTATGCCATAAAACTGCCCAAAAATAATTTTTTATATTTTTTAATATTTTTTTCTTGAAAAACGTGCACAATAAGGGCAAAAATAAAAAAATTTGCTAGAGCCAAAGTTGTCCAAATTGGACAAATTGTATATGAAAATGGGGGGCTTTGGGTGTTATGAACTCAACGGTAAGGTCTATTTGAGCCCAAAATGCTCAAAAACAAAGAAGCACCCCAGATCCAAATAAAAAAATTCGGAAAAAGCTTGAAACCCTCCTCCAAAAAATCTTCTGAAAAATCAAGAACAAGTAGCAGCAAATGTAGGCTCTGATACAATGAATAAGTTGAGAAATACAATTTCAGAGATCCCAAGAACACTTGCAAGCAAAATACCTGTCACAAGAGAAGAATGGAGGCAAAAAGCAATAATGGCTCTGAAGAAGAAGATTATTATTCAGAGAGGGAATTCAATAAAAAGTACAACACTATCCTTATAAAAGGAAATTGGCAACCCTAAAAGGATAATGTGTATTTAATAATTAAAATAATTATTAAATACCTACAATATTATTAAATGCCTAAGTTTAGCTTAAGCGTAGAGTATAATAGACTAATAATTAAATAAATAATTATTAACTAATACATGATAACTCTAACATAAACAATTGTACCTTTGCATGTATAATGCTCTCTTGCATCTTATTGCATGGTAAGAGATTTGGAATCGGTTAAGGTGGATAAGATGCCACTCCACCTTATCCTCTAAATCACGGGGGCTTCACTGGCTAGGCAATATTATATCACTTGCATTCATATTGGGGGGTTGAATATCCTGAAAAGTCTAAAACAATATATTGCTTATCAGGTGAAAATAGGGGGGTTTTTAATTCGAGCTATGAAAAAATATAATATCTAGTAAAAATAGAAGGATTTTTAATTCAGGTTGTGTATTGGGAGGGGGTGAAGGAGTTTAGGGCAATATTTTTTTAAAATAGGGGGATTATTTAGTATGCCATGAACGCACGTGCTATAACCCAAGTTCACTGAGTGAAACCCCCATACTCCAAAATTTGTTGAAGAGAATAAGATTTTATTCTGGGTAAAGAGAGGATGAGCCACTTCGAAGTTATTCATGGAAGAAAATTAACAATAGAAAGTGAAAGGTAATGTTAGGTGTCATTTGGATTTTTGGTTTAGAGTCTTGATGGATGGAAGGGAGAAGTTGCCACTTGGCATCTTCACACCCATTAATGAAAACCTTATTCTTATTTATACATGCTAATTGAGTAAGGTTAGGACTTTTGCTTCATTTTTTATTGGATAAAATTTGGAAAGTGAGGAAAGGACGAAAAAATTTGGAGAGGAGACCTTGTGGATCCTCACTTGGACTTAGAAGAACCTTTAAGGTAGGATTATTAATTTCCTTGTTAGATTATAAATTATTGTTTTGTTAAATTTGATTCTCAATCTCTATGATACTTGTTCCTTGTTGGTAAAACCATGTTGTTAAATTGTTTGGTTGAATGTGTTGAGAATTGTAGAGTCTTGTATAGAGTAAATATTATTTGATGTAAGAGTCTTCTATTTTTTGGTGTTATTTTGTGAGGAGTAAACCCATTTCTTCTTGAAATTGGGATCTCCATAAGTGGGATATACTAGGAATGGCTTCATTGTGTAGGGTATGGGTATGAATACCCTCCTTTATTTTATGGGATATGATTATCTCTTCACTTTTTGGTGGTTTGGGTTGGAGAAATTAAGAGATTATATAGAGATTTTTCTTGTTGTATTCATGAGGATGGAATGGATATGTGGAGATTGATTTGTTCTTATAAACCCACCATGATTGAACCCATATTTTCCCTTCTCAAGAATTTCCTAATGGGAAATTATTTGTTCTTGTTGGATAAATTGTTGTGCAATGTAATAAACCTAATTTTTATACTTTTGTTGATGTTCTATGTGTATTGTGTTGTTGTAATGTTGTATGAGTTGACCTTGCTTTGTCATATATCTCATAGCTTGGGAATGGGTTGTGTATACTCCTATGGTGGGGAGGTGAGCTCCCATTGGATATAAGAAATATAATTTCTATTCTTGGGCAAGTTCATCTATGGCCTTCTTGAGGGAAGTCTTGGTTGGAAGCCCTTCTGAATCAAATGGTTGTATTGTAATACTTGGTAAAATTTGTGAAGGCTGAAAATTATATTAAAATGTTATTGTAAAGTTCTGGAAAATTCATTCTGTTGTATTTTTTTTTACTGGAAATATTTTCCATTTGTGAATGTGTGAGCAAAAGAAAAAGAGGATTAATTGTATGAAGGTGTATATATATACTTATGTTGTAGAATTAATTTTCTTTGTTCAATTGGATTTATTTTCCCTTCCAATAATTTTATCTTATGGAAATATATTGTTTATGTTGTACAAGTATATTATTTAATTTCATGACTTCAACTTCATTTATAATTCCATTTTTAAATAGCTATATATATTATTTTCTCATTATTTATCTTACACATTAAACTAACATACCTTTTGCCATACATATATATGAGAAAGTGATCTTAAGACAATTAATGAGAAAACAAAAATAAAGTATATATATTATTGTGCAAAGGGGACAATTCCTATTATATTAAAATAAAAAATAAGAACAAACATCACCTATCCCTAGAAAAAATTACAAAGACCGAGAGTCAGACATCCAAGAAAGCTCCAACTAGGCAGAAGAGAAATTTTACATGAAATTTTTTAGAGCAACCAAAACTAATTATCATCCAAATATAATTTGATAGAGAAATTTTTAGCCCATGAAACTTCCATTGCTAGGAAATGTATGTGAGCTTCTTCTATATTATAGCAACCATTATTTGAGTGAACCATTCTAATCAACCCTCTCAATGGTAGTACATATATGAAAAAATATATTATCCAAGACAATCTAGGAGAGGGGATTCTTGGGAAAACAACCAATCTAGAAGCAACAATCTACATAATGATGGGCAAACACAAGATAGAAATTACTTGGGAACCTAACTCAACTAGGGCCCTCCATATATACCATTTATCTCTAATAGTTTAGTTAGTCCAAGTCACACACTAGATTGGTGTGTGTATGTACATACATGCATATATATATGCATGCACTATATACATATGCATATACATATACATATGCATATACATGTCTATATGCATGTATGAATGTACACCTTTCAAATATTGCACAATATTAAAATAAAATCTTCACTTGTATTTTAGAAAAAATATAGATAAAAATTTAAATGCAAAAAAAATTTGAAGAGTTGTTGTATGTCATGACTGTGTGGCACCCCTCCATGAAGGAGCAACCTTTGTGGAGGTCACATGTCAATGGGGACATGACTCCCACTATGTGGGTCATTCCCCATGGAAAGGGGTGGCTAGGGGGTTACTACTCCCTCCTTCACAAACAAACAAATAAAAAAAACCAACATAAACCCTTATTTGTATGTGCTAGAATATACTATGAATGCACTATTTTAGTCTTCAGTCTACTTGAGCATAAGATTTTTTCTTTAAAATAAATCAAAAAATTTAAAAATATGAAAACAAAATGGGTTTAGGGTTATAATAAAGAAACAATTTATCTTTCATTCATGGCCAAATGGAGCGAATTTTCTCCCATTTTCTCAATCATAATGTTTCCTTTGAAGTTGGTTTAAACCTTCTATGTTTTCAAACCTACAATAAATCCTCACAAAGAAACTAGCAAGATAAGAAAAAAATAATAATGTAGCGTCGTAAATTGTACGCACTTGCTAGGGTGGTACAATTTCACACCTAGTTTAGCACCCGCCTTGGCGCATTTTGCATTTTGCATTGCATTTCCCCTTTAGCACTTAATTAATCAAATTAATTAGGTCTAAGGTCCTATTTCATCGTCCTCCACATCATAAAGCTGGACCCTTTCATTAAAGTGTGCCCCTTTCATTTTATTCCTCCAATACATCATTTAATCAAAAACCCTAATTAGGTACTATTTTGAACTTGGGGGCTTGATTTCGGGGGTCAAAACATCTCAAAATCAGCTGTAACTTCGGGATTTGCTCTAAAATCATCATATCCGACGGCCCTGAAAATTTGGTGAAAAGTTGTCGAGACCATGGTGCCCGACGTGCACATGGTCTCGGATATTTTTCCCAAAATTTTAGGAGCGCGATCCAATCATAAAATAAAGCTTAACCCCAAGAAATTGGTGGGAGATTCAATCTCTAGGTCGGCCAAAAGTTGAAATTAAGACCTAGGGTTTCATATATAAAAGCTCTCTTTCTTCATTTGAAAGGATCCAGATTTTTGGTTTTCAAGGACCTTCTATGCAGCGAAAGAGCAGATCTTTGAAGACTTCAACAACATTCAACATCCATCCATCAAGCATCCATCAATTTCATTCATCCATTTAGGGCTTTGAAGACATTGAAGAGCAATAGGGGATCACCGACTGAAGATTGGCTTGTACCCCTCCCTTGGGGTTGGGTATGATTTCATGTTGTTTTCATGTCTTTGCATAAGCCTCATTATATCATTTGTATTCATGCTTTAGATCACTTTGTATCTTGATTTAGAGCATTTACATTATCATTTACAAGCAATTAGGGTTTACTTTCTAGGTTGCTCTAGTTTGCTTACTTGCATTTTAGGATCTTGCACACACACAAGGTCTGCACACACACTACTTTTACAATACAACTTGGCTATTCGTGGAGGTGGAAATCACCAAAGCGGGGGTTTGACTAAGGTAAAACCCTATATAGCCACCCAAAACACCTTTTCAGATATAAGTGCAGATTTCGGGATTCAGACGACGCCGCAAGTTGCAGATCTGAAAGAAGCAGACTGAGACAGAACAACACACCAAATTGCAGAGAAAAAGACCAGGACAGGGGCGTGGGGCACCCTGGTCCTGCCAGGACAGGGGCGCTGGGTGCCCTGGTCCCTGGGACAGGGGCGCTGGGCGCCCTGGTCCTCCTGACAGACAACAGTTTTCAGCATTTTTGACAGCTTTCTAGGTTGCAAAACAGCAGTTTCCAGAGCAGTTTCAGGGGCAGAATCAGGACAGTGGCGCCCGCGCCCCCATCCCGAACATTTTCATTCATATTTTAACACCGGGTACGCATTTACATTCTTATCTTGTCCTTGTGTTTATAGCTTTCCATTGTTTAAGTTCAATTCTGCAATCTTGTTATTAGTTCATACTTGCACTTTGGGGTTAGGGATTGAACTTGCATCATTTTATCTTTCAATTACAACAAAGGAATAGAAATCCTAATAGGTAGCCCGTGGCTCTCTCTTCCACAAAAAGAAGTAGCCAATTGTGTGATACCTCTAGGCTCTTTCATATTCCACAAATGTGTGATTGAAAGTGAGATTAGGGCATGTTTGCTTAGTTTCACTTTTTCCCCCACACAAATAATAAAAGAGGAGAAAGCTATAAATATTTCAAATCCCTTGCTCAAAGTAGAAGAGTCCTCTCAATCTCCTCTTGTTCATGCCAAATGAAAGGAGAAGATGTAATATTTTCCTTTTTGTTTCCTTAGATGAGGATTTAGGGTTGTTGTAGCAATCCCTAAATTGAAAGGTGGAGATCATTTTCATCCAATGGTTGATTTTTGTTCCATTCACTATTTTTTAGATTTAACCACTAAGTTGGATTACTTATAATAACTAAGTAGTAGTGTAAAGCTCTGATGCCAATAGTTAATAAGATGAGAGAGGGGGGGGGGGGGGGGTGAATCATACAAACTTAATCTCCAATATATCCAACAAATTCAACCTCGATAGCTTATACTTTAGAATATATAGCCAAAACTGTAAAACATTCAAACTCATGAACAGATAACATCATAACACATATAACACCAAATTTAACGTGGAAACCCAAATAGGGAAAAACCACTATGGGATTTCGGACCCACCAAGAAATATACCTTTCTAGAGTATGCTCGGTTAAAAGCAAATCCCGTTAAAGATTACAAACACATTGCTAGATGTGACCCGGTTAAGGGATTTCCCTCAGATCTGTTAGAATCTTGCACTTTGTTAGAAGTGACCTTGTCAAAGGATTTCGAACACTCAACTAGAATGTTACCTTACTAGAGGCTTTACAAATAAGACTGTTAGGTCCACTCGGTTAAGAAATTTTCTGTCACTTACAGAATAAATAACAATAATAAAATATATCTACAACTTCACATTTGAAATGCTAGAGCAGATTCTATTTGCTCAAAACAATCTTGTCATAAGACTTATCTTGTCCCTTTTTGGGCTTGTTGGGCTTCTCAATTTGATCTTCAATTAGATCTTCAAGCTTCTATGCTTGGTAAACATTACTATAGCATCATTGTGCATACATTTGCCCGCATACATTGTTCATCAATAATTCCTTATTTATAAACAATTTCTAACCGCTTAATCTCCTTGATCACATTTCCCATGATCAATCTTAGCCATCAGATCATCAAACTTGACTAGGTTCAATGTATCCTTCGATCAGAAAAATGTTTTACCTCGCCTTGGAACTTGCATTTCTTCCTTAGAACTTGTGCTAGGTTATTGCGGTTCAATCTGTGTTGTAGATCTTCCTCTTGATTTTCTATTGCCGTAGATCCTTAACAAACTTCTTGTGTGACATACCAATCATTTATTCATCTCCAACTCATCAGCATCCTTCATTAAATAATACTTGTATTCATTTAATGCGATCTATTATAACTCAATTGTTACTCGATTAATACTAGAATTCACTCGGTAGACATTCTGCCTTCTTTAACCGATATTGATAACCTTAAGGTTTACCGACTAGGTTCTTTTCTTGGTGACATAGTACAGTATTAAACTTATGATCAATAACATATGTAGGATATCAAAACAATCAAAACAACATGACCTCATCATTGTCTAACTCGGTAATAGTTGCCCATTGAATAACTTATTTCTCCCCTTCATTATCACATTCTTTCTGTGTCACTTACCGACCTCTTAATACTCATCAAAACATACTTCTCAAGATATGGCAACATCATACTGAATCAGAAAATCAATTTCTTGACATCAATGACAAAATAATATTATTAAGACAATAATCATCCTTCTTTAGTTATATCAATAATCTCCAACAACCTTCTCAATATCCTTATTGAAATGCCAACAATCTCCTTTCTATTGAAATGCCAACAATCTCCCCCTTTGGCATTGATGGCAATACCACTTTAAATGACAATACCAACTTGATTTATTCCAACTAATTCGGATTTAGATTGTTGTTTAGACTTCTCCTGTTATCCTTGAGCTGTTTAAACCTTCTTCTGAAGTCTTCTCCCCCTGTCATTAGTCTTCTGTTATCTTCTCCATTTAGTCTATCTTCTCCATTTAGTCTTCTCCCCCTTTGACAACAATGTCAAAAAGAAAAAGAACTAATTAATGGTTTCTTCCCTTGTGAAGTGATTGCCTTGTTGTGTTACACATGTATCATCTCAGTCTCGATTAGAGCAACTTGTCTCTATTCACTATTTCCTGCACACCTTTAGAAAACCTCCTAAAGTGCGTAAATCAGCATCAATCCACAAATAATATTCTATAGAGTCATCGAATTGATGCTTTTACCAAACTCTGTCAGTGAGTAGAAGATAGGGGTAGGACCCCTAACTTGCTTCTGAGATACTCAAAAGTGTCCCTTGGCAGTGGCTTTGTGAAGATGTCTGCTATTTGCTCCTTTGAGCTGATATATTCCAGCACAACTTTCTTCTCTTGAACTTCTTCTCTGAGATAATAATACTTTATAGAGATATGCTTTGTCTTAGAGTGCATTACCGGATTCTTTGAAATGTTAATGGCACTAGTATTATCACAGAATGTAGTTACTGGCTCGGTAACATTTTCATTTATACTTTCCAACAGTTGCTTGATCCATGCTATATTGGTACAATTCAATGCTGCAGCGACATATTCAGCTTTAGCTGTTGACTATGAAATGCATCCTTGTTTCTTGCTAAGCCAACTTACTAGTCTTTCTCCCAAGAAGAAAGCTCCACCACTTGTGCTTTTCCTGTCATCAATGTTTCCTGCCCAATCAACATCGGTATAAACTTTTAAATCAAAATCATTCCTCTTTTCATATACTAAGCCATAATCTTCAGTGCCTCTTAGGTATCTGAAAATTCTCTTGATCGTTGTCATATGGGTTTCTTTGGGATCTGCGGAAAATCTTGCAACTATTCCTACTGCATGTGCTATATCCGGCATGTTGTGAACAACATATTGCAACTTTCCAATCATGGATCAGTACAGTGTCTCATCAACAAATGCAGATTCATCATTCTTTGATAGTTTATAGTTAGTAGTCATAGGAGTACTTACAGGTTTAGAATCCTCCATTCCAAATTTCAAGAAGATTTCCTTTATGTACTTGGATTGAGTAATGAAAATCTCAACTTTCATTTGCAGTATTTTTAAACCTATAAAATACTTTATCTCACTGATTAATGACATCTCAAATTCATTGCACATTTCATTTCCAAAGTTCTTGCATAGAGAATCATTTCCACAAAAAATAATATCATCAACAAATATGGCTGAGCTCAGTATTCCATTGTCCTCATCATTCTTCATGTACATATTGTTGTTTTCACGTGTTCTTATAAAACCAATCTTGATTAAGTAAGAGTGCAGTCTCTCATACCATGCTCTAGGTGCTTGTTTCTGACCATATAAAGCTTTGTTCAATTTACATACCTGATCTTTATTCTTGTCTTCAACAAATCCTTTAGGTTGTTCAATATAAACTTCTTCTTCTAGTATACCATTGAAAAATGCAGATTTAACATCCATTTGATATACCTTGAAATTTTTGAAAGCAGCATATGCCAATAATGTTCTTACTCCCTCAAGTCTAGCCATAGGTGCAAAAGTATCACCATAATCTATTCCTTCTTCTTGAGCATAACCTTTGCAAACTAATCTTGCTTTGTTCCGAATGAGCTCACCTTTTTCATTTAGCTTGTTTCTGAAAATCGACTTTGTACCAATTACATTTTTGTCCTTCGGTCTTGAGACCAATGTCCATGTTTCATTCTTCTTGATTTGATCAATCTGTTCTATCATAGCATTTACCCAATCTTCATTGTTAAATGCCTCTTTTACTATTCTCGGTTCAAATTTAGATATCAGACATGTGTTCTGTCTCAGTTTGTTCCTTGTCATCACTGGATCATCCTTATCTCCTATAATCTAACTTGATGCATGATTTCTTCTGACATATTTGGCTAATATAGGCTCGGTAGGCTCTGTATGATCTTCTTCATCACTTGGTAACTAGATATTATCTTCATTTTCTTCAGCAACTTTCTTGGTAGGACTTCTCGGTTGAACATAAATAAATTCTTCATAATTTTCTGGTTCTTTGGAATTTCCTTCATCATTTCTTTCTGCAAATTCATCAATTTTCACATTTGCACTTTCCACTATTTTGTTAGATGATTTGATCAGACATTTAAATGCTTTACTTCTAGAAGAATAACCAAGAAATGTTCCTTCCTCACTTTTCTGATCAAACTTTCCATTTCTATCATCTTTGCGAACATATCATCTACTTCCAAAGATTTTAAAATAACTTACATTAGGTTTCTTGTCATACTGGATTTCATATGGTGTCTTCATAGTTCGTTTCTTCAGTTGTACTCGGTTCAGGGTGTAAACTGCAGTGCTTATTGCTTCTCTCCAAAATGTTTGAGGTACCCTCTTTTCAATCATCAAGGTTCTAGCACAATCTACAATAGATCTATTTCTTCTTTCAGCTATCCCATTTTGCTGTGGAGTTCTCGGTGTAGATACTTGCCTTTTTATACCATGATCATTGCAGAATAAGTTAAATTCATCAGAAGTGAACTCTCCCCCTCTATCAGATCTAAGACATTTCAGCTGTCTTCATGTTTCATTTTCAACTCTTGCCTTGTACCATTTAAACATTTGAAAAGCTTCTGATTTTTCTTTTAAAAACATAACTGACATCATCCTTGAGTAATCATCCACAAATAATATGAAATATTTATCACCAAAATAACTTTGAACTTTCATGGGACCACAAAGATCAGTGTGTACAAGATCTAAAACTCCTTTAGAAGTGTAGGACTTACTTGTAAAGCTTGATCTTGTCATCTTACCCATCTGGCATCCTTGGCACATAGCATTCTCAGGTTTTTCCAAGCTCGGTAGACCTCTTACTCGGTGCTTCTTACTTATTTTGATCAGATTATCAAAATTTACATGACAAAACCTTTTATGCCATAACCAGTTATCTTCTATTTTTGCATATAGACATTAGTTCCAAGTTGAATCAAGATGAAATGTATTACCTCTTGTTTGAGTCCCGGTAGCAACTAGCTTTCCATGCTTGTCATGAACTTTGACAATTGCCTTCTAAAATTCTATTCGGTATCTTGTATTGTTTAGCTGTGCTACACTCAACAAATTGTATTTCAAACCTTCAACCCAATATGCATCATTACATTTAGCATTGTCAAGAAGTGTGATAGGACCTTTACCTTTCACCGGACATGGTGCATCATTACCAAATCTTACATAACCTCCATCATAATCTTCTAATTTAACAAACTTGTGTTTATCACCTGTCATGTGATGAGAGCATCTAAGGTCTATGATCCAAGAATCATTATTATTTATGTGAGATATTAGGGCTTTTCCTTCATACCTTTCTTCATCTGATCCATCTTTAATAGCCACATAAACAACTTCCTTTGTTTCAGTTTCTTTAGATTTATCATCATTGGATTCCTCATCAGCTACTAGGCATGTCTTTCTATCTCTCCTTCTGAAGTCTCGGTGTCCTCTATAGTGATTATCTTTCTGTCTGTCTTCTCGGTATTCTCTCTTTTCACTAGATTCTTTGTTAGGGCAGTTAGAAGCCATATGTCCTAGTTTATCACAATTGAAACATTTCAAAGGTAGCTTTCCTTTATACTTACCTTTGCCTCTCAGTAACCTTCTGGCCAATAGTGCTTCAAACTCTTCTTGCTTTCTGATTTCCTCATACAGTTTGTGTACTTCTTCCATGTTTTTACAAAATCTCTCACTTGCTCCACTGTGATTTCCTTTAGAATACTTATTCATTCTATCATTATAGTCATTAGATTCACCAAGATGAAAAGAACTAAATGCAGATTCAACTTTATTTACCGAAGACCCACTGTTATCAAAATTACTTAACTCAAATGCATGTATCTTACCGATAGTGGCATCCAAAGAGACTAACATGTTTGGTACATACCTTAATTCATTGATTGCAGAGTCTCGAATGGCATAAGCAGGTAGAAGGGTTCTCAACAACTTACTTGTTACATCCTTTTCTTTGATAGTTCCTCCTGCTCCTTTAATTTGATTGACAATTTCCTTTAACCTTGTACTGTATTGTGTTATGTTCTCACCTTCATTCATTCTCATGGATTCAAGTTGTCCTCTTAGACTATATACTTTTTCTCTTTGAACATGTTCATCACCACCATACACAAATATGAGCTTAGACCGCATTGCCTTTGCATCATTACAACCTTCTAGATCATTAAACTCTGAGTCGGTCAATGCTAATGTTATTTCAATCATAGCTTGAATATGTTCTTGCTTTGCCTTTATCTCTTCCATTGTCATTGGGTAGGTTCTTGGTGCAATGTAATCATTCTCCAGATAATATGTTGCATATTCTCCAATTCCTGATAAGTGGAGCTTCATCCTTTTCTACCATGTGGAGAAACTTGACTTGTTCAGCTTTGGTGCATCCCTTTTATACATCTTCGGATCTTTGCCTCAAGTACCTTTAAACTTTTCTTCTGGATTCCAATGCTCTGATACCAATTGTAAAGCTCTGATGCCAATAGTTAATAAGATGAGAGAGGGGGGGTGAATCATACAAACTTAATCTCCAATATATTCAACAAATTCAACCTTGGTAGCTTATACTTTAGAATATATAGCCAAAACTGAAAAACATTCAAACTCATGAATAGACAACATCACAACACATATAACACCAGATTTAATAATGTGGAAACCCAAATAGGGAAAAACCACTGTGGGATTTCGGACCCACTAAGAAATATACCCTTCTAGAGTATGCTCGGTTAAAAGAAAATCCTGTTAAAGATTACAAACACATTGCTAGATGTGACCCGGTTAAGGAATTTCCCTCAGATCTATTAGAATCTTGCACTTTGTTAGAAGTGACCTTGTCAAAGGATTTCAAACACTCAACTAGAATGTTACCTTGCTAGAGGCTTTACAAATAAGATTGTTAGGTCCACTCGGTTAAGAGATTTTCATTCACTTACAAAATAAATAACAGTAATAAAATATATATGCAACTTCACATCTGAAATGCTAAAGCAGATTCCATTTGCTCAAAACAATCTTGTCATAAGACTTATCTAGTCCCTTGTTGGGCTTCTCAATCTATTCTTCAATCAGATCTTCAAGCTTCTGTGCTCGGTAAACATTACTGTAGCATCATTGTGCATACATTTACCTACATACATTGTTCAACAACAATTCCTTATTTATAAACAATTTCTAACCGCTTAATCTCCTTGATCACATTTCCTATGATCAATCTTAGCCATCAGATCATCAAACTTGACTAGGTTCAATGTATCCTTCGATCAGAAAAACATTTTACCTCACCTTGGAACTTGCATTTCTTCCTTGGAACTTGTGCTAGGTTATTGCAATTCAATCTGTGTTGTAGATCTTTCTCTTGATTTTCTATTGCCGTAGATCCTTAACAGACTTCTTGTGCGACATACCAATCATTTATTCATCTCCAGCTCATCAGCATCCTTCATTAAATAATGCTTTTATTCATCCAATGTGATCTATTATAACTCGGTTGTTACTCGGTTAATACTAAAATTCACTCGGTAGACATTCTGCCTTCTTTAATCGATATCGATAACCTTAGGGTTTACCAACTAGGTTGTTTTCTCGGTGACATAGTACAGTATTAAACTTATAATCAATAACATATGTATGATATCAAAACAATCAAAACAACATGACCTCATCATTGTCTAACTTGGTAATAGTTGCCCATTGAATAACTTATTTCTCCCCTTCATTATCACATTCTTTCTGTGTCACTTACCGACCTCTTAATACTAATCAAAACATACTTCTCAAGATATGGCAACATCATACTGAATCAGAAAATCAATTTCTTGACATCAATGACAAAATAATATTATTAAGACAGTAATCATCCTTCTTTAGTTATATCAATAATCTCCAACAACCTTCTCAATATCCTTATTGAAATGCCAACAAGTAGTACCTTGGTGGGGGCCGTGTTAGGTCCCGGGGACAACTGAGAGGGGGGGGGTGAATCAGTTGTCTAAAACTTTAAACCAAAAACTACTTAATCAATTACTGCTTTAATACCGGTGAGATAGTCTGTTATACCAGTGGACAGATTTAACAGATAAATGCAATACCGGTAAAGATTAATGTATGAAATCAAAACATAAAATCATCCACAACACATGACACCAGTATTTGTACGTGGAAATCCTGTAAGGGAAAAAACCATGGTGGGAAACCTTACCCACAATCAAATGATACTACTACAGATAGTAAGTGTACATAAATGGGGTCTGCACATGCAGAAAGGCCAAGTGCCTAGAGCTCACTGCTCAAACACAAATGGGAGTCACACTGACTACAATTAGATGGTTAAATCCAATAAGAATGTACTATTTGAAATAGCATCTTCATATGCTGGATTCAGTATCGGTGTAATGCTAATATGTCTTCACAAAACCCTAGCTTCACCTTCAAATGATGTCTTTGTGTATAGCTCTGCTTAATCTCGCATATCCATTCACACTATACCTTCTTCGCATTCCACATTTGATCTTACAATTAAGATCTTACATTTATACCATAACCTAAGACCAATTTTAGTAGGTCGGCTCTACAAGATATTACAATAAGAACATTTTACAAACAATATAATATCCGATGCAATAACCGATTGAACATGTCGGCTTAATTTATTTACAACGTTTATTAATCATCTCCATAGTGTGCCATGCTGATCTAGAAAAGATAAACCTGCCGGTGTAACCCTAGATAACCCTAGACCTATTTGCCGGTAAAAGCAAATATGCAAATATGAATATACCAACGATCAACTCTCCAAGATAAAGATGTCCACACGATGTCTTCGACATTTCCAAGTGTCTTCCATGCCATTTCAAGTGTCGGTGATCATTATATCCTGTCAGTGTACCATATACCAGTAACTATGCAATAGTTACTTGCTTGTCGGTGAATGTTTGCTGGATCTCCAAAGTGCTTTTAGTAGGTGTTGACATCAATGAAAAAACGATACCAAAATACCAACAATCTCCGCCTTTGGTATTGATGGAAACACCAGATGGAAAAACCATCAAAGTGCCAAAACAGAAATGCCAAGTAACAATAGTCTTCTCAAAGTAACAATCTCTCCCCCTGAGAGTAACATGAGTTTCTTTATGTTTCTCTATACCAAGATAATGTGTTTTATAATGTGTTTTTCCATAGATATCTCTCCCCCTTTGACATCAAATGCCAAAGTTATAACATACCAATTGTTTTATACAAAATACCAACCAATTTCACTATACCAACTACTCGCCCTAAGAAGTAGCTTCCTCATCAAAGCCGAAGTAAGAATATATCTCTATTAATTCTATCGGTTGATGACAAACATCAACTTTCTAAGTGTCTACCGGTGGGGATATGACCCCAAGTTGTTCTCTAAGATATTCAAAGGTCTCCTTAGGTAAAGGTTTAGTGAAAATATCTGCAAGTTGTTCTTTAGTATTCACATAAACCAGTTGTATTTCTTTTGCTTCAACTTTTTCCCTTAGAAAATTTAGTTTGATAGAGACATGTTTTGTTTTAGAATGTAATACCGGATTCTTAGATATATCAATTGTTGTTGTGTTATCACAATAGATAGTTATAGGTTCTTTTCATTTTACCTTCAAGTCTTTCAACATTTCTTTAAGCCAAATTACCTGTGTACAGTTAGTTGCTACTGCAACATATTCTGATTTTGTTGTTGATAAAGATGTACAACTCTGTTTCTTACTTAACCAAGAAACTAATCTGTTTCCAAAAAAAAATGCTCCTCCAGTGGTGCTTTTTCTGTCATCAATGTCTCCTGCCCAATTTGCATCTATGTATGCACATAATTCAAAGTTTTCATCTCTAGGATACCATAAACCAAGATTTGGGGTGCCTTGTAAGTACCGAAAAATCCTTTTTACTGTTGATTCATGATTTTCTCTGGGATTACTCTGAAATCTTGAAATAATACATATTGCATTCATGATATCAGGTCGTGTTTGTGTTAAATACAATAAACCTCCTATCATAGATTTGTACCTTGTTGGATTAACTAGGGTAGATTCATCTCTTAAAGATAGGTTGTCATTCGTAGTCATGGGTGTGCTTACCGGTTTAGAGTTTTCCATCCCAAATATCTTGAGTAACTCCTTTAAGTATTTTGATTGACTCAAAAATATACCTTTTTCAGTATGTGAAATCTGCAATCCTAAAAAGAATCTTACTTCACCAATCATAGACATTTCAAATTCTTGCTGCATTTTGATAGAAAAGTCTTTACACAATCCATCCTCTCCTCCAAAAACTATATCATCAACAAAAACTTCAATAGCCAAGATGTCATCATTAGTCACTTTATAGTATAAGTTACTATTAGCATTACCTTTAGAAAAACCAATTTTCAAAAGATACTTATCTAATCTTGCACACTAAGCTCTTGGAGCTTGCTTCAATCCATATAAAGCTTTTCTTAACCTGCAAACCATATCTTTGTCATCTGTCAAAGAAAATCCATCAGGTTGTTCAATATAGACTTCCTCTTCAAGATTTTCATTCAAAAATGCACATTTAATATCCATCTGATATACTTTGTCATTCTTATGTGCTGCAAAAGCCAAAAATAATCTAACTACCTCAATTTTAGCTACCGGTGCAAAGGTTTCATTGTAGTCAATTCCTTCTTTCTGAGAATATCCCTTACACGCTAGTCTTTCTTTATTTCTGATAACCTTACCATCTTCATTAAGTTTGTTTCTGAATACCCATTTGGTTCCAATTACATTTTTATCTTTAGGTAGAGGAACTAATGTCCAAGTATTTTTTTTCTCAATTTGTTCTAATTCTTCTTCCATAGCTTTAGTCCAATACTTATCTTCACATGCCTCATTAACTGATGATGGTTCAATTTGAGAAATAAGACATACCTCTTCATTTCCCAATCTTCCTCTTGTCATAACTCCTTTGTATTTGTTTCCAATTATCTGATCTTCAGAATGATTGAATCTTATATACCAGGGTGTCTTTGTTTGTTGTTGTTCCTCAGTCACAGTGGAATTTTTAGATGATACCGGTGTAACTGGATCTTCACTCTATACCAGTGGATTCACTATAGGTTCATTTATTGGAATTTCTGTTGCTGGTTCAGAATCTATGTACCTTGAAGTTCCTCTGAATTGTTCATCAATCTTTACATTTGTGCTTTCAACAAATTTCTGCAATCTCTTGTTAAAACATCTATATGCTTTACTCTTAGATGAATAACCAAGAAATATAGCTTCATCACTTCTAGGATCAAATTTCCCAACATACTCATCTCTTCTAATGTAGCATTTGCTTCCAAATATTCTGAAATATTTATGAGTAGGAGTGATACCAAACCATAGTTCATGAGGAGTCTTACCGGTTTCACCTTTGATGTGAACTTTGTTGAATGTATAGACAGTTGTAGTGACTGCTTCTCTCCAATACACGTGGTAAATTTGCTTTTGATAACATACTTCTTGTTGCATCCAAGATAGTTCTATTTTTCCTTTCAACAACTCCATTTTGTTGAAGTGTCTGGGGTGCTGATAGTTGTCTCCTAATTCCATTCACTTCACAAAATGTGTTAAACTCTTTAGATGTGAATTCTCCTCCTTGATCTGATCTTAAACACTTAATTTTCTTACCGGTTTCATTTTCAACCATTGCTTTGAACAGTTTAAACTTTCCAAGTGCTTCTGATTTTTCTCTGAGAAAGGTGACCCAACACATTTTAGAATAGTCATCAATGATTAGCATGAAATATCTATCACCTTGTAAGCTTTTAGTTCTAGCTGGACCACATAAATTAGTGTGAATTAAATCAAGAGCATTATTAGACTTTTCTGGAATACTTTTGAAACTAGCTCTAACTTGTTTTCCAAATTGACATTCCTTGCATACTGTATTGTGAGGTTTGACAATCTTAGGTAAATCTCTAACTGCCTTAGTGGTACTGATCTTTACCATGCAATCAAAGTTTACATGACAGAGTCTTTTATGCCATAACCAACTTTCATCTATATGTGCAATCAGACATGTCTTCTCACTGTTATTCAAGTGAAAGATATTACCTCTAGTCTGATTGCTGGTTGCAATTTTGTAAACTAGTTCTATTCATGATTTTGCATTTCCCATTTTTGAATTGTATTTGAAATCCTTTCTCAACTAATTGACCAACACTCAAAAGATTATGCTTTAATCCTTCAACATAGTAGACATTGTCAGTGTTATGTTTACCATCAAGAGATATTGAACCCTTACCTCTGATTTGACAAGCTTTGTCATCTCCAAATCTTACTAAGCCGCCATTGTATTCTTGAAAGTTTAAGAATTTACCTTTATCACCTGTCATATGATGTGAGCATCCATAATCAATTATCCATTCATCTTTTACCTCAATTTTAGCTGCCAAGGCTTGTTCTACCGGTTGCACTGCAGGTGTCGGTTGATCTTCTGCTATAGCAACAAAAACCCATCCATTTTCTGCCAGATCTTCCTCAGAATCATCAATCACTCCTTCATCGGCTACATAACAAGATTTGTCCTTATTTTTCTTGAATCTGTATCTTTGATATTCAGGGTTAGGTTTGTATGTCCTTCTAGCTTCTTCTCTTAGTCTAGCATGTCTATCAGGGCATCTTGAAGCCATATGACCAATCTTATTGTAGTTAAAACATTTAAAGGGTGCTTTACCTTCATACTTACTTCCAACTGGACCTTTAGGCATTTTTCTTGCAAATAGTGCTTCAAGTTCTTCAAGTTCTTTCCTACTTTCTTCAAGTTCTCTTGCATAAAAGGATTTCCAATCAGATTTGTCAACTGATGATGTAGATGATGTTGATGCTTTGAAAGCTAAATTTGTCTTTATAGTAGCAACAGGACCAAATTCCTCAATTTCAAAGGCTGAAAGTTTTCCAATCAATGTATCCCTAGTTACTGATGTATTAGGCATTGTTCTTAATTCATTTATAGCAGTAACCTTCATTTTGTATGCCAGTGGCAATCCTCTTAAAACTTTTGAAACAATTTCATCTTCACTTAGAGTTCCTCCACAACATTTTATACCCAAAACAATTTCATTTACTCTTTCCATAAAAGCAGAAATTCTTTCATCTTCTTCCATTTTCAGATTTTCATACCTGACATGGAAGCTTTCATTCAGTAGACCTATCTGATAGTACCATGATCTGTTGATCTGATAATGCGCTCAAAAGTGCTTCTCTTGCTTTGCAATCATTTTCCTCATCTTTTGTCAAGTTTGGTGGATTAGGCTGACTTTGAGTAGGAGCAATATAACCATTCTTTGTAACATCCCAGATGTCCTTTCCAATGCAATTCAGATGTGTCTCCATTCCGATTTTCCATATCCCATAGTTGGTTCCATCAAGTTTAGGATTGTCCTTCCTGAAATAATTAGTGGACATTGGATCTCCTCAAGTTGTTAAACTTCTGCAAAAGAGGACTTAGCTCTGATACCAATTGTTAGGTCCCAAGGACAACTGAGAGTGGGGGGGGGGTGAATCAGTTGTCTAAAATTTAAACCAAAAACAACTTAATCAATTACTTCTTTAATACCGGTGAGACAGTCTGTTATACCAGTGGACAGATTTAACAGATAAATGCAATACTGATAAATATTAATGTATGAAATCAAAACATAAAATCATCCACAACACATGACACTAGTATTTGTACGTGGAAACCTTGTAAGGGGAAAAACCACGGTGGGAAACCTTACCCACAATCAGATGATACTACTGCAGATAGTAAGTGTACATAAATGGGGTCTAGACATGCAGAAAGGCCAAGCGCCTAGAGCTCACTGCTCAAACACAAATGGGAGTCACACTGACTACAATTAGATGGTTAAATCCAATAAGAATGTACTGTTTGAAATAGAATCTTCATATGCCGAATTCAGTACCGGTGTAATGCTAATATGCCTTCACAAAACCCTAGCTTCACCTTCAAATGATGTCTTCATGTATAGCTCTACTTAATCTCGCATATCCCTTCACAATATACCTTCTTCGCATTCCACATTCGATCTTACAATTAAGATCTTACATTTATACCATAACCTAAGACCAATTTTAGTAGGTCGGCTCTACAAGATATTACAATAAGAACATTTTACAAACAATATAATATCCGATGCAATAACCAATTGAACATGTTGACTTAATGCATTTACAGTGTTTATTAATCATCTCCATAGCGTGCCATGTTGATCTGGAAAAGATAAACCTATCGGTGTAACCCTGGATAACCCTGGACCTATTTGTCGATAAAAGCAAATATGCAAATATGAATATACCAACGATCAACTCTCCAAGATAAAGATGTCCACATGATGTCTTTGACATTTCCAAGTGTCTTCCATGCCATTTCAAGTGTCGGTGATCATTATATCCTGCCGGTGTACCATATACCAGTAACTATGCAATAGTTACTTGCTTGCCAATGAATGTTTGTTGGATCTCCAAAGTGCTTTTAGTAGGTGTTGACATCAATGACAAAACCATACCAAAATACCAACATGCCTATCTACCTAGTTAAGACCTTTTATAAACAACTTGTTGGTAAAAATTTAATTATTGTCAATGTTAATTGTTCTTCCATTTAAGTCATCATTTGAGCTATTTAGGGCAAATCATTGATTATAAGACCACATAAAGATAGAAATATTTAATAAATATTTGGATTGGTTTAAGTGGTATCCTTACAACTATTAAAGAAGATATTGTAGATAATAATTTTATTGAGTTATTCATGTTATTCAATTATTTAAATTTACACTTGGTTAGCATTTAAGTTATTTTCAAATACATCGAGAATTAATAATTAGGATTCAATTTTTTTATGTTTGATATGCAAGGTGTTTGATTTAATTAATGTTATCCATGAGATCAATTTTTGATCCATATAGTTTAACCTTAGGAATTAAAATAATTAATTATTTCCTTGAAGGTACCATGATGTCACCTAATCCTACTAGGAATCCTTACTATTGCTAGGGTGTAAGGTAGGAAATCCTTACACCATATTGTTTGAATTCTTGTTTACCTCACCTTCTAGGTGGCATGCTATTGGTGAAACATACTAAGTGTCATTAGGTGCACAAATAGTTTGAGGAAGTTTTGACATTAATTTTCAATTAAGTGTTTTTCATTATCTCATGTCAAGTTTTTTTGTTTTTTTTTAAATGGAGGTTATGCTATGTTCACATGTATTTAAAAGCAGGCTTGACATAGATATTGTATTTTCTTACGGTAGTGAATACTTGAAGGCATGTTTAATTGTAGAGGTTGTAGATTGTCTGAGGTTGTGTGTGTTGAAGATGGCAAAAATAAAAAGCATGAGGTTAGTCATTGGAAAGACTTCACGAATTTTAGTTCTTGTCAAGAGAGAGAGAATGCACAAGAATAAAATTAATGAGATGAAGAGGATGTTGAAGGGTTTGAAGAAGACTCAAATGATGGTGGAAAAAAGAAAAGAAGAGAATATGGGTTTGTGTGTAGATGAACTTTTATGTTCAGGGTAAGGTGAGGATGGAAGAGAAAAGTGCCCTTTTGATGATATTGGAGAGGAAATTATATGTGCAAAGAAAGAAGTGGTTGCAGTAGCATATCTTGGTGAAGGTATGGAGGATGTATGTGGAGAAGTAATAAAGGTTGAGGAAAAAGAGGATAATACAAAAACAATTTAGTGTCCTTTGGAGGACATGAAGGTGATGGAGTGTGCACAGTAGTAAAGCATAGAGAGATTGGTGGTGAAGCAAATGACAAGAAAATAGAAGACATTGTAGAAAAGGATGTTGGTGAGGTTTATACAAATAAGGTGAGTGTAGAGGTTGTAGGAACCCTTTAGTAGAAAAGGCACGAGGGCTTCATTGGCTAGGCAATATTATATCATGTGCATTCATATTGGGGGGTTTAATATCCTAAAAACTGAGCTCAATATATTGCCTACTTGGTGAAAATAGGGGGGGTTTTTAATTCGGGCTATGAAAAAAATACAATATTTGATGAAAATAGGGAGGTTTTTAATTCGATTTGTGTATTGGGAGGGGGTGACAAAAAAGGAGTTTAGGGAAATATTTTTTGAAAATAGGGGGATTCTTTAGTATGCCATGAAAACACATGGTATAACCTAGGTTCACTAAGTGAAGGCCCCGAGGGAAAAAGTTGAACTTTGGTGGGTTGAATCCCATGAGAGAGAAGAGATTAGTTAAGAACATTGGTGGATGAGGATTGGACAATGGTGGGTTGGATCCCACAAGAAAAGGGAGAATTAAGGAAGGTGAGATGAGGAGAGCTATGAGAATTATTTTGAGGATGTTGGTTTATTCTTAATATAGGTCCATGAGAGGAAATATAGATGAAAAACACACTCGGTGGAGGACAGTCTATGTCCCAGCCATATGGTATAAGAGACAAAGGAAAAAAGCTTCTAGTGAACTTGATGTAGTTATAGGGTCTATTGTAGGTTGTTTTGAACAAAAATGAGTAGTTCTACTACTTAACCCCATTTTGTGAGTCCAAGCTCACAAACTGCTTACACGACGTGTTTGATGTAGGAGCATTTGAGTATACAACCAAAAAATTTGTAGGATCAATTTCCTTCTAGCTCAATTATGTTTTAGCTTTGTTGTATGCAGTTGATTTTAGTGTGTTCTCCTTAAGAGTAATTTTCAAGTAGAATTTTGGGTTAGTAATGATGTCATCCTATAGAAGGTCTAAATTGTATCTAAGGTTTCAATTTGGTGAAAAAATGACAAAATTGAGAAAGTTGTGAGGATTTGGAGGTTCCAGTCTCCTTAGGAACAAATAGACAAAATCAATTGTTCGAAGAACAATTGGAACCACCAATAGTTTCAATTCCTCACCAAAACCTTGACAATGTCACAATTCCCAATGGAGTTGCTTTCATCAATGTAAAAAAGGTGGATGCCATACTTAGTTTTAGCATTACTTTTTTTAAAAGGATCCAAGTAACCCAATGGTGTTGAAAATTCAAAGCTCAAACATGCTTGTTAAAGGTCTAGAAAGTTCTAAGAAATTCAACCAAGTGATGATTGAACAAGAATGGTGGGTAACATGCCTATCAAATTTTTATACCCCACTTAAATGATGCACGTACTTATAAGTTCAAGTTTGGGAGTTCCTAGAGGGTTTGGAAACCCCAACAAGGCTTCAAACTTTGGATTCTTGGAGTTCTTAGTGAATCCAAAAGCCTTGATAACAATTAAGGTTTAGAGTTTTGGGAGGAATTGAAATGAATGACAAGGAGCAAAGAAAGAACTTGATGACAAGTTATTGGTGGGTGAAAAATCTCCGATAAAGGAAAGTGTTTCTTGGTTCCCATATGGATTATAACCCTAACAAGATTGAAAACCACAATGGAAAGAAATGAAGGAACAATAAATTTTAAAAAAATTCAACAAGTGCTAAAACATAGATAAATTTTTGGAAGGACCATCTAATTAGTGACACATGGCAAAAAGAGGTCAAGCCATTATTTGAGGCAACAATTGGATTACCTGTGCTAATTTGATTGTATAATTGTTCAAATGGTTGACAATTGGTTGAACTTCTGAAAGGAAATACAAGAGCAAGGAAAGGTAAATAAAATCCAAGAAAGTTTATGATGAAGTAATTGTTACCAAGAGAAAAGCAAAATACTTGGAGCATCACCCAAATGTGAAGAAGGAGGCACAAGAACTTTTTGAAAGGGGAAAAGCAAAGAAAAACCCCTTGTGATATTATGAATGAGGCAATGCCTAAAATGAGAGAGAGAGAGAGAGAGAGAGAGAGAGAGAGATAGCAAGAAGCTCTTTACAATATTGTCATTAAGAAGAAATGAGAGAGGAGACATCTCTTAAATAGAGATGAGGAGAGGAATTACAAAGTAACTCCCAAATCTATGAATGCCACCATTCATAAAATGTGTGTGCCATGTGTCCACATCCTCTTATGGAGGAAATCTAATATTCCTTAATAAAGGAAAATAAAAGAAATGACTTGTCCTCACACATGTACTAGAGGACAAATTACATGTAGGAATTCCAAAGGAATATCCTAAACTAAATAAAAATAAACCTAAGCTAAGTAAAGATTAAATATTCTAACACCCCCCCTTAAGCTTTACTTGGGGAGCTTACATCAAACCCTTCAATGGGTTGTAATCCAAGATTTTTACAATGAAATTGGAATTTTTCTTTACAAAGTGGCTTGGTCAAAATATCTGCAACTTGGTCTTCCCCCTTGCAATAGAGGAGTGAAACTTGTTTGTCTTCAATTTGTTCTCTAATAAAGTGGTGTTGGAGAGCAATGTGTTTTGTCCTTGCATGGAAAACTAGATTTTTAGCCAAGGCAATGGCACTTTGGTTGTCACAATACAATGGAGTTGGTTCGTGTTGAGGTAGACCCAAATCTTCAAGTAGTCTTCTAAGCCACAAGACTTCTTTGGAAGCATTAGTGCATCCTTTGTACTCAGCTTCAGTGGATCCAAGAGAGGTAGATTGTTGCTTTTTACTATTCCAAGAAATTGCTCCTGAACCAACAAAAAAACAATAACCACAAGTAGATTTCCCATCATTGGGATCTCCACCTAGATCGGAATCAGTAAAACCTTTTAAAGTAAAGTCAAAATTTGCATCATAAAACAAACCTACATTAATAGTTCCTTTAATATATCTTAAAATTCGTTTAGCAACTTTAAAGTGTGTTTGTTGAGGTTTAGACATGAATCTTGAAACCAAACCAACACTATAAGCAATATCTGGCCTAGTAAGAGTTAAATAATTTAAACTTCCAACTAATTGTCTATACAAAGTAGGATCAACAAGAGGAGTTTGCATATCAAGCATTAACTTAGTGCCTAATTCAATAGGAATTGAAACATGATGAGCATCATTCATTTTAAACTTATCTATGAGATCTTGAGCATATTTACTTTGAGATAAGAAAATTCCTTTAGAGTTTTGCCAAATTTGCATTCCTAAGAAATAATGTAAAAGACCTAAATCAGTCATTTGAAATTTTTGATTAAGTTGAAACTTAATATCAGAAATCAAAGTATTGGAACTTGAAGTAAGAATCAAATCATCTACATACAAGATAATAATTATAATATCATCTTCACTATGTTTAATATACAAGTTAGGATCATTTTTACTTCTAATAAAGCCCTGAGAAAGAAAGAATTCATTAATCTTTGAATACCACTCCCTAGGAGATTGCTTTAATCCATAAATTGATTTCTTTAATTTACAAACTAAGTGTGCATTACCTTCTTTAATAAAACCAGGAGGTTGAGACATATAAATTTCCTCATGTAAATCACCATTAAGAAAAGCACTTTTAACATCCATTTGGTGAATAGGCCAATTCATTCTAGAAGCTAAAGCAAGCACAAGTTTAATTGTAGGCATTTTAGCAACAGGAGCAAAAGTTTCTGTATAATCTAAGCCTTCAATTTGAGAAAAACCTCTAGCAACTAATCTAGCTTTAAATTTACTAACTTGATTATGAGCATTCAATTTAGTTTTATAAAGCCACTTGCAAGAAACAAGATTTTTACCATGAGGCAAGGGAACTAAATCCCAAGTTTGGTTAGAAGTTAAAGTATCATATTCTTCCTTCATTGCTTTTTGCCAATGCGGTTGATTTTTAGCTTGATCAAATGTTTTAGGATCATTAGAATTCATAATAGTAGTCATTAAAGCATAATTACAATAATTAACTCTTCTAGATTGAAGTCTATCCATTCTAGCTAAGTATTCATCACTATCTTGAATTAAAGATTTAAACCATTTAGGTCTTCTTTTAGAAGTAATGGATTCATCACTAGAAGAAGAGTCATGAGGAGTAGAGTTATTATTATCATCATCACTATCACTAGAAGGAATAGAAAGAGATGCATTAGGAGTAGGGTTAAGAGAAGGAGGTTGGTCCTCCACAAGCACAACTTTGGTTTGACCAAGTTCATCATCCTCCACTTTAGAACAATCATGAATGCCTTTTTCTGCAATACAAACATCTCTTGCAACTTTTACCTTGTTAGTAATAGGATTGTAAACTCTATAACCTTTAGTATTTTCATCATAACCAACAAAAATAAAAGGAGAAGATTTAGTATCTAATTTTTTTCTTTTCTCCTTAGGTTTGTGAACATAAGCTATGGAACCAAAAATTCTTAAATTCTGCAAATTAGGCTTTTTACCAGACCAAGCTTCTTCAGGAGTTTTATCCTTTAAGGCTTTGGTAGGTGTTCTATTAATTAAATAAGTTGCACAAGCCATAGCTTCAGCCCAAAACTTGTAATCCATATTTTTAGCATGCAATAAACATCTAGCCATTTCAACAATTGTCCTATGCTTCCGTTCTACCACACCATTTTGTTGTGGTGTATAAGGAACGGTAAGCTCATGTTTAATTCCAAAAGATTTCAAATAAGCATTAAATGCATTATTAACATATTCTCTTCCATTATCAGTACGAAGAATCTTAATTTTAGAACCAGATTGCCTTTCTACAAACATATGAAATTCAGTAAACACATCAAGCACTTGATCCTTACTATGAAGGAAATATATCCATGTTCTCCTTGAAAAATCATCAACAAAGGTAAGTGCATACCTTGAACCTTGGATGGAGGGATTCTCCATGGGACCCAAGAGATCACTATGAACTAGATGCAATTTAGTGTATGCCCTCCAAGATTGACCATGAGGAAAGGGTTCCCTATGCATCTTACCACTCATGCAACCATTGCAAACAATTTGAGAAGGAATAATACTAGGCAATCCATCAACCATATTTGCTTTTTGCATCAATGAAATATAATCAGAATTGAGATGGCCAAGTCTTTCATGCCATATAGTAAAATCAACAGTAGTAAGCAAAGAATACTTTGGAGGAGCAAATTCATAGAACTTGAATAAGTTATCACTATCCATTTTAGCAGTAGCAATAACATGATTAGTGTTTGGATCAATGATATAACATATGCCCCTATAAAAGTTAATCTTATAATCTTGACAAAGTTTAGGAACTGAAATCAAATTTGATTTTAATTCAGGAACATAAAGAACATCATGTAATTTCCCATTAGGAACATTCACATCACCAATAGCTTCAACTTTACAACTATGATTATTAGCTAATTGAACAGGAATATTAGAAGTATCGGGATGCAAAGATTCAAAACATTCTTTATGAGAAGTAACATGTTGAGATGCACCAGAATCAATAATCCACTCAAGTGGTTGAGAAACATTATAAGTACATGTAAATGCATGACGAGATGAATTACCATTATTATTACCTTTCTTATAATGAGGTTTATGTTGATTATTTTGATTATTTTGATTCATGGGCTTTTTACCATTTTGTTTCTTAAAGCAATTATTAGTAATATGTCCATCTTTCCCACAATATGTGCAATGGGGTCTTGTTTGAGAATTATTCCTTTGATTATTATACGTATTATTATGATTATTATTATGAGAATTATTATGGTAGGATTTAGAATGAGATTGATAATTAGACGATTTGTGATTATTATTATGATTATTATTATGATTATGATTATGTTTATTATTATTGGATCTAAAATTATTATTATGATTTTGATTTTTAGACATAAAAGCATGTTCACTACTTTTAAGAGTACCAAATTGAATTAATTTAGCTTCCTCTTGACGCAATAAATTACGAAAAATATCATATGTTAATTGAGTAGCTAAGCTAGGAATAGCAAGTTGAGCATGAATATTCGTAATAAATTGTTGAAATTGACGAGGAAGACATTTTTTAAGAATAAGATGAATTAAACGTAAATCAGCAAGAGTAACTCCTAAACCAGTTAATTGACTATTAACAGAATCAAACTTTAATAAGAATTCATCCATAGTTTTAAAATCCGTATACCTTATATCTTCAAGTTGATCTTGAAGTTGAATTTTTCGGGATTCATTTGAGCTATCATAAGTTGTTTTTAAAATTTCCCAAGCTTCATGCGCTTTTGTACAATTTCCAATTAAAACATACAAATCAGGAACCATTGAAATACCGATTAAACCAAGTGCTTCCTCATTTTGAGCCTTCCATCTATCTAGGTCAGCTTGAGGAGCAATTGTAGCGGGTTCAAATGTTTTATCAGTCGCAACATCCAAAAGGTGTTTGAAATGAAAAATAAACGAGATATGTGTTTTCCATGAATGATAATTGGAACTATTTAATTTAATTTCTGGAATTAATGTAGACATGATAGCAAAATAATAGTTTGTAAAAAAAAATTACCCCTTTGATTAAAAATAAAAATAAAAATTAACCTCCTTGATTTAAAAAATAAACCAGATTTGAGTAATAATTATAGCAAAATTTATGTAAAAAAAATGTTATATTCAAATCTTAAATAACAAATTTTTAAACAAAAAAATATTTACCAAAGAAAAAAATTATATTCTAACTTTAATAACAAATTGAAATTGATTTTTTTTAAAATTTTATTTAAACAAATTGTAAATCTTAATAACAAAATAAAACTATTTTATATTAAAAGCTTTATTAGAAAAACTTTATTCAAAAACTTTAATTTATTTTAAATTTAAAAAAACTTTATAACTAAATTTTTTAACGTTATTAATCTTTTAATATAAACTATTTAAACTTTTTTTTAAAAGTTAATAAACTTTCTAAAGCTTTTTGTATATATTAATGTAGCGTCCTAAAATTGCGACACTTGCAATTTCGACTGCATTTCGGTCTTCACGATGGCGACGCAACACGCAACCTGAATGGAGACCCCAAAACTCGCTCACGACACTGAAAACTGCATTTTTCAAGCACCCTGGCCTGAACCTCCTTGCACCCTGATGTCCCGGGAGGTGGGACCAGAGCGCCCAGCGCCCTGGTCCCTGGGTCCTATTTTGGGCCCGGTTTCCTAAGTGATATCGGGTCTTTTTGATTGCAATTTGGAAATATACTTCCCTGGTCGGCCTAAGGTCGGGAAAATCAGTCTATCAACCCTAATTGACAAGTATATAAATGACATTTTCTTCTTTCATTCGATATGATGGAAAAGGCGTGGAAACTATACTCAAGCATTCAAGCATTCAAGCAATTGATCATTTCAAGTCTCCATTCAAGGCTAAGTGTTGCATTCAAGTCAAGGATTCAACCATTGAAGAGGAGATCACTTATTACATGCTACATACTACAACATACAACATCTAAACCTTCGCACATAAGGATACAAACATCCTTAGAACAAGGTATTAGTACTTGTTTTACAGTCATTTACATTTACAGCTCTTGCTCATTTCTTGGTTAATTCCAAAACCGGGGTTTGACCTAAAGGCAAACCCCTAATCCCTAACCCCCCATCATCTTCGCTTTTCTGTGTGTAGGTTGCAGGTACACGGCTGAAATTGAAGATCTGGAATCCTTGTGCAGAGACGAACAGATCCCCCTTCGTTTCGCGGATTTTTCGGAGGACCGTGGCGCCGGGCGCCATCGTCCCAACAACTTTTGCCCAAATTTGCAGGACAGCGCCGTATCGACATTTTACTGCTAATTCCAGGTCCGCAGCTTCATCCTATAACCTAAAATCAGTTTATAAGCGAATCTTTATGACTTTCTATGCATCCTTAGCTTAATTTCCTTAATCAACATTCTTTACAAAAGAGGGTAGCTTTGCTTTCCAAACCCTTGAAATTCATCTAGCATCCAATCTTACCTTGTGTGGGATTGGATCTTATGAGTTTCAACCCCTCTTTTGAATGTAAAGTCTTCCCCCTAAGTGAAAACCCATCGAATCCTAGAGAACCTCCCTTCTCTCTCCTCGGAGTTAGAAGAGGGGAGACCAACTAGGGTTCGACCGCGATTTTCCGCTTTACATTTTGGTGAACCCGACGTGAACATCCTTTCTGATTTTTCATGCTTAGATCTGAAAAAAAAATTGATTACATTTCCATGTTTGATCTTTTGCAAAGTTTTAGAGGTGATTGCATTAAAACCCTAAAATTTCTTTTTAATAATTAAACTTGCGAAATGTCTAAATGTTAATGCTTGTTTCAGATCTGTCCTTCTATTACAAATTATCAATTCATATTTGTGCTTTAATTTTGAAAATTAAGTGGTTAAAAGTCAAAACCCTAATTTTTGAAACCCTCTTGATTCAACCTTTGTCCGACAATTTGACCAATCAAAACATCTCCAAATCAGCTGTAACTTTGGATTCTGCAATAAAATCACAATATCTTTCATCCCTGAAAATTTGGAAAAAAGTTGCGAGGACCGTGTTGCACTCCGAGCGCCATCGTCCCCGACATTTTTTCCAAAATTTCGAGAGCGAGATCTTGCTGTATTTTCCTGCTAAAATCCAGAATTTTGGCTGATTTTGTCAATTATAACACTTTCAAAATTACAGTCAAAGTTGGTCTTGTGATAGCTTGGTTTAAGGCTCCTAACCATTCAAAAATTATCGAAACTGAAATTTTGTGTCAAAATTGTGTTCTTACTGTCTTAGATCTGAAAATTGTATTTGCATTCATTCGAAATTTCAGTGCTTTATTCAAATATTTGCATTTTGTGACTTTTGAAATTAAGTGCCTAATTACAACAACTTTGATTTCCGCTTTCAAAATTGAATTTTGCGTGAAATTGAATCAATTTTTAAATTTCAAAATTTGCATAGCTCTTGACATTCCCTCTAAAATCATAAAATTCAAAATTTCAGTCTCCCTCTCTTTTTCAAAATTCAAATTTTGCATTTTTCGACAATCTTGATAGGGTTCAATTTTGAATTTGCAACTTTAATTTGGCCTATCTACAGATCGTGAAATCCCTCAATTTTTTCAGATTAGCTCTAAAATCATCATACCTTTCATCCCTGCAAATTTCGAAAAAAGTTGCAAGGACCGTGTTGCACTCCGAGCGCCACGGTCCCGAACATTTTTTCTGAAATTTCGGGAGACTGTTGTGATTGCATTTAACAGCTTAAATCTGGAAGATTGGCTGGTTTTACTGAAAATTGCTACCTCTAAAATCAAAATCTTCTCTCTCTCTCTAGTGCATGAGTTTTACAACAATAAGCCCTACTTACACTATTCCCGTTAGACGAAGCTGTAGAATTAAGTCTTTCCGAGGTTTAACTACTGAGGAGATGGAACCTAATTTGAGTAGTCTTTTTAACGAGGACATGGGTAATTCCTCTAATCCTCCTAATGATGAAGAAGCTCCCCATGAAGTTTCTGTTGAACAACTTTCCAAATTGGATAACCAATTTGACGATTTTCACCAATGGATGTCTCATGAGTATCCCGATAGTCAAGCTCTTCCTTTAATTGAGGGTCTAAAACGCATGCTTCAAAGTGATAAGAATGGAATTGATATTTTGCGTGGTATTTCACACATTGTGAATTCGAATGTGATGCCTATGAAGAGTTGTGCTGAATCTTTATGTTATACACAACCTCCTACACAAGTCAATCATTCTATTCCTTTGACCACTTCTATTGCTAGTTTACCTACCTTTACATCAAACATCATGGCTACCTCTATACAAGACATTCCTCCTGTGATTACCAGTCATGGGGGCAATCCTCCTTCTTCAATTAACCCTATTCCTTCATTCAATCCGACTTCTTCATTCATTCCTTCAATAAGTGTTCCTATTACATCTTCACAAATGAACATGACGCAAGGGGGCAATTCATTTAACCATTCCATTCCTCCTTGTAGTGTTCCTCCTATCCAATCATCCCCTATGGTTGACTATCATAGGGTCCCACCACCTTACTCTTTACCATCTTTCAATAACATCACACCTCCATCTCAATCTAACACACCTAATATGAACTCTTCGACTGAAGCTACCATTAATAATCTTGCACAAACTGTCTCTTCTTTACAGCAACAAATTGCCTCTATGAATCAATCTAAGTTTAGTGTGCCCACATTTGATGTGGCGAGCCCACTTTCTCTTGACATTGTTCGAGCTATTCCTCCTAAACATGTTGAAATCCCGCATCTGGAGCTTTATAATGGTAAAGGAGATCCTTTAACACATGTTAAGACTTTTCAAACAATTTGTACTAATTTTGCTTACGACCCAAGGTTGCTTGCAAAACTATTCACCAGAACATTAAGAGACAAAGCCCTACAATGGTATTGCTCGTTGCCTTCTTATTCTATTAATTCTTTTGAACAACTTGCAAATGCTTTCATTCAACAATTTCAAAACAATATAAGTCCTAAAGTTACTTTGATTGATTTAATGCATTGTAAACAAGGTGTTAAAGAAAAAGTGACTGATTTCATTGGTAGATATAAGCATTTGTATGCTCAAATTTCTTTTCCAGTGCCTGATAATGATATTCAAAGAATCTTTATTTCTAATTTGCAAAAAGATATTCGAGACAAACTTCTGTTTTCTGAGTTTACTTCTTTCCAACAGTTGTGCGCCACTCTTCACAATTATCAACTGACTGTGAGTCAAATGGAACAATCACATCCTATGGCTCCGAGTGATAAGGGTGATAGCAGTCAACAACCATTTGGGAAGTTTAAACCGAACAGAGATTCTATCAAATTCAATGAAAACATCATCAACAACAATGTGAATGCAGCATCAGGTGTGCCTCCTATTTCTAAATTTTTCAAGAAAGAAAGAAAATATACTCCTTTGAATGAATCATTGCATAGTATTATGAATAAGTTATTGGAACAAAATGTGCTTACTCTTCCTCCTATAAGACAAATTGATCCTGCAAAGATTACTCCACCTTATTTTGATCACAAAGCTTTTTGTCACTTTCATCGTCAGCCTGGGCATGATACTGAAAAATGTTTTTCTCTAAAGGGTAAAATTCAAGATTTGATTGATAATAATACTATTTTTGTTTCTGGAGTGAATGATAAAGGCAACACATCTGTAGCTCCTCCTAACCAAAATCTTCAGATTTTTACTGATCCATTACCTTCTCATACTTCTCATACTTCTAATGTGATTGAGGCTAATGATTCCTCTTTCTCATCTGATGGTCTTGTGTCTATGACTCCGAATGTGATTAACTTTGTAGAGCAGCAAGAAATCCCTGAAGAATCTTCCATCACATTTGATTCTAGTGAAACCATTAGGGCACCTGATGGTCCTTTATACATAGTTGCAAAAGTCAAGAATATGCTTTGTCGTGGAGTGCTTATTGATCCTTCGTGCATGGTTAATGTTATTACTGAAGAATTTCTTTTTACTTTGCAATTGAATCAAGTGATCTATGACAAAACAGATGTGATTGTGAAATTATTTGATGCATTTTCTTCTCCTGCAATTGGTTCTATTACATTGCCTATTGAGGTCCATAACAAATCCCTTGATGTGAACTTTGCTATTATTCCATCTTCCGAACAATTTCGTGTGAAGCTTGGCTATCCTTGGCTATCTTCCATGAAAGCTATTGCTTCTCCTATTCATAAGTGTTTGAAATTTCCCCATAATGGTGAAGTTGTTACTGTCAATCATAGTCTCTTTAAACCAGCTGAAAGAACTTCTAGCGTTCCTCTTGATTACTTTTGGCCTAAACAATTCCAATCTCTTCCTCCGCGAAGTGATCATCTTTTCAAATCTTATCAAAAGTGGAAAACAGATATGATCCTATCTCTAAGTGAACCTAGAGCACCTAAACTTGACATTCCTATCATTCTTGAGAAGGAAATTCTTCCTTTGAAAGACAAAACTAATGTCTTTCCCCAAGAAGATTCCCAACCCATCCCTATGAATGTGACTATGTCTATACCTAATAAACTTCCTAAGAGTAGACCTATCCCTCCTCGTCATGATGGACTTGGTCTTCTTCCTAAACCAAAAATTCCTCCTTTATATGGAGCAGTTCCTCCTCCTTCCTTTTATAGAGAGAAGAGACCTTCTTCTTCTCCTATTATCCAGCCTAAGAGACCACAACCTAAACATCCAAGTGATAAGGATGAGAACATTCCTCCTCCTCTATCTTCTCCACTTCCTACTAAGACTAGACGAAATCGTTCTGCACGGGAACGTCGACGAAAGCGTCGTCTTAGGGCTCAAGCAGCTGCTTCTCAAACTTTACAATCTCCAAAAACACCTTCAACAAGCATTATTCCATTTTCTCCTCAGCCGGATATTGAGCCTAAATCTCCTAAACATAAGATGCATGATGGTCTTGATCCTGTGCGAGTTAAAGATCCTATTTTTATAAATCTTGATGATGATATAGATGAAAATGTTATGCATGATGAAAATGTTACTCCTCTTGCTTCTGATAGTGAATATGAACTTGTTGATGTTGATAACCATTTATCTAATGAATTTTCTAAAGCACTTATCCTAGCTCCTAGACAAGAACAATGTGGCTTGGAACATGAACATAGCCCTTGTTTGGATCTTGTGATAGCTCCATCTGCTGTGTTGGATGTTCCTCCTCTGGCGTGTTCCCTGCCTTCCCGAAACATTGATCAGCAAGATCGGGGGGTAGCTGACATGCTAGACTAGTTACATTAGCATAGCAGACTCTCTCCCCCTCTCTTTTTTTACTTCTTCTATATGTTATTTTCATTCTTCTATTTGTCGTCCTTAGTGTTGTCTACTTGAGGACGATGCAAAGCATTGAGATCTCTCGATCTCTCTCATGTTGACTCAAAAGACACATGTGTTCCCTTCTTCTAGGTGACCTTCCTTGATTGGGGAATGAAGAACAATTATGCATACATCCATATGATATATACATGACTTATCATACAGCATACTGACCCCAAGGACAGCGAAGTCACCTTGTGCTTTGTGTTTTGTGTCTATTATCCTTGGGTTTATCTCACACTTGGGGGCTAAATCCTTGCGATAACGTGCTCCTTTCCTTTCTCATTTCTTATGTGTATCACTACGTTAAAACAATCACCCCCGTTGAGGTGTGTGCGATCGCTTTAACGTAGGGGGGCATACACCCTGTCTATCCTTTCAAAGATACTTGAAAATTTCTTGGCAAACTTAGCTTTGTCTTGAAGATTTTTGGTATTTCTTTTGCATGACTCATAGTGAGGGAACCTTACTACTGATAGTCATGGTTCTTCCTCGTGATCTTCCCTTTTACTTTGTCAATCAAAGTTGTAAGATCCTTAGTCCACTGGGGGCTTGGTGTATCTTGCCTCCTTGACATGGTGAAAGTCTTTCAATGTTGTTTCCTTGTACTTTACCGGAAGTATGAGCATACATACTCCCGCTAAAGTGGGGACTAAATGTAGCGTCCTAAAATTGCGACACTTGCAATTTTGACTGCATTTCGGTCTTCACGATGGCGACGCAACACGCAACCTGAATGGAGACCCCAAAACTCGCTCACGACACTGAAAACTGCATTTTTCAAGCACCCTGGCCTGAACCTCCTTGCACCTTGATGTCCCGGGAGGTGGGACCAGAGCGCCCAGTGCCCTGGTCCCTGGGTCCTATTTTGGGCCCGGTTTCCTAAGTGATATCGGGTCTTTTTGATTGCAATTTGGAAATATACTTCCCTGGTCGGCCTAAGGTCGGGAAAATCAGTCTATCAGCCCTAATTGACAAGTATATAAATGACATTTTCTTCTTTCATTCGATATGATGGAAAAGGCGTGGAAACTATACTCAAGCATTCAAGCATTCAAGCAATTGATCATTTCAAGTCTCCATTCAAGGCTAAGTGTTGCATTCAAGTCAAGGATTCAATCATTGAAGAGGAGATCACTTATTACATGCTACATACTACAACATACAACATCTAAACCTTCGCACATAAGGATACAAACATCCTTAGAACAAGGTATTAGTACTTGTTTTACAGTCATTTACATTTACAGCTCTTGCTCAGTTCTTGGTTAATTCCAAAACTGGGGTTTGACCTAAAGGCAAACCCCTAATCCGTAACCCCCCATCGTCTTCGCTTTTCTGTGTGTAGGTTGCAGGTACGCGGCTGAAATTGAAGATCTGGAATCCTTGTGCAGAGACGAACAGATCCCCCTTCGTTTCGCGGATTTTTCGGAGGACCGTGGCGCCGGGCGCCATCGTCCTGACAACTTTTGCCCAAATTTGCAGGACAGCGCCGTATCGACATTTTACTGCTAATTCCAGGTCCGCAGCTTCATCCTATAACCTAAACTCAGTTTATAAGCGAATCTTTATGACTTTCTATGCATCCTTAGCTTAATTTCCTTAATCAACATTCTTTACAAAAGAGGGTAGCTTTGCTTTCCAAACCCTTGAAATTCATCTAGCATCCAATCTTACCTTGTGTGGGATTGGATCTTATGAGTTTCAACCCCTCTTTTGAATGTAAAGTCTTCCCCCTAAGTGAAAACCCATCGAATCCTAGCGAACCTCCCTTCTCTCTCCTCGGAGTTAGAAGAGGGGAGACCAACTAGGGTTCGACCGCGATTTTCCGCTTTACAATTAAATACAAGAGAAAATGGCACAGACTACAGAGACGTTACTTTGCAGAGAATCTACAGAGATGTTTAAACAAATGATTTCTTGTAGGGAATTTACAGTGCCCTGAGAAATCCTACCCCAACTAACTTACAGTGCAGAGATGTTATGACAGAGGTACAAAGAAAAAAAAAACGCTCTCCAAAGGCTCTAAAAATGCAGGAAAGAAGTTAGGGTACTAAGAATGATTATGAAGAGGTTCGCAGGCAGCGGCTGGAAGAAAACAAGAGGCGCATGAAGGAGCTCAATCTCACAGGACTCGCCACCAGCTTAAAACAGGTCTCTAATCCAATAAAATAGTCACTAAATATAGATACTTCAGAAGAAATCTATAACTATGTAATCTATTAAATGGATCCTTCAAAGCACATTAGCTTTTGCAGACATAATAATACACTCATGTTTTATTTTTGAATCAGTGATAACGGCAATGGGGATACTAACAAGGCACAGTCAACCAAGAATTAAGGCTCTTTGTGCTCTCAGGCAGATATGCCAAATGGAGGAATCAGCCAGGAGAACGGTAATAGATGATATAAGTGAGACAACAGGCGAGAATGAGAGACCTTTACCAGATGAACTTCAAGGTGCTTTACAGGCTGTGTATAAACGTTACAGCAATTATCTGGATGCTTGTAAACAATTATATCAAGCAAAGCATAGCCTGCAGCTTAGTTTGTTCTAAAAATTTAAAACATTTTTCTAAGTAACTGGAATGTCACAATAAACTATGAACTGAACATCATATAAAAACTGGTATAGTTTAGTATGTCCTATCAAAGAAGAGATAAGATATCTCTCTTTAACTTCACTGAAAATGGGTCTTTTAATCTTGCTCTATTATAAAAATTTACCAGTGAAATGCCGAGATTATTCAAACCGTAAATCTCTCTTTACAAGATACAAATCGCATGCTGAATTTCCTTATAGCGAACAAAATGAATGCAAACTCTTTTAATGAATCAAAAAACACTTTGGACAAAGATGAAATTATTCAGCTATTCAAATGCCGCTAGGTATTTTCCTGTGTTTTAATTTTCAATCTGTTTTGCATTACTTCGCAAGGATTTAACACAGTTACGAGTTTTGAAGAGTATAATCAAGCAGCACTAAAAAACGATTCATCAAGCAGCACTAAAAAAAATCCAGGATCAGTTTAGTATGTAAAGTAAATGTAAGATTTATTATGTAAGGAAATGTAAGATTTATTATGTAAAGTAAACCAGGTTGAAATAAGCACAAACAAAGATTGAAATAGAGCAATAGATATTAAAAAAAATTAGTATTCTGTGAATGAGGTTAGAAAATGAGAAAATTTGATAACAAAATCCTACAAGGAAGCTTAAATTTCTTTTTTTAATCAAAAAAGCTTGCAAGTAAAAAAAATGTGAGAACCTGCAATATGAATCAGAGAAACAACTTTATGATGAAACTGTTTTGGCGGCAAGCCTTCCAAAACAAATGAATATGAAATCTAAAGTATGCAGGAAAAGAAGTTAGCATCGGAGTTTTGGCGGCAAGCCTTCCAAAACTTTAAAAATAATTAAATTTAAACTAGAAAGAAGGAACTTTGGCGGCAAGCCTTCCAAAGCCCTTTTTTTTAATAAAAAAACTAGAATAGAAGATTAAACCTGCAGGCAAACTTGTTAACAAGTTTGAAAAAAAAGTTAAAAATCTGAAACCAAAACCTGCACAATAGAAAATTTTAGAAAAAGAACTTCTTCTCCTCTCAAGAATGCCTCCAACAAGGTGAACTCCACAGAATGGTAACCTTCATCAATGTCAACTTAAAACAAGGATTAGAAACCTGCTCTGATACTATGAAAGGAAATACAAGAGCAAGGAAAGGTAAATAAAATCCAAGAAAGTTTATGATGAAGTAATTGTTACCAAGAGAAAAGCAAAATACTTGGAGCATCACCCAAATGTGAAGAAGGAGGCACAAGAACTTTTTGAAAGGGGAAAAGCAAAGAAAAACCCCTTGTGATATTATGAATGAGGCAATGCCTAAAATGAGAGAGAGAGAGAGAGAGAGAGAGAGAGAGAGAGAGAGAGAGAGAGAGCAAGAAGCTCTTTACAATATTGTCATTAAGAAGAAATGAGAGAGGAGACATCTCTTAAATAGAGATGAGGAGAGGAGTTACAAAGTAACTCCCAAATCTATGAATGCCACCATTCATAAAATGTGTGTGCCATGTGTCCACATCCTCTTATGGAGGAAATCTAATATTCCTTAATAAAGGAAAATAAAAGAAATGACTTGTCCTCACACATGTACTAGAGGACAAATTACATGTAGGAATTCCAAAGGAATATCCTAAACTAAATACAAATAAACCTAAGCTAAGTAAAGATTAAATATTCTAACAACTTCCATACAAGAATTTATTAAAGTAAAAAAAAGTAGTTAATCTTTGGTCAATTGAAAGCAGAGTTCTAGCTAAGATCGACAAGGCTTTTGGGAAGTTAGAGAGAGAGAGAGAGAGAGAGAGAGAGAGAGAGAGAGAGAGAGAGTTCACCATTGGAGAGAAGGAAACAAAGGAAGTGAGAACGCAAACTACTATATGAGTGGTAGAGAATAGAGGTAGGGATGCTATAAGTAAAGGAGATACAAGGTCGAGGATGAAAATGTGGGAGAGTTAAAGGCCACAATTTCAAGCTGAGTTTGTAAACTCATATAGTGAATTCTTTTAATGTAACAAATGAAATGTTTAAGCAAATGAATAAAAAATTTAAGTTTATTGTAAAGAAATGTGTTAATTTGTGTTGTTTTGGGCTACATGGATAAGCAATTTGGTAAGATTCCCTAGCCACGATTACGTTATTGAGGGTAATGAAAATTACAAAGATAACAAAAAATAAGATAAAAGTGATGAAGTAGATATGGGTATGTGCAGGATCATGGTGTGCCAAAACAGGCCCTTAAGTGACAATGAAATTTCAAAAAATCAGAGTTATGCAACTTGACATGAAAATTTGAATAAGTTGTGAATGTTATTTTAAAAATATGTAAGAAGCAAATCTATATAAAAGTTAATGTAGTTTCTAAGCTACTAGTTGTTTTTTGAAAAAAAAATCCTATTTGATGAAAATTTCAAATTTCAATGCAGTGGTACTTAAATTTCAAGAAAAAGATAAGAAGTAGACATATGTCTGACCACCCTAATCACAATCAAATCATAATATTTATAATATAAGTATTAGACTCATGTGTGGATGTGACATATTTTTTTTATAAAGTAAATAATTATTTATGAATTTTTTACAACTTTTCAGAAATTCCGAAACTCCTACGTTTGGCTGCCTTAACTTGTTCAAAACCTTATGATTTTTTTTATTTTTTTATTTTTCCCTATAGTAGATGAAGCATAAGATGTGATGCATGTTTCAGATTCAAAAAATGTTATACCGTTTGAAAGTTATGATTGTTTTCAATCAGTCTATCAATCAGGACTTTTGTCAGGATTCAATTAGAAAATAAATAATAATTATTTATTAAAGTTGAAATAGGACAAGCCTTATATTGTTAGAAAGTTGGGAACGTCCCTTAAAAACCCTTTTTCATTTTATCAATTTGGGCTATAAAAAAAGTCGTCAGCCACCAGTGTAAAGTCTTGAAAATCAAGGAATACTGAAAAACACATTTTTTCAGTTGACTTTCCAGGCTTGTCACTTCCAAGCCAAATCCCAAAGTATTCTTGAGCCAAAATTTCAAATTTGGAATTTGTACAACAAAAATCGGATATCTAGTACAATCGGATATTCGATTATATCAGATATCCGATTTTAATAAGTGAATTCACTAAATAAATTTGCACATAATTAATCAATTGTTTATTAATATATTAATATAGATTATTTTAATATATTAATTTATAAATATATTAGTATATGATATTAGGGAGAGGGAGAGGGGGGAGTGGGAGAGAGAGAGAGAGAGAGAGAAAGAGAGAGAGAGAGAGATGGGGAGGGTGAAGGGAGAGAGAGATAGAGATATTAGGAGAGAGGGAGACAAAGATTATGGGTCCTATGGTGTCCTATGGGGCCATATTAAGTCCTACGATCCCTTAGGCGACCTTATAACTCCTTAAGATACCAAATTGTGTCATTATGGGTCATATTGTATCCTAAGGGGCCATATTATGTCATATGACCCCTTTAAGACACCATGTCACCCCTTAGGACACACTATGACCCTTTACGACTTTATACGGTGTCATTATGGGTCATATGAGCCCTTATTGCACCATATGGTGTCATTAGGGGTCATATGGTGTCCTAAGGGGTCATGAGACACCATATGACCCCTTATGATACCATATTGGGTCATTATGGGTCCTATGGTGTCATAAGGGGTCATATTGTGTCCTACGACCCCTTAGGAAACCATATGACACCTTAAGACACCAAATTGTGTCGTTATGGGTCATATTGTGTCCTAAGGGGTCATATTGTTTCATATGACCCCTTAGGACACAATATGACCCTCTACGACTCTATACAATGTGGTTATGGGTTATATGACCCTTTATGACACCATATGGTGTCATAAAGAGTCATACAGTGTCTTAGGGGGTCATGGGACACCATATGACCCCTAAGGACAACATAGGACCCCTTATGAAACCATATTGGGTCGTTATGGGTCCTATGGTGTCCTAAGGGGTCATATTATGTCCTACGACCCCTTACAACACCATATGACCCCTTAAGACACCAAATTATGTTGATATAGGTTATATTGTGTTCTAAGGGGTCATATTGTGTCATATGGTCCCTTTAAGACACCCTATGATCCCTTAGGACACAATATGACCCTTAATGACTCTATACGATGTCGTTATGGGTCATATGACCCCTTATGACACCATATGATATCGTTAGGGATCATATGGTGTCATACGGGGTCATGGGACACCATAGGACCCTTAACGACAATATATGACCCCTTATGACACCATATTGGGTCGTTATGGGTCCTATGGTGTCCTAAGAGATCATATTGTGTCCTAGGATGCCTTAGGACACTATATGACCCCTTAAGACACCAAATTGTGTCTTAAGGGGTCATGGGACACCATATGACCCCTAATGACAACAAAGGACCCCTTATGACACCATATTGGGTCATTATGGTTCCTATGGTTTCCTAAGGGGTCATATTGTGTCGTATGACCCCTTAGGACACCATATGACCTCTTAAGACACCAAATTATGTCGTTATGGGTCATATAATGTTCTAAGGGGTCATGGGACACCATATGACCCCTTACAACACCATATTGAGTTGTTATGGGTCCTATGGTGTCCTAAGGGGTCATATTGTGTCCTACAACCCCTTAGGACACCATATGACCCCTTAAGACACCAAATTTTGTCGTTATTTGTCATATGATGTCCTAAGGGGTCATGGGACACCATATGACCCCTAAGGACAACATATGATCCTGTGTGACACCATATTGGGTTGTTATGGGTCCTATAGTATCCTAAGGGGTTATATTGTGTCCTACAACCCCTTAGGACACCATATGACCCCTTAAGACACTAAATTCATATGACCCCTTAGGACAAAATATGACCCCTTAAGAAATAATATGACCCTTTATGACTCTATATGGTGTATTTATGGGTCACATGACCTCTTATGACACCATACGGTGTTGTTAGGGGTCCTTATGGGTCATATGGCCCCTTATGATACCATATGGTGTCCTAAGGGGTTCATATAGTGTCCTAAGGGGTCATGGGACACCACATGACCCCTAAGGACAACATAGGACCCCTTATGACATCATATTGGGTTGTTATTGGTCCTATGGTATCCTAAGGGGTCATATTGTGTCCTAAGGGATCATATTGTGTCATATGACCCCTTTAAGACACCATCTGACCCCTCAGGACATAATATGACCCTTTACGACTCTATACAGTGTCGTTATGGGTCATATGACCCTTTATGACACCATATAATATCGTTATGGGTCATATGGTGTCCTAAGGGGTCATGGGACACCATATGACCCATAAGATCAACATAGGACCCCTTATGACACCATATTAGGTTATTATGGGTCCTATGGTGTCTTAAGGGGTCATATTGTGTCCTACGACCCCTTAGGACACCATATGACCCCTTAAGACACCAAATTGTGTCGTTATGGGTCATATTGTGTCCTAAGGGGTCATATTGTTTCATATGACCCCTTGAAGACACCATATCTCCCCTAATATCTCTATCTCCTCTCTCCCCTAATATTTCTCTCTCCCCTACCCCTCTATCTCTCTCTCTCCCCTAATCTCTCTCTCTCCCCTCTCCCTTAATCTTTCTCTCCCCTACCTCCTCTCTCTCTCTCTCATAATCTCTATCTCTCTCTCTAAAATATGAGTAATAAAATCAGATATCATATTTTATCGGATATCAGATTTCTGCCACTACCATTAATGTGGCAACAGTAAAAAAAAGGTGACAACGAGAAAAAATTTTGGGACTGCAAATTATACATTAAAATCGGATATCCAATTTTATCAGATATTCGAGTTTTGTAAATAAAAAAGAGCTTTTTGGGTCATTTTGTTGATTCCAATGGCCCATATTCTTCACATTATGTTTTTTGTCGACATTCACTGGTTTTCAGACATGTTGAGACAAATTTGTGCTTTTGAGAGATTCTTAAAATCAAATCTTACATTGTCAATCATTTAGGAGTATCTTTGTGGAGGTAAATGGGGAGTAGTAGTCGCCAGAAGTCTAAACGCAAAAGAAAACTTTCAAATGACCAAATTGAAGTGTATAGAGAAAGAGATAGAGAAGGTCATAGGAGGAGAAGATGTGTCATGTTAAATATTGCTAATGTTACTTCAAGTGAAGAGGAAACTGAATTTGAAAATGTTGAACAAGTTATTGAAAATGAAAATGTAGATTTTGAAAGTGAAATTTTTAAATATGTTGAAAATGTTGAAAGTGATAATGAAAATGCTCAACATGACGTGAGAATGGAAAGTGAAAATTTGGGAGTTGACAATGAAGGTATCCATAATCTTGGTGTAACTATGAAATTTTTTGACATTGGAGGTGAAAATGTAGAAAATTTTGACATAGGAGGTGAACATGTGGAAAATTTTGACATTGGAGGCGAAAATGTGGAAAACTTTGACATTGAAGGTGGAATTGCTCAACCAAGTGAACAATATGTAACACCTAATTTAGAAATGAATACCCTCTCATGGATGAAAGACAAATTCCAAATCCAAGACCTTCAAGAACCCCAAAATGGTTACTTGAAATTGATGAGAAAATTATTGTGAATCTTGAAGGCAAGAGGTCAACAAGAACTGTTCGGTTGTGGGCTACACAACTTTTTGACCAAAATTTTAGCAATAAGACATTGACCGAGCAATGCCAACTTTTTGTTCAATTGCTAAAGATGATAAAGACGAGACCATTGCTAAACAAATTGAAGATTCATATGAACAAGAAGATGGAGATAAATTCTATTATTGCCAAAAATCTATTTGATGCTCTCAATTCTATTGGAAAGAATACCAAGGAAAGAGATAAGAGAGCCGCTCAAAGAGTGATTACAACCTCCTTAGTAAGCCATCAATTGAGGAAGTCTCATCAAATGAGACAAACTTGTGTTGATTTGAACATAAATCGTAAAACTTTGGATAGAGCACTTGCACGAAGGCAAAGACTTGACAATCCACTTCAACATGATACATGGGCATTTGGTGGGAGGCTTCCACGTGTTGATAGAAAGTTGACTGACAATGTGAAGGAGGAGATTCAACAATTTTGGCACTCTAATTCTAGAGTATCACCCAATGTAAAGGACGTTTTGAAATTAAGAAATTGCGTAAGCTTTTCTCTTAAGACATGAGGATGTCTGATGCAGATGAAGTGGGATGTTGTATTTGTATATGGATGTGAATTGATGTAACTTTGTTATGATGATATACAATGTCCTTGAGCAAATAGGTTTAGTTATATTAATGATATACAATGTATCTGTACATGAGTACATTGTTGTAGTTGTATTGATAATGATGAAAAATCATGTTTGCATATTCCTTCATGGATGTCACATGCAAGTGTAATGGTAATTGTGTATACAATACATGGAAATGTTGATGATCATTATGTGTCTACAGTGTAATGCTTGTTTATCTATATTTTTTCATTGAATTAGACTGTCGATTTTTTTGCCAACCGAAAAAATGTTGCCCTAATAAAACCATATGGAAACTTGAAAAACCAAGATAGGCTTTTGTAGGGACCCCTCTCGTGGCCTTGCAAGTTCAAATAGATCATTCACGGATGCCATGGATTTTGAGTTAGGGCCCGTCAAAGTTTGACAATTTTTAGCACTCAGGGTGCTAAAGGGACGACGTCGGTAGGGTATGACCCTGAGCGTTTGACCGAGTGGGGGTGGAGAAATAGGAGCATGCATAGGGTAATAATACCTAATTAAACATGTCGGAGTAGACAGTTCATTATCATGATGAGAAGAATGAGAAATTGGCCACGCAACAACATTCGATTGAATGAGACTGACGATTTTTTTGCTAACCGAAAAAATGTTGCCCTAATAAAACCATAGGGAAAATTGAAAAACAAAGATAGGATTTTGTAGCGGACCCCTCTCGTGGCCCTGTAGGTTCAAACAGATCATTTGCAAGTGCCATAGATTCTGAGTTAGGGCCCGTCAAAGTTTGACAATTTTTAGCACTCAGGGTGCTCAAGGGATGACGTCGGTAGGGTATGACCCTGAGCGTTCGACCGAGTGGGGGTGGAGAAATAGGAGCATGCATAGGGTAATAATGCCTAATTAAACATGTCGGAGTAGACAGTTCATTATCATGATGAGAAGAATGAGAAATTGGCCACGCAACAACATTCGATTGAATGAGACTGACGATTTTTTTGCTAACCGAAAAAATGTTGCCCTAATAAAACCATAGGGAAAATTGAAAAACAAAGATAGGATTTTGTAGGGGACCCCTCTCGTGGCCCTGTAGGTTCAAACAGATCATTTGCAAGTGCCATAGATTCTGAGTTAGGGCCCGTCAAAGTTTGACAATTTCTAGCACTTAGGGTGCTCAAGGGACGACGTCGGTAGGGTATGACCCCGAGCATTCGACTGAGTGGGGGGATGAATAGGAGCATGCATAGGGTAATAATGCCTAACTAGGTGTGTCAAAGCTGATGGTTCATTATCATGACGAGCAAAACGAGAAATTGGCCACGCGACAACATTCGATTAAATGAGACTGACGATTTTTTTGCCAACTGAAAAAATGCTGCCCTAATAAAACCGTAGGGAAAATTGAAAAACCGAGATAGGATTTTGTAGGGAGCCCTCTCATTGGTCCATAGGTTCAAACATATCATTCGTAGGTGCCATAGATTCTGAGTTAGGGCCTGTCAAAGTTTGACAATTTTTAGCACTTAGGGTGCTCAAGGGACGACGCTGGTAGGGTATGACCCTGAGCGTTCAACCACGTGGGGAGGGGGGGGAATAGGAGCATGCATAGGGTAATAATGCCTAACTGGACATGTCAGAGCCTACGGTTCGTTATCACGACGAGTAGAATGAGAAATTGGCCACGCGACAACATTCAATTGAATGAGACTGACGATTTTTTCGCCAATTGAAAAAATGCTGCCCTAATAAAACCATAGGGAAAGTTTAAAAAACAGAGATAGGCTTTTGTAGGGACCCCGCTTGTGGCCCTGTAGGTTCAAATGGATCATTCACAAGTGCCACAGATTCTGAGTTAGGGCCCATCAAAGTTTGACAATTTTTAGCACTTAGGGTGCTTAAGGGATGACGTCGGTAGGGTATGACCCCGAGCGTTCGACCGAGTGGGGGGGTGGGAATAGGAGCATGAATAGGGTAATAATGAATTGAATTGTATTGTTCATTAAATGAATTGTATTGTTCATTATACAAACAACACTTACGATGAAATGAAATGAATTGTATTGTTCATTAAATAACCATTATTAACCATTGTAAATTATTGGATTGAAGATTAAAGTTTTCCATGATAACACCATGTACACATGAGCAACAATTTATATGATCAAATATCAACTTCTGTATATATGAAAATGTCAAATGATTACAAGTGTATGTCCATACACAAATATGGCATAAATGCCAACTCAAACAAAATGTATGTCTATATACGTGAATGTATGTCCATATAAAAAATATACATGCCAAATAGACATGTAAGCATCCCAAAACTATCTATAACATCCTAAGCTACTGATGGATCATCAGAATTGATCTTCGCCACACTGCTCGGCTCTGAAGGCACCTGCACAATAAAAAACAAACCACAATTAAGATTAGTTATATTATACAACTCACATTAAAAAAGTTAACATCAAAATGAACTATAATTGAACTATTCTTGTTTACCTCATATCCATGTTTTCTCTTTGGCTTTGCAGAACTCTTGATGTATGTCTTCAATAGAGGAGGTATGTTTTCAATATTTTCATACGCAACCTACATATGTTCACAAACATGACATTGATACAAGTTAGCATATAATTGTCACTGATAATAATGAATTATATCTACTAAACACAAAATAAAATAAACACACATGTACTTGAGGCATCTCTTCTTCTTCTTCATCTTCAAGTATAATGGGTGTAGTCAACAAGGATGTGAAACCAAGAATTCTTTGTACATATACACAACAAGTATATGAAACTATCAATCTATGTCTAGACGTGTGTAATCATTATAAGTTATTTAAACTATTCATTAAATCATATTTACATTCAATTACCTTTCCCTTGTCTCCAACTGCACTACCAGATCCTAAATCACACAGCCCCACACTCATGCTACTTGTTCCCTAAAAGAGTAAAATAAGATATACATGCAAGTTACTACATAATCTAATTAATACTAATATAAATGATGAGCATGTATGTACAATAAAATACAAACGACTAGGTGCAATAATATATATATCGTAAAGCTATCAAAGGCCAAATGAAATGATCATCAAGGTGCCCTCCTGGATCTTTGTCAACTCCTCCTCGGTCATCAACTGTTAAATAGACCATGTAAATAAAAATTAGTACTTAATATTATCTACTTATAAATATTCATTTAAAATATAGAATGAACTATGAAAATACAAATCTTACCACTACATCATCAATGTATGATGAAGGTGTCTCCTCGCCTCTAGCATGTGAGGACTCTCTAGGGTATCCTCTAATCTGTGTCATAACATCTGGTGCATCATGCATCTCATGCACCTCATAATCTGCATTGTGCGCAAGAAGATCAACAGGTTGTCCAACTGGACCCAAGCATACATGCCCACACATGACACAACTATGGGGCACACAAATGTGTGGCCGAGGAGGACATGTCAGCGCCACCGGATGCACCGCTACCATCAAAAGTAGGTTGAGCTACTGACCCATCTTGAGAAAGAAAAAGGCTACTCAAAGAGTGAATAGCCGATATGGTCTGTGATGTTGTCTCACAGATGATATCTAGATGTTGCACTGGAGGTGGGGGATCAACAAAAGGAGGGGGGACATATGGGCCCTGGACTACTCTGATTTCCCTAGGTCTATTTTGGGGCATACCTAAACCCATGCCCTGAAAAGGTTGGATATCAAAGTAGTTCACATGTTTTCCTAAAACAAACTCAGCATACAATTTTTTGATGAAGTAGAAGGGGACATCAAGATTGTTGTTGGGTGGTTTGTCAAAAACCATCCACCAATGATCCCAAAAGTTTTTCACAATACCATCATTTGTGCACCATTTAATAGTAAGTTTTGTTTTTTTGGGGTCTACGGGTTGACCAGTGTGGGGATTCACAAACAATGTGGCGATAGCGACTTTGGATATCTCAAGATCCTTGATCTCCTTATAGGACAAGCCATCTGCATATTGTTCCCTCATAGAATCTCGCCACAAAAGAGCGACATTGTGCTCCTCAGTGACAATTTCTATACTCTTTATGATCGACATGAGAGGATCAAACATTGGGTTCAGACAAGGGATCCTACGATAGACATCTACGATCCCCCTCAATTGGTTCAAATTTTGTGCTATTAAATCCTGAATTGAGGGGGGTTTGGCAAAAGAGAGTTTTGTGTAGGAGGGTTTGGTTCTTGCAGTTGTGGTTGATCAATGTTTTCACTGTTATCCCCCATTTTTAACCTAATTGAATGTAAACAATTGAATTTAGTTAACAAATTTGAACAATTTTGTATTTGATTTTAAAAAACCTAGTTTTCATGAAAAAACCATATTTTCAATGAAAAACAAATCAACTTTAAAAAAAATACAAAAATTGAATGAAAATGATGAAAAACAATAAAAATCCTACCTTTTAATGTATTTTTTTAGCAAATTTGGGTCAAACAACCATATATCAGGTCCAACCAGATATCGGATTCTAAAACATCGCGCAACCCATGGGTTAAAATAACTCACAGGCTGTTGCAGTCCATTTATATTGTCTCAGAAAATCGGATATCCAATTTTTATACTTAAATTATTTTAAAATAACATTATATTATATAATATAATTTAATAATATATTATGCATTACAATATAATACATAATATATAATATAATAATAGATTATAAAATATAATATAATATTATATAATATATATAATATAATAATATATTATATATTATATAATATGTAATTATATAATATATTATTATATTATATATATTATATATTATATAATATAATTTAATATTATATTTTATAATTTAATATTATATTATATATTATGTATTATATAATATATAATATAATATAATATATATTATATAATATGTAATATATAATATATTGTTATATTACATTATATATTATATAATTTATTTTTTAATTTAAAATTACATATAAAAATCGAATATTCGATATTATCGGATATCCGATTTTATCCGATATCTGATTTGCTTACGTGTTTACCATGCCAAGGTGTGCTGACACCCAGTCCAAGCAAAAAGTCAACATGGATTTTCATGTTTTTAGGCAAGTGGAGAAGGCTATTTTTTTCACATTGCCACTTTTTGGCCCCCCATGATCCTGCACTAACCCATATGGAGGCTCAAAGCTCATGTACTTTTAACCTAAGAAAAAACTGATATTTTAATTCCATGAGTGCATTCAAATAAGACCTAGCTAAGCAACTATAGCTTCAATCAAGAAAAAATATTCAAGAATATCACATTGTAAAAGTTTGATGATAACAAGGCACATATATGCAATAATTTACAAAATACTTGCCATTTGGTTCACTCTTATGTTTCAAAGGCATGTCAAGGATAGGAAACATGCCATACACCTATATATATGACATTTTAGACTAATAAAATTGACACCATGTAGCACATATCCCTTTATTTGTTCATACTAGGTCCTATGAACGATACATGTCAATTTTATTAGCCAATGCATTTTCCCACATTAGGATTAATAGTTTACATTATTAGATCTATATAAAGGTGAATATCATTGCAAAGGATAAGAAAAGATTATTATGTGTACATGATCTCATGTTGAAGATATAACATAATGTGACTTCTTCCACAAGGAGTATTGTATGATCTTTGCCCATATGGGTTTATTATTTTTTAAAGTACATTGAGTATAAGAGCACCTTGACCGTCAAACATCTCTTATGTAGTCTGATCTATATTCTTGTTTTGTATATTTTTATTATTATCTAATATATTTCTACTATTATAAACATGAGATATAACATAATGTGACTTCTTCCACAAGGAGTATTGTATGATCTTTGCCCATATGGGTTTATTATTTTTTAAAGTACATTGAGTATAAGAGCACCTTGACCATCAAACATCTCTTATGTAGTCTGATCTATATTCTTGTTTTGTATATTTTTATTATTATCTAATATATTTCTACTATTATATGTGGATCTTGCAATCTAGGTAATATTGTGAAGACTACAAATTCTATTAGTTTCTTATGTATTTTATTTTCCAATTTGAATTATTTCTTATGGCAATATCTTATAGAAAACAAACATAAAGTCATATGTTCTAGAAAAAGTGTATATTGATTTGTTCTTATGTTTCCTTGATGGGTTAAGAGAAAGAAAAGTATACTATGTATTTATTTGGTAGGGTTTAACACCCCATATGGATTTACCTTCCTAAAAGAAAACTATACACATATGAAATTTATAATTTTAATTAAATGTGATTTCATATTAGAATGTGATTATACGGCAAATATGCTTAGTCATTGAGAACTTAATTGACCTAAAAAATAAGGCGCATAAGTCTGTCTCTACTCATCTAGTAAGAATGCAATGTCAAAAAATGAGCAAGACTCAAACCAATTACAAACCCACCAAGAAGGCAAGAAAAACAAGACTCAAAAGAAGTGATATTGAGCCCAGCAAAAGCTTTTGACTAGAGCAGGTTTTCCAATGACCCCAAAACCTAGAACAACAACAAAGAACAATAAAACACCATGGAATTGGCCTTAGGAAGGCCATCTAAATGTTGCAAGACAAATAGATCAAACATCTTACAATTTGTAAGTACTTAACATTCTAATGCCAATCTCAATAATGTTTTTTATATATTGATACTAATCTTCTAAATTGGTGGCCAATTTAACTTATAGCTAAAATCATTTAATTGGTTATATAAACCTTGTTCCATGGGGATTCCACTCCCCTACCTTCCCCTACCCACTAAAACATCCATATATTTATAGGAAAATTGGGCTTTGAGAAAACGTTGTTCCATTGTCACCACCATGCACTTAAGGATGTTTCTAAAACATCCCATCAAAGGAGGTGATGTTTTCAAGATGTCTCCCTAGTTTGGAGATGCCTTGGAAACTTTGGGACATCCCCAAGACACCCACATGACTCCCAAGAGTATTCTAAACAACCCCAAGACTGAACCATCCCTTGCAATAAGAAAATGAAGAAGTCAATATTTCTTACAAATCAATTTTTTTTCGATCTACATATCAGAAACTCTATCCCTAATGGTCTATGGGCTCCACACACATGCTAAGAAATCACAAAATATTTATAAATAGGCATCTAAGATTTATTCCAAAATCCAAATTTCCCAAGTCACATAAATAGAAAGAACTTGTTATTTTTAAAACAATTGACAATTTGTGAAAATGGGGTGCACCATGAAGGTTTGTATGGTTTTGAAGGCATTAATTTGTGTTTGATGGTAGGTTTCCCTCAACCCTACCCTACATAACAAGGAATGGCCCCTATCCCTACAAGGGGTCCTGCCCCTCAATCCTATTGGGGGCTCTATCCTCAAACCTTTACCCCCCTAGTGTCACCCCACCATCTCCAAGTCTAGGCCTTGATCCCCATGTTCCCAAGACCCATCCCCTCATATTAAGCCTCCTTGGAACATAGATTATAAGTGATTTGGTGACATTAATATTCTGAATAAGAGATTTCAAATATGTATGTTGTGTTGTGATGATAAGTCAATCAAGTTATGACAAGTTAATAGGTGAGGATGCCTTAATAACTCAGTTGCAATATGTTGTGACATTTTCACACATTATCCTATTGAAAATGGGGACCCCCCACTTTTTATTGGCTTAGGTGTCTTAGTTAGGTCATCTCCAAGCTTGGTGATAGTCATGGTTGTTATCCTTTGCTTGTAAAAGAGGTATGTGTTGTGAGTGTCAGGGTTGAAAGATGACATAATGTTGTCCATTCTCAAAAAGTTGTCAAAATTACTAAATTTGCTAATATTGTCAAATGTTGTCAAGTAGCTAGGACAACAAGATGTTGTTCGATGTTGATGATTGTGCACAGATTCGTAAGTTTGCTTGCAGTTCCATCAAGAACTACAAGCACAACACCTAAGGTCATATATTTCAAGTCCACATCATGCAAGGTCTAGGGAGAGAAATGATGAAAATTTGTCTAAGTAAAAGTCAACCACCTCCTCTCATGTACAAGTTTATATGAGGTTTCAAAGGGTAAGTTGTGCATTAGTGTCTAGCCCAACATCATGATCAAACTCTTGAGGGTTTAGGTATTACACCAAGGGACCTTAATTCTACTCAAGGTGGATGGATTGTGTCCATCATGATTCCCTCATCTGACTTGCGAAAGTCAATCCCTGATATTGTCTCTAGAGGAAGGTTTAAGGAGGATGAAATTCGACTAAGTGAAATACAACCCCCCTTGAGCATATATAAGGCTATGCATGGTGACCCTCAAAGACTACCCAATTTGCATCTTTCTGCAAGCTAAGCCATCAATCTTGCCCATGCTATTTTGTGCAAGCTACCCTTTGTTTGAAGTATGAGCTTGTATGGTTGTCATTAATGTTAAAACTAGTTATCTGGATAGATTCTGGTCCAAAAATGCTCCTAGTTCTTGTAGTTTTGGTTGCGTTACAAATTTGAGTTTGGTACTTTTGGTGTTGGTTGTGGTATTTCGATTCAGATGGTTATTTTTGTTCTCTGGTAGTAAGTGTGTTTGTTAAACTAGTCCAGAAAGTCTTCAATAGCCTTTGGATATGTTGCAGATTGTGTTGTGGTTTAGTGGATGTGATTTTATGACTCGTGGAGTATTCTTAGTGTGCTTCTTTCATGGTTTCTTCATTCCATAATAGAGCTTTGTTGATTAATGTTTGGGATATTTAGTTGTGTTATGATTTGGTTCGTGCAATTGAGTTATCTTGATCAAATCATATTCCTTTGATCCAAATATGCATCGGACAATGCATTAAGAAGTTGTTATGGGTCTTACCATGATGATTGGAGATCCGTGTAAGGTATTTTGTATTAGAAGATGTTCTTTGGTCAGCTAATTGCTATGTTTACTTATTACGCTAGGTAACATCTTTAGAGAATGTATTATTGTGTGTAGATTGTTGGATTCATCTGGGAAGGATGTATTGGGACGTGTTTTGGTTTTCTCTTTCTCTTGTAGTGGACCACATTGAGTATTTTTGTTCTGGGTGGCTTATTTTGTGTCATAATGCTTATTCTATTTTTCACCAACCCTCAACTAGGTTTTTGATGATCTATATCATATTTAAGGTGTGTGGATGTATGAGTTGAGCGTGTTAGATGAACTATGTGTGAATTAATGAGAAGAGTATGTGAATAATATGCAGGTAGATTTAAGATTCCAAAATTACAAAATTCAGAGCTTTGAATGTGATATATTCAGTGAGATAGTGTGTTGGGATAGTGGTGATTATCAAATATGTTTATCATGATGTTGATCGCTTGATACTATTATTCAATGACAATTTCATGTTCAAGAGATCCTTTTTAATTTTAGTTCTACTATTTCTTTTGTGGTTGATAGACAATGAGTCCTTCGACAATGGTTTGTATCTTGGCTTGAAGTAGTGAGCCTCAATTATGCAAGTCCTTGTATCTTGCCCTAAGGTAGTGTGACTTAACCTTGCAAGTCTATCAAGCGTTCTTGCTCCTTGGCAGTGAGTCTTAACTTAATAATCATTCACAATAATATTGTGAGTTAGATATTCACTGTGGTTTTTCCTTATTTGGGTTTTTGACGCAGGAGCATCCCCAACTCTTGGCAATCTTGCATCAACCAAAAATATTTATTTTTAGTTGTTTTCTATTCTACAGTTCCAACATTTCTTTTTGCATTTTATTGGATTTGTTTACTGGATCTTGTGGAGATATATTTTTCTTGTGAACATGATTATCTTTCTTATTCCTGTGCTGCGATACGTTTGAATCTTTTTCTGGCAAGTTATCGCTTTTGAATTCTGAGATAGTTTTTTGGCTTAGAACACCAGAGCCGCTTGGACCTATTTGTTATAGTTGAATCTTGTGGATCCTTTCCATAGCTTGCGGAGCCCCAGTTCATTAATTCCAATGTTCCTTGGTATGTGGCCAACCTTCCCTCTAATCCCCACTTCTTCCTTTGGATTTTCCAGAGGATTTTCATGGGCGGAGGCCGACCTGGTGGTTTTGCACGTTTGATCATGTTCACCATTGTTTGATTCTTCTTGGGCCGACGAGATCCCTCTAGATCATATAAATCAATGTAATTAAGCATCATAAAACATCAAAGAGTATATAGAAGATATATCTTAAGATTTAGAGGTCCGGAGTTGACCGATTCTGTAATTGAGCATGTATGTCACAGGCTAGTGAGTTGAATCTTGTAGCCCGAATGTTATCGGTTATTTGTAATCAGTTTCATGATTTAATTCATTCAATTTTACATTGCCTCCATCATCTTGTCTTGATTTCATTGTGTTTACTCTCGTTGCATAGTACAAATAGATCTCATTGAGGTCCCTCCTAATCATGACTGCACCAAGTGGTATCAGAGCGAGATTTTGTTGTCCAGAAGATTTTGTTGTGGGGTCGTGGACTGTCGATCCAACCTGCAGCTACAGAGAACTGGAATGAAGATGGCACGAAGAGTAAATAGGAATGGTGGAGCTCGTGGGAATGCAGACCCTGCTATGATGGAAATGTTGAGAGGAATTAAAGCCCGGTTGAAGCAGTCACCGACTAGGAGGGACCTCAAAGAGATCACTCCAGTCCGGTCAGCAAAAGTGAACACAATGGAAACATAAGGACATGATGGAGGAAATGCAGAATAGATTGAATTATATCATGAAAACTAGTTACAACCAACCGGTAACAACCGGGTTACAATAACCCGCTTGCAGGCCTGCCAAAACATGCTCAAAATTCAAAACAGGTCACAACCGGGACCTTAAATCTTAAGATCTATCTTCCATGCTCTGTCTAACTCCTTCGATTCATTCTAATGCTCTATTAAAATTATTTATATGATCCAAGGGGATCCGGTCGACCCAAAAAGGATCAGAACCTGAATAACAAGACCTAATGTGTAAAACCAACAAAGAAATTCCTCTAGAAAATCCAAAGGATGAAGTTTAGATCATGGGGAAAGGTCGGCCACATGCCAAGGAACATCGAAATTAATGCTCAAGGATCTACAAGCTATGGAAAGGATCAAGTAGATTACCAATGCAAATAGGTCTAGGCAACCGATAACAGAAAACTGTCTCGGAAACCGGTAGTGATAGCTTGTCGGAAAATGATCCAAATGCTCCATGGTTTGGGAATAAGGAAGATGATAAAGCTTCAAGAAAAATCCAACTCCAAAGGTTCCAGTGAGACAAATCCAGGAAACACAGAAAGAAATGCTAAAACTGCAAATAAAAAGCAAAACAAAAAGGAAATATTTTTGGTTGATGCAAGATTGCTATGAACCGGGGATGCTCCTGCATCAAATATTTGAGGTTGTTGAAAAAGTGAGTCTCTCACTTTGCTAGGGTTAGAAGAAAACCAAGGTGGTCCACCTCTACCTAAGAAATCCAAGATGAATCTTCAACTGGTCTATCCTTCCACTTCACAAGATACTCCTTATACTGACTACTCCGGGTACTATGCCCAATCCTACTATCCAAAATGTCTTCAATCTGATCTGATTTCTTTCAGGGCAACTATTTCTCCAAGTTTGAAATATTGTCCTCACTAATTCTGGTTCATGATACTGATGAAGATCTGCAATGTTAAACATGGGTGAAATACTCAGACTATCTGGTAACTCCACTTCATATGCATTTCCATAACTGAACTTTCTCAAAATCTTGCAAGGTCCAAACTTTCTCATCTACAACTTGTTATAAGTTCCAACCGGGAATCTTTCTTTTCTCAAATACACCATCACTTCATCGTCAACTTCAAATTCCTTATGTCTTCTCTTCTCATCTGCTTTCTCCTTTTACTTGTTGTTCATGTCCTCCAGATGTTGCTTAACTTGAATATGTAAGTCCTTCATGTGATCTACAAGTTCTTTTGCTTCTGAACTTCTCCGGTCTTCACTGCTAATATCTCTTAATACTGATATACCTCTAGGGTGTGCTCCGACAACAATCTCAAAAGGTGTCCTTTCGGTACTCATGTTTATTGAATTATTGTAAGCAAACTCTGCTTGTGCAAGAGTCAAATCCCAACTTCCGATTTTGTCTCCAACTAAACATCTCAACAAATTTCCCAAGCTTCGGTTAACTACTTATGTCTGTCCATCAATCTGTGGGTGAAAAGTAGAACTAAACTTCAAATCTGTCTTCATCTTCTTCCAAAGTGTTCTCAAAAAATAACCAATAAACTTAGTGTCTGTGTCTGAAACTATGCTCTTAGGTAATCCATGTAATCTCACTACTTCCTTGAAAAATAGATATGCATGCATCTGATGTTTTCTTACAGGATATGAAATGAGCCATCTTCGAGAATCTATCCACCACCACAAATATAGAATCATCCCCTCTCTGTGTTTTAGGAAATCCAAGCATGAAATCCATTCTTATATCCTCCCAAGGTCTTATCGATACTGTCAAAGGTTTATACAATCCCACATTCTGACTACTACCCTTTGCAACCTGACAAACTCTATAATTTTGCACATATTTCCTAACATCCTTATGAATTTGGGGCCAAAAGTAATGCTCACTCACCAATGCTACTATTTTATCAACACCAAAGTGTCCAACTAATCCTCCACTATGTTCCTCCTTTATCAGAATCTCCCTCATAGAACTCTTAGGTATGCACAATTGTATTCCTCTTAATAACATCCCATCCTGAATGAAGTAATCCAACCACTTGCTTCTATCTACTGTAACCGGTTCTCTACATGCTCTCCAAGGTTGTGCAAAATCTGGGTAATCATCATACAAGGTCTTCAATTCCTCAAATCCTAATACTGTCACTCTCATCTCTGTCAGCAAATTCCTTCTCCTACTCAATGCATCATCAACTTTGTTAGATTTCCCACTTCTATGCTTCAACACAAAGGTGTAACTCTATAAAAATTACACCCATCTCATATGTCTTTGATTCAACTTACTCTGATTGTTCAAATATTGAAAAGCTTGATGATCCGTATATAACACAAACTCCTTACGCAACAAGTAATGTTTCCACTTCTTCAAGGCTTGAACTATGGCATAAAATTCTTGATCATACACTGAATATCTCCTCCAGGAATTATTCAATTTCTCACTGCAAGAAGCCACTGCTCTCCCTTCCTGACTCAAGACCGCTCCTATTGTTGTTCCACTTGCATCACAATCCACTTGAAATACTTTATTGAAATCCAGTAAAGCTAACACAGGATACTCAGTCACTTTCTGTTTCAACAGTTCAAAAGTTTTGTTTGCTCTAGTGGTCCACTTGAATTCCTTCTAATCTCCCCTCATTGTCTTAGTCATAGGGTTGCAAACTGAACTGAAATTTCTCATGAACTTTCGGTAGAAACTAGCCAATCCATGAAATGATCTTACCTCTCCAATGCTTTCCGGTGTAGGCCACTCAACAATTGCTTTTACTTTCTCAGGTTCCATCTTCAAACCATCCTTAGATATCACAAATCCCAAATATACTAATTCTTCCTTCATGAAAGTACACTTCTTAAGGTTTATCGACAACTTTTCTTCCCTCAACCTCTGCAAAAGTTGTCTCAAATGCAACACATGCTCCTCTTTTGTCTTATTGAAAAATCAGAATGTCATCCAAATATACAATAACAAACTTACCCAAGAAGTTTTTCAATACCTCATTCATCATCCTCATGAAAGTACTTGGTGCATTAGTTAACCCAAAAGGCATCACCATCCATTCATACAGTCCTTCATTTGTCTTGAATGTTGTCTTCCACTCATCTCCTTCTCTAATCCTGATTTGATGATATCCACTCTTCAAGTCTATCTTTGTAAAGTACTTGGCTCTGCTCAAACAGTTCATTATGTCATCCATCCTAGGCAAAAGAAACCATAATTTCACTGTGATCTTGTTTATTGCTCTGGAATTGGTACACATCATCCATTCTCCACTCTTCTTAGGTGCTAATACTGTTGGTACTACACAAGGGCTTAGATTTTTTCTGATCAAACCTTTCTTCAACAACTCTTGCGCTTGTCTATTCAACTCTTCATTCTCTACTGGTATCATTCGGTGTGCAAATTTGTTAGGAAAACTAGCTCCAGGAACTAGGGCCATGCAATGACTAATACTTCTCATAAGTGGTAATCTGCTAGACACATTATCTAAAATGATGTCTTCATACTCTGTCAACAAATCTTTTATCTCTTCTCGTTGTTCTTCTTCATGCTCCAAATTCTCAATCTTCTTAGGAACTAAGGAAAAACACACATTCCCATGTCTCAATCCACCCAGGAATTTCCTTCCATCCACCAAATAGATTCTAGCATTCGTACAAACTTCACTCTTCAAAGGTTTCTCCAAGGGCAACAAGGTTTTCTTAATCCCATTGGCCACAATAGTGTATGTATTCTTCCTCCCATCATGTATTGCATATCTATTAAACTGCCAAGGTCTACCCAACAAAAGGAGACAAATATCCATAGGCATAATATCACACAAGACTTCATCATGATAATTCCCAATTTTCAATTTCACCAAACATTGCTCACTTACTAACAACTTATGATCATCCTGAATCCATGCTATCTGATAAGGCTTAGGGTGTTTCAATCTTTCCAAATTCAACTTATTCACCATCTCTTCTGAAACAAGATTATCTGAACTACCACTATTAATGACAACTTTACAACACTTACCAGATACCTTACATCTGGTCTTGAACAAATTCTTCCCCTACAAGGGTTCTTCATCTCTCCCGGTATGACACAAAGCTCTTCTCATCATCAGTAGTTCTCCATCTTCTAATTCATTATTTGGTCGAATAGAGTTTTCTTCCACCACTATTATTCTTCTCGTATTCTCTGTCTTCTTACACTCGAAAGCACGATGTCCTTCTCATCCACACTTATAGCAAGTTCCTCTAAACACTCTCTTGTCTTGTATTTTGTCATCTCTTCCAAAATTCTCATTCCGGAAGCCATCTGGTTCTCTCCTTCGCTAAATTTTTTTATCATCTTTCCGGTATGAATTACCTTCTTTGCTCACTTCTTTGTCCTTAATCTGATCCATACAGGTTCCTCTACCTTCGGTATATCCTCTTCCTCCTTGAAATCTTCCTTTGGAAAACCTTCCACCTCTGCCTCTCTGCCTCTGCTCATGTCTTTTTCTTAGCTTCTCTTCTACTTTCAAGGCATACTGGTAAGCTTCTTCAACACTCTGCAATTTGATCAGACTAAGTTCATCTTGTATCAGCACCTGCAATCCATTCAAATATCTTGCAACTTGTTCAACTTCATCATCAACATGTCTGGATCTAATATTCAACTTGTAAAATGCTTCGGTGTGCTCCTTCACACTAGATTTCTTCTGTCTCAAATTCTGCAACTTCTAGAACATATTTACTTCATAATCAATTGGCATAAATTTTGATTTCAACTTAGCAACCATCTGATCCCATCTCTTGATCTTCTCTTTTCCTATTCTTTGTCTATCAACCTGCAAATGCTCCCACCAAAGAGATACATGACTTTTCAACCGAGTACATGCATATTTCACCTTCCTTTCTTCTATAGTGTTTTCAAAATAAAAATATTTCTCCATCTCCGAGATCCAATCCATCAATTCATCTGAATCCAACTTTCCATCATATTTTAGTGGAGTAAAATGAGGTTTAGTATTCACCCTACTCAAAACCCTCAAAAACCTTTCCTCATCCGGATCAATTGTTGGTGGGTTTACTTGTTCTGTCGGGGCCTCTTCTCCTTCATCTTCACTTACATCTTCAATGTGTTAGCCTCTTCTCTGGGATGTCTCCATGGCTTCCAACCAACTGCAATTCCTTTCAACATTTCCATCACAACAGGGTTTGCATTCCCACGTGCTCCACCATTCCTAGTTCCCCTTCATGCCATCTTTACACCAGTCCTCTATAGCTGCAAGTCAGATCCACAGTTCTCCACCCTACAACAAAATTTCTCAACACAACGCAATCTTCAAAATGAAAGATCGCTCTGATTACACTTGAAGTAGTCACTGACTAGGAGGGACCTCAAAGAGATTAGTCCAAACCAATCAACAAGAGTAAACACAATGGAAACACAAGGACATGATGGAGGAAATGTAGAACAAATTGAATTATATCATGAAAAATAGTTAAAACCAACCAGTAACAACTGGGTTACAGTAACCGGCTAGCAGGCCTGCTAAAACATGCTCAAAATACATAACAGGTCACAATCGGGACCTTAAATATTAAGATCTATCTTCTATGCTTTGTCTAACTCCTTTGATGCATTCTAATGCTCTATTATAATCATTTATACAATCCAAGGGGATCCGGTCGGTCTATAAAGGGATCAAAACCCAAAGAACAAGACCTAACGTGTAAAACCAACAAGGTCGGCCTCTGCCAAAGAAATTCCTCCAGAAAATCCAAAGGATAAAGTGTAGATCATGGGGAAAGGTCGGCCAGATGCCAAGGAACATCAGAATCAATGCTGAGGTCTCCACAAGCTACAGAAAGGATATGGTAGATCACCAATGTAAATAGGTCCAGGCAACCAGTAACAGAAAACTGTCTCGGAAAATGGTAGCAATAACTTGCCGGAAAATGATCCAATGCTCCACGATTTGGGAAAAAGGAAGATGATCCAGTCTTCAAGAAAAATCCAACTCCAAAGGTTCCGGTGAGCCAAATCTAGAAAGCACAAAAAGAAATCTTGAAACTACAAATAGAAAGCAAAACAGAAAGGAAATATTTTTGGTTGATGCAAGATTGCTATGAACCAGGGATGCTCCTGCATCACCAATTAGAAGTCGTTGAGACATCCTAGAGAAGAGGCCGACATATTCAAGATGTGAGTGAAGATGAAGAGGAAGAAGCACCAACAAAACAATAAACCACATTTTACACCACCGAAGTATGATGGAAAGTTGGATTCAAATGAATTAATGGATTGGATCTTGGAGATGGAGAAGTACTTTGATTTTGAGAACACTGCAGAAGAAAGAAAGGTGAAATATGGATATACTCGATTGAAAGGTCATGCATCTCTTTAGTGGGAACATTTGCAGGTTGATAGATAGTGAAGAGGTAAGGAGAAGATCAATTCATGGGAGCCAATGGTTGCTAAGTTGAAATAGAAGTTTATGCCAGCTGACTATGAAGTAAATCTATTCCGGAAGTTGTAGAATTTGAAGCAGAAATAATCAAGTGTGAAGGAGTATACCAAAGCATTCTACAAGTTGAATTTAAGATCCAGACATGTCGATGATGAGATTGAACAAGTTGTGAGATATTTGAATGGATTGTGAATGTCGATACAAGATGAACTTATTTTGATCAAGTTGTAGAGTGTTGAAGAAGCTTACCAATATGCCTTGAAAGAAGAAGATAAGTTGAACAAAAGACATGAGCAAAGATAGAGAGGTAGAGGTAGAAGGTTTTCTGGAGGAAGATTTCAAGGAGGAAGAGGATATTTTGGAGGAAGAGGAACCTGTACAGATCAGAACAAGGACAAAGAAGTAAGCAAAGATGGTAGTTCATATCGACAGGATGATAGAAATTTCTACCAGAGAAGAGAACCCGATAGTTATCGGAATGAAAATTTTGGAAAAGATGACAAAAGACAAGATAAGAAAGTGTTTAAAGGAACTTGCTTTAAGTGTGGAGGAGAAGGACATCGTTCCTTTGAATGTAGGAAAGAACACAGGGTGAACATCCTTGATAGAAGAAAGCCCCACCAGATCGGCTAACAAATCAGAAGATGGAGAACTATTGATGAGGAGGAGAGCCTTATGTCATACCAGAGAGGATGAAGAGCCCTTGTAGAGAAGAAATTTGTTCAAGACCAGATGTAAGGTATCTGGTAAGTGTTGTAAAGTAGTTATTGATAATGGTAGTTCAGATAATCTTATTTCAGAAGAGATGGTGAATAAACCGAAGTTGGAAAGATCGAAATACCCTAAGCCTTATCAGATAGCATGGATTCAAGATGATAATAAGTTGTTCGTAAGTGAGCAATGCTTCGTGAAATTAAAAATTGAAAATTACCGTGATGAAGTTTTGTGTGATATTTATGCCTATGGATATTTGTCACCTATTGTTGTGTAGACCTTGGCAATTTGATAGTCACTAAATACATGATGGAAGAAAGAACATATACACTATTGTAGAAAATGGGATAAAGCAAACCTTTTTACCCCTGAAGAGTGAAGTCTGCACGAATGCTAGAATCTGTTTGGTGGATGGAAGGAAATTTTTGAATGGAATGACACATGAGAATGTGTGTTTTGCCTTAGTTTGTAAGAAGACTGAGAAGATGGAGCGTGAAGAACAACCAGAAGAGATAAAGAAGTTGCTAACAGAGTATGAAGACATCATTTCAGATAATGTGTCTGATGGATTACCACCTATAAGGAGTATCAGTAATTGCATGGACCTAATTCCCGGAGCTAGTTTGCCTAACAAAGTTGCACACTGGATGACACCAGCAGAGAATGAAGAGTTGAATAGACAAGTGCATGAACTGTTGAAGAAAGGTTTGATTAGAGAAAGTTTGAGTCCTTGTGCAATACCAACCATATTAGCACCTAAGAAGAATGGAGAATGAAGGATGAGTACCGATTCTAGAGCCATACACAAGATCACAGTGAAGTACCAGTTTCATTTGCCTAGGATGGATGTCATAATGGATTGTTTGAGTGGAGCAAAATACTACACAAAGATAGACTTGAAGAGTGGATATCATCAGATTAGAATTAAAGAAGGAGATGAGTGGAAAACAACATTCAAGACAAATGAGAGATTTATGAATGGTTGGTGATGCCTTTTGGATTGACTAATGCACCAAGCTTTCATGAGATTGATGAATGATGTGTTGAAGAAATTCATGGGTAAGTTTGTTATTGTATATTTGGATGACATTTTGATTTTCAGTAAGAGAAAAGAGGAGAATTTGTTGCATTTAAGAAAAGTTGACAAAGGTTGAGAGAGGAGAAGTTGTTGATAAATCTTAAGAAGTGTACTTTAATGAAGGACAAATTAGTATATTTGGGATTTATGATATCTGCGGATGGATTGAAGATGGACCCTGAGAAGGTAAAAGCAATAGTTGAATGGCCTACACTAGAAAGCATTGGAGAGGTAAGATCATTTCATTGATTGGCTAGTTTCTACCGGAAGTTTATCAAAAATTTCATTTCAATTTTTAGCCCTATGGTTGAGACAATGATAGGAGATAGGAATGAATTCAAGTGGACCACCGGAGCAAACAAGAACTTTGAATTGTTGAAACATAAAGTGACTGAACAACCTGTGTTAGCTTTACCAAATTTCAACAAGGTATTCCAAGTGGACTGTGATGAAAGTGGGAACACAATTGGAGCATATTAAGTCAGGAGGGAGAGCAGTAGCTTATTTCAGTGAAAAGTTGAATGATACAAGAAGGAGATATTTGGTGTATGATCATGAATTTTATACTATAGTTCAGGCCTTGAAGAAGTGGAGACATTACCTGTTGCCTAAGGAATTTGTGTTGTATATTGATCATCAAGCCTTACAGTATTTGAACAGTTAGAGTAAGTTGAATTAGAGACATATGAGATGGGTAGAGTTTTTTTAGAGTTACACCTTTGTGTTGAAACATAGGAGTGGGAAGTCAAAAAAATTTGTTGATGCATTGAGTAGAAGAAGGAATTTGCTGACATAGATGAGAGTGACAGTATTAGGCTTTGAAGAGTTGAAGAACTTGTATGATGATGACCTAGATTTTACAGAACCTTGGAAAGCATGTAGAGCACCGGTGATGGTAGATAGAAGTCAGTGGTTAGATTATTTCATCCAAGATGGGTTGTTATTCAGAGGTGTTCTGTTGTGTATACCTAAGAGTTTTATGAGGGAGAATCTGATAAAGGAGAAGCATAGTGGAGGATTAGCCTAAAACTTTGGTGTTGACAAAACAATTGCATCAGTCAGTAAACATTACTTTTGGCCTCAGATTCATAAGGATGTTAGAAAATTTGTGCAGAGCTATAGAATTTCTCAGGTTACAAAGGGTAGTAGTCAGAATGTGGGATTGTATAAACCTTTGACAGTACCAGAGAGACCTTGGGAAGACATAAGCATGGATTTCATACTTGGATTACCTAAGGCACAGAGAGGGAATGATTCCATATTTGTGGTGGTGGATAGATTCTCGAAGATGGATCATTTCATACCTTGCAACAAGACATTAGACACACTGCATATAGCTAACTTATTTTTCAAGGAAGTAGTGAGATTTCATGGATTACCTAAGAGAATAGTTTCAGATAGAGACACTAAGTTTGTTGGTTATTTTTGGAGGACACTTTGGAAGAAGATGAAGACAGATTTGAAGTTCAGTTCTACTTTTCACCCATAGATTGATGGACATATAGAGGTAGTTAACAAAATCTTGGGAAATTTGTTGAGATGCTTAGTTGGAGAGAAAACCGGAAGTTGGGACTTGATCCTTGTGCAAGTAAAGTTTGCCTACAATAATTCAGTGAATAGGAGTACCTGAAGAACACCTTTTGAGATTGATACCGGAGCACACCCTAGGGGTATAACAGAATTGAGGGATATCAATAATGAAGATAAGAAGAGTGCAGAGGCAGAAGAATTTATAGATCATATGAAGGCCTTACATATTCAGGTTAAGCATCATTTTGAGGAAATGAACAACAAGTATAAGGAGAAAGCAGATGAGAAGAGAAGACATAAGGAATTTTAAGTTGGCAATGAAGTGATGGTTTATCTAAGAAAAGTAAGATTTCTAGTTGGAACATATAATAAGTTACAAATGAGGAAGTTTGGACCTTGCAAGATCTTGAGGAAATTCAGTTGTGTAAATGCATATGAAGTGGAACTACCAAATAGTTTGAGTATTTCACCTATATTCAACATTACAAACCTACATAAGTATCATGAATCAGAATTCAGTGAAGATAGTATTGCAAACCTAGAGAAATAGTTGCCCCAAAAGGAACTAGATTGGATTGAAGACATTTTGGATAGTAGGATTGGGCGTAGCACCCGAAACAATCAGTACATGGAGTATCTTGTGAAATGGAAGGACAAACTAGTTGAAGATTCATCTTGGATTTCTCAGGTAGAGGTGGACCGCCTTGGTTTTCCTCTGACCCCAACAAAGTGAGGGACTCACTTTTTTTTCAACAACCCCAGATGTTTGATGCAGGAGCATCCCCAGCTCTTGGCAATCTTGCATCAACCAAAAATATTTCTTTTCAGTTCTTTTTTGTTCTACAGTTTCAACATTTCTTTTTGCATTTTCTTGAATTTGCTCACCGGATCTTGCGGAGCTGGATTTTGCTTGTGAACATGATTATCTTCCTTATTCCTGTGCCACGAGACATTTGGATCTTTTTTCGGCAAGTTATCGCTTTTGGATTCTGAGACATTTTTTGTCTTAGAACACTAGAGCTGCTTGGACCTATTTGCTATTGACGAATCTTACACATCTTTTCTGTAGTTTGTGAAGCCTAGTTCATTGATTCCAATGTTCCTAAGCTTGTGGTTGACCTTCCCTCTGATCCACACTTCTTCCTTTGAATTTTCTGGAGGATTTTCATTGGTGGAGGCCGACCTGGTGGTTTTACACGTTTGATCATGTTCATCATTGTTTGATTCTGCTTGGGCCTACCGAATCCCTCTAGACTATATAAATCAATGCAATTAAGCATCATAAATCATCGGAGAGTATATAGAGAATATGTCTTAAGATTTAGAGGTCTGGAGTTGACCAATTCTGTAATTGAGCATGTATACATCAGGCCAGCGAGCCGAATCTTGTAGCCCGGATGTTACCAATTATTTGTAATTAGTTTTCATGATCTAATTCATTATGTTCTGCATTGCCTCCATCATCTTGTCTTGCTTTTGTTGTGTTTACTCTTTTTGCATGGTCTAGATAGATCTCATCGAGGTCCCTCCTAACCGTGACTGCACCAGTTTTCCACATAAATCTGGTGTTCAAAATGTTGATGAGTGATTTTTATGTGTCGATGATTTTTAAAATAATTTGCTTTGAAATTCTAGATCGATTCAGCCCCCCCTCTCTCAATCTTGTTGTGTATTCAACAATTACTATCAAAGCTTGGGTTCTTCTTTAGAAATCTCAACTGCTTGAGGTAGATCCTGAATGGTGCAGGAAATTTATCTTAAAGCACCGATGTTTAATGGAACAAATTTTCCTTATTGGAAGGACAAAATGGATCCTTACCTAGAGACTTTGTGAAATGGAATTTGTGATATTATATTATCTAGATTGGCTATATACCTCTTATGAATGGATGTACAACTCCAGATGAACTTAAGGCTCATGAGACAAATGCAAACACTACAATAGTACCTATCAATAGTCTAAGTGATGTAGTATTTGAAAAAGTTAAAGGATTGAACGAAGATAAGAAAATATGAAACAAGTTGTGTCGTGCATATGAAGGTGATCTCAAGATAGGAAAATCTAGGTTGATGAATGTAAAACAAAAATATGAATGTTTGAGAATGAAAAATGATGAAATTGTTGAGAAACACATACACAAAGTGAATGATACTGATGAGGCTATTTGAATTGTTGGTGGAACATTAGAACAAGGTGATGTTATAAGACTAAACCCTACAAATCAAGGAACTATGTGATTGAGGAATGTCATGATATGAATAACTACTCGATTGATCTATTCATCAAAATATTATCCACTTTCACAATTAGAGATATGGATGATATAAAAATCTACTAGAAAGAAGATGCATTTAATGTTTCAAACATATCAAAATATGAATCGAAAATAAGTGAAAACTTGGATGAGATTGAATTGAACTTAGCAAGAAGATTGAAGAGATGAGTTGGAAAGTACAAAGGTAAATTACCTTTGAAATGCTTTAATTGTGGTAGAATTCCAGTCATTATGCTTCAAAATGTATGTATAAGGAAGATTACAAATTTTTTTATGATGATGAAAAGAAAAGTAGATATAAACGACACGATTTCAATAAAAAGACAAATGATAGAGACAAAGGGAAAAATAATTTATGTTCTATGGAGATACACTCATCTAAGGATGAAGATGGTGAGGACTCGAATGAATAATCTTTATTATTGTATAGAAGAGAACCAAGATAGGCCCAAAAGACATGAAGATGTCCAAGAAAACATAAAGACATCAAGATAAAAAACTACACTGCATGCTAAGGTTGAATAAAGAATATGGATCATTGATTCTAGATGTTCAAATCACATGACCTGAGATAAAAATGAGTTCACTTATTTTAAGAAGTACGATGGTGGATCAATAAAATTTGCAAGAGAGGAAGTTGCACCTATCTGTAGAAAATGAAGTATCTTGATTGATGGTAAGCATAAAATTGATTATGTTTATTATGTTGACGCAATCAAGGTACAAAGATCCAATGAAGGACATCCCAGCCTTGCAACCTATAACACAAAACACCAAACAAGATACCGACAACCGGTAATAGATAACAAGATGTAACTGGTAAATAAATAAAGACCAACCTAACCGATAGGAGAAACCCATGATATAATCAATAACCAGATAAATCAATCATTACAACCCTTTAAAGAATTACATATGCCTTCAGTGGCTACACCTGCTACACCGCGACCCAGGATTACAAAACAATTCATGCAACACAAAACTAAGATCCACAGATCTTTTGCTCAACAAATCAGCCTCCAATAACAATTTGTACTGATCCGGACCTCAGTCCCTCTAGACTTCAGTCCCCCCGGATTAGAATCTCTTTGAAAACTACATCTTTTCTCGATCTCTACTTCCTCCGACCGCTGTCTAGAAAAATGAATCTCTAAAATTTCCCTTTATACCATCCGCAAGCCATAACAACTCGATCAAGTTGGCTAAAGACCAACCGGTTCTTGATGAAACATGCAAATGATATCATGTCGGCCCAAATCACAAAGAACATCTTCAAATGCATAAAAATTCATGCAATCCTCCGAAAATATAGGACAAGGCCCAAAACAACATCGCTCAATGATCTGCAAGTTATGGAAACCACCTGCAACCCAATTCATCTTCGCTTCATACACTGCGAAACCAATCGGTAAGAACATACCAATACCGGGATCAATGTCTCACCGGGAGCAAGTCCAAATGCCAGTTTGAACTACTCTGGTGCTCCTACATCAGACTCTCAGGGTTAATTGAAAAGTGAGCCCGTCACTTGATCTGGTTCGACGATTTGTCAGTAGGTAATTGCAACTGCCTCAGGGGTTCGATGGTATGGCTACAGGTTTTGGTTGCCTCTCCTCGATGATCTACCAGTCCACCCTGCAACCTGCCTCAGTTTGGCGATCTATTCAAGTCTCCACCCACTAATTGCCTCAAGCTCAAGCTCTAGGTTTGACGGTCTTCTTGCAAGCCTATACTACCTCACGTTCTGTAATCTGAACAAGTCTACAAGCTGCCTCAACTTCCTTTCCAACCAACTGGTTCATAACCAGGTCTTCTTCAATCAACAGGTTCACAAACTAGCTTTGATACAAATTGACATAGTCAAGGTAGGAAGATCCAATGAAGGACATCCCCACCTTGCAGCCTATAAAACAAAACACCATGCAAGATATTGGCAATCGATAACAGATAACAAGATATAACCGGTAAATAAATAAAGAGAAACCTAACTGGTAGGAGAAACACATGATATAACCAGTAACTAGATAAATCAATCATTACAACCATTTAAATAATTACATACGCCTTCAACGGCTACACCTATTGGACCATAACCCAGGATTACAAAACAATTCATGCACCACAAAACTAAGATCCACAGATCTTCTGCTCGACAAATTGGCCTTCGGTAATAGTCTGCACTGTTCTGCACTGATCTGGACTTCAGTCCCCTTGGACTAGAATCTCTCCGGAAACTACATCTTCTCTTGGTCTCTACTTCCTCTGACCGATGTCCTACAAAATGAATCTCTAAACTTTCCCTTTATACCATCTGCAAGCCATAACAACTCAATCAAGTCGTCCAGAGACCAACCGGTTCATGATGAAACGTGCAAACGATAACATGTCGGCCCAAATCACCAAGAACATCTTCAAATGCATAAAACTTTATGCAGTCCTCCGTAAATATCGGACAAGGCCCAAAACAACATCGCTCAACGATCACAAGTTACGGAAACCACCCGCAACCTGATTCATCTTCACTCCATACACTGCAAAACTAACTGGAAATAACACACCAATATCGGGCCAATACCAGGATCGATGTCTCGCCGGGATCAAATCCAAACGTCGGTTTGAACTACTCTGGTGCTCCTGCATCATATGTTGAAGGTTTAGGACATAGTTTCCCGAGTGTTAGTCAGCTGTGTAATAAAAGTTATAAAATTTTATTTAGTAAGACCAGATGTGTGATTAAAAAAGGAATTACTAGAAGAACGGTAATAGGTCTTAGAACAAAAGGAAATGTTTATTTCATAAAGGAAAAGAGTGGAATTAGATGTTTTCACACATAGAGAAATGAATGTTGGTTATGACATAAAAGGATGGGACATGTTAACTTTGACAATATGATAAAGATTAGTAATACTAAAGCAATGAGAGATTGACCAAAGATTATCAATTCTACTGATACTATGTGTAGGAAATGTTAATTAGGAAAGAAGACAAAGAGAAGTTTCAAGAACAAGAAGCATTCCACTTCAAGACCCTTGGAGATGGTTCATATAGACCTTTTCTTACATACATGGACAAAAGAACTTAATGGAGAAAGATATTCTATGTTACTCATTGATGATTATTCCAAGATGACCTGAGTTACATTTTTGAAAGAAAAATATGAAACTTTTTCAATAAAGATTTAAAGTGTTCAAATCAATGGTAGAAAATCAAGTGTTTAAGATTTGATAGAGATAGAGAGTTTATTTCAAATGAATATGATAATTTTTGTGAGAAATATGGTATTAGAAGACACTTTTCTGCTCCAAGATTCCATCAACATAATTGTGTGGTAGAAAGGAAGAATAGGTCTATTATTGATATGGCTAGAATTATGATAAAGGATGCTAATTTGACTAATGTATATTGGAAAGAAGTTGTGCATACCATTGTTTACATTCTTAACAAGACACAGATAAGAGTAAATTATACTAAGACACTCTATGAGTTGTAGAATGAAAGACCCCCTATTGTAAAGTATTTCAGAATATTTGGGAGTAACTGTTATATCAAAAGAGATGAAAATGATCTTAGAAAGTTTGATACTAAAGTAGATGAAGGAAGATCCTTGAGATATGCTACAAATAACAAAGCCTACTATGTTACAATAAGAGATTGAAGAAGATAGGGATAGCACAAATGTGAAAGTATATGAAACATGGGATCATATTACCCTTGAATCCGTACATGAGTGAATTTGAAATCATTCCTAGTGCAGTAGAAGAAAAGGTAGATCTAGAAGACAACAATGGGAAAGAAATAGATGAAATTAAAGAGGAATAAAAACCATAACAAGTGATTAAGAATCCAAAAAAATAATTTAGAAAATCATATAATTAGGGACAAAAAAAAGGAGTTTAAACAAGAAAAAGAATTGCAGAGATAAATGAGAAAGAAAACTACTATTTTCTTTTGCTTGTGGAATCTAAATCATATGAAGAAGCAAACAAAAACGTAATTTGGGTAAAAACAATGGAAGAAAAATTTAATCAGATATAGAAGAATCGGACTTGGAAGTTGGTACCTAGACTAGTAGACAAGAATGTGATAGGAACTAAGTGGGTATTCAGAAACAAGCTAAATGAACAAGGACAAGTTACAAGAAACACAACAGGATTGGTTTGTAAAGGCTATTCACAAGTTGAAGGTATTGATTTTGAGGAAAATTTTGCTCCATTAGTTAGGATGGAAGCTATAAGAATGTTTTCTTTATTTTTCTACTTTTAAAAATTTCAAGGTATATCAAATGAATATTAAGTTAGCATTTCTGAATGGAGAACTGGAAGAAGAGGTATACATTGAGAAACCAAATGGATTCAAATTGTCAGAGGATCTGGATATAAGTTTACAAGTTAAAGAAGGCATTTTTTGGACTCAAACAAGTACCTAGACCTTGGTATACTAGATTGGACATATATTTGTTATAGAAAAACTTCAAGAAAGGTGTTGCACACAACAATCATTATTCCAAGATTGAAGATAACAAGTTGTTGATTGTGGTTGTCTATGTTGATGATATTATATTAAGAGGAAGCAATGATTTATGTAGAGAATTTGCAGAAGAGATGCAAAAGGAATTTGAAATGTTAATGATTAGTGAGATGTCAATCTTTCTTGGTTTACAAGTTACTCAGTCGGAAGAAGAAATCTTTATTTCTCAAGCTAAATATGTCTAAGAGATGCTAAAGAAATTTGATATGGAAAATTGTAAATTAGTTACTACCCCTTTAACTATTAGTTGCAAATAAGACAAATATGATACATCTCTGGATGTTGATCATAATGTTGGAATCAATGAACACTGAGAGGGAAGGGGGGTTGAATCAGTATTTTTCAATTAACAACTTTCTTAAATTGATTATTAAACCACTAGATGCAAGTGAATAAAAGAAAAGTGCAGAAACTAAATGCAAACAAGCACAAAACCATAACTGATCATAATGTTGGAATCAATGAACATTGAAATGGAAGGGGGGTTGAATCAGTGTTTTGCAATTAACAACTTTCTTAAACTGATTCTTAAACCACTGGGTGCAAGTGAATAAAAGAAAAGTGCAGAAACTAAATGCAAGCATGCACAAAACCATAACACCAAAATTTTTACATGGAAAGCCAGTAAGGCAAAAACCATGGTGGGATTGAGACCCACAATATTATAATACTGTGATCAGGAGTATAATAATATTACAAGAGGGGAATGAACATGCATTCAAGAACACTGCCTAAAGGTCACTGCTCAAATACAAAAGGGGGCTACAACCTTGGAGGACCCATTGTCCTAAAAATGATTTACAATGACAACAAGAATGTTTGAACTGATGAGTAGCATCTACAAATTACCAAAATGCAGTTTCAGTTAAGCACAAAAAGTCTTCTTCCACTGTTCTATCTCACTTCCATGTTCTGCTCTGCTTTGTCATATACCAAAGCATCAATCCAAGGATAGTGCACATGAAACTGTGCACCAATGCTCATACAATATTTGTACACACACATCAATCCACAAAATGCTCATGCAAGACAATCTTATATATCCGTACCAATTGATTAGGTCACAAATATGTTGGCTACAAAATATTTGCAAAACATGAAATGTGTAACAATAAGTCGGCTCAATCTGATTACAAATCCATATGCGGACCTAAACAAATTGATAATATGCTTTACACATGTTGGCTCGATCACCTCAAACTTAAAACCAATCACCGAAATCATCCCAAAGATTCTGCATAACACGCTTCACCAAAATAACCCTGTTCTTCCTGAAATATTGGATACCAGATCTTCAATCTTACACGAGAATCAATACCGGAGGCTAGGATTGCAAAATAAGTTGTTTTGAACATCCAATCAGCTACCTCTTCCATCGCAACCAAAACTGTGCAACCAAAATTGAGTTCTACCCAATGTACCCATACTCTACCGCATATCGTATTCCACCTTCCAGACTTAAGAAAAATGGATATCAAACTTCTGGTAGAACAATTCAGCATATACTGAATGTGATTTCTGATCTGAGTTGCCATCAATGACAACCCCGAAACATTCCTCATGCACTAATCTCTACTGGTACAATGTCTCTTGCCAACACATAAGAAGTACATATCTATGATTGGATGACCACTATATCTAATTGCCTCTAGACCTGATATTATGCAGGCTATATTTTTAATTACAAGCTTTCAAACTAATCCAAACACTATCACATGAACAAGTAGTGAAGAGGATTTTCAGGTACTTGTAAGGGACTTAAGCTTATGGTCTTTGGTACAAGAAGCATGAAGATTTCATGTTGAAAGCATATACCTATGTTGATTGGGCCAGAAGAATTGATGAAAAGAAAAGTACTAGTGGTGGTGCATTCTTTTTGGAAGACAAATTGGTATCATGGTTGAGTAAGAAGAAAGACTCAATGTCATTATCTACTGCAGAAGAATACATTGTGGCAACATCCTACTGTACTCAAGTTATGTGGATGAAACAAACACTTAAAGATATTAGAGTGGTGTATGATGAACTATTCCTATTATGTGTGATTAGACCAATGCTATAAACATTTCTAGGAGTTCGATAATGCATTCAAGAACAAAATATATCTCAATCTATTATCATTTATTAAGGGAGAAGGTTGCAGAGAAGGAAGTCAAATTAGAATTATATTTCTACAAAATATTAGGTATCAAACATTTTTATTGAGGCGCTGGTGAAAGATATTTTGAGTATCTTCGAAAGAAACTAGGGGTTATTGGCCCTACCTTTTTTAACTAGATACATTATAGTGGTGCATCTTTCGAGAGGGAGATTAAAATACATATTCTTTATCTCCTGAATTTCTGATGTCACACTCTTAGGGGGAGAAGTGGTATGTGTTGGTCAATATGTCATGCAACACGCTTTGTCTTTGATGTCAAGGGGGAGAGATAGTTGTTGTGATATTTGGAGAAAGAGTTGTAAGATTTATGCAAGTATTAATCAAGTGTTTTCATCAATGACAAAGGGGAGATTGTTGGAAGTATGAGCTTGTATAGTTATCATTAATGCCAAACTTGGTTATCCGGATAGATTTTGGTCTGAATATGCTCCTTTTTGTTATAGTTGTTGTGTTGCAGATTGAGTTTGGTACTTTTGGTGTAGGTTGTGGTATTTGATTCAGATGGTTATTTATGTTCTCTAGTAGTAAGTGTGTCTGTTAGATTGGTCCAGAAAAACTTCAGTGGCCTATGGATATGTTGCAAATTGTGTTGTGGTTTAGTGGATGTGATTTTATGGCTCGTGTAATTTTCTCAGTGTGCTTCTCTAGTGGTTTCTTTGTTTCACACGAGAGCTTTGTTGATTCATGTTTGAGATAGTGTTATGATTTGGTGTGTCTGATTGAGTTATATTGATTGGATCATATTCCTTTGGTCCAAATATGCATTAGACAGTGTATTAAGAAGTTGTTGTGAGTCTCACCATGACATGTGGAGATCTGCGTGAGGTATTTCGTATCAAAAGATGTTCTTTGGCTGACTGATTATTATGTCTACACATTACATTTCATAATGTCTTTGGAGAATGTTTTAGCATGTGTAGATAATTGGATATGTCTTGGATGTATTGTGATGTGTTTTGGTTCCCTCTTTCTCCTGAAGTGGACCGATTTGACTATTTTTTGTCAAGGTAGCTTATTTTATGCTTATTTAGTTTTTGGTTGACACTCAACTAAGTTTTTGATGATCTATCTCATATTTAAGGTGTGCGGATGTACAAGTTGAGTGTGTTAGATGAACTATGTGTGAATTGATGAGAAGAGCATGAGAATGATATGCAAATAGATTTGAGATTGTAGAAGTACAAAAGTCAAAGCTTTGAAGGTGATATATTCAACCAGACAATGTGTTGGGATAGTGGTGTTTATTAGAGATGTTTGCCATGATGTTGGTCACTTGATCCAGTTGTTCAAGAACAATTTCATGTTCAAATGATCCTTTTCAATTTCAGTTACAATTTCCTTTGTTGCTGATAGACAGTGAGTCTTTTGACAACAATTCGTATCTTGCCTTAAAGCAATGAGTCTCAGTTGTGGAAGTCCTTTTGTCTTTCCGTAAGGCACCTTTTGTCTTTCTGTAAGGCAATGTGCCTTAGCCTTGAAAGTCCATCATGCATTGTTTCTCCTTTGCAGTGAGCCTAAAACTTTGTAAGCATTCATATTCATATTTTGAGTTAGATTCTCATCATAGTTTTTCCCTATTTGAAATTTTCACGTAAATTTGGTGTTCATGTATTGATGGTTGATGTTCATGTGTTGATGATTGATGTTCATGTGTCAATGATTGATTTATTACTGCTATGTTAACCGGTGCTATTTATAATTAATCTATTTCAAAGTTTCAGACTAATTCACCCCCTACAAGTCCTACCATGTGTTCAACAATTGGTATAAGAGTGTTGGTTCCTCTTTCAAAATCTTAACTACTTGAGGTAGATCCCAAATGGTGTAGGAACTTTATCTTAAAGCATTTATGTTTGATGGAACAATCTTTCTTTATTGGAAGGATATAATGGAATCTTACTTGGAGACTTTATGGAATGGAATTTGGGATATTATTCAGATTGGTTATACACCTCCTCCGAATGGACCTACAACTCTGGATGAACTTAAGGCCTAGGAGTAAAATGCAAAAGATACAACAATACTTATCAGTGGTCTAAGTGATGTAGTATTTGACAAAGTTAAATGATTGAAAGAAGTTAAGGAGATCCGGAACAAGTTGTTAGTGTTTTATAGCTTCGGGAGCTATTTTCTCTTAATTAAAGGCAGGTCGGCCTTCATCTTCTAAATAAAAATTAAATGAAATGTTTTCCAAGGTAGGTCGGCCTTGATGGGCAATTAATATTTTATATCTTGTTTTTTCTCTAGGGGCCCGACCTAGAGAAGAGGTTGCCTAGTTATGTATTTAAGGAAGATCAAGTTCTCTCATTTTGAACATCACAATTCATCCTCTTAAGTTCACCTCTCCTAAGCAGCAGTAGAAGTTCACATCCTCCTTGCAGTAGATCTAATTCTTCAAGAAGTATAATCATTCATTCAAGAGAAGAGACATATATAAAATTGTATGAGACATGGCCCTGTATAAGGCCTAATTGTTGTATGTAGAATTCTACACTTCTTTATCTGATATATAAGAGATTATTTGTTGGGTTTTTCTCCCTCAAGTAGGAAGGTTTTCCCAAGGTAAACGTCATGTTCATTATCTTATGTGTTGCATATTCTAATTTCTTACATTTCTGATCCTAAAACTAACACAAGTTATGTTGTGCATATGAAGATGATCTCAAGACAAAGCAAGATACTTTGATGAATTTGAAAGAAAAATATGAATGTTTGAGAATGACAAATGATGAAAGCGTTGAGAACTAAGTACACAGAGTGAATGATACTACTGAGGTTATCCGAGCTTCCAGTGAAACTTTAGAAGAAGGTCATGTTATAAGAAATATCTTGTTTACACTGACTAAACCCTACAGATCGCGGAAGTGTGTGATTGAAGAATGTCATGATCTAAATAACTACTAGATCAATCAACTCATTAGATTGAAGTAATAAAAGTTAAATAAGATTGAAGCAAACTTCGCGAGAAGATTGAAGAGAGGAATTGGAAAGTACAAAGGTAAGATACCCTTGAAATACTTTAATTGTGGTAAAATTGGTCATTATGCTTCAAAATGTATGTATAAGGAAGAATACAAAAAAATCTGATGATGATGAAAAGAAAAGTAGTTCTAGAAAACATGATTTTATGAAAACAACATATGATAGAGATAAAATAAAAAAGAGTTTATGTTCTATAGAGATACATTCATCTGAGGATGAAGATGGTGAGGACTTGAATAAAGAATCTTTACCTTGGCTATAGAAGAGAAGACCCAAGATAGGTCCAAAAGATAGGAAGATGTTGAAGAAAACAAAAAGGTAGCAAGAGAAAAGACCGCAATGCATGCTAATGTTGAACTGAGAATGTGGATCATTGATTCCAGATGTTCAAATCACATGACATGAGATAAAGATAAGTCCATTAATCTTAAGAAGTATGATGGTGGATCAATGAAATTTGCAGCAAAAGAAGCTGCACCTATTTGTGGAATAGAAAGTATCTTAATTGATGGTGCACATAAAACTGATGATGTTTATTATGTTAAAGGTCTGAGACAAAGTATGTTGAGTGTTAGTTAGATGTGCAATAAAGGTTATGAAGTTTTATTCAATAAGACTAGATGTGTGACATGAAAAGGAAAAACTGAAAGAATGGTAGTAGAAGGTATTAGAACAAATGGAAATGTTTATTTCATTAAGGACAAGAGTGGAAGTATATGTTTTCTGACACAGAGCAACGAATCTTGGTTATGACATAAAAAGATGGGGCATGTTAACTTTGACAATATATTAAAGATCAGTAATACTAAAGCAGTGAGAGATTTACCAAATATTGTTAAGCCCACTGATATTGTGTACAAGGAATGTCAACTAGGAAAGCAGACAAAGAGAAGTTTCAAGAACAATGAGTATTCCACTTCATGCCCCCTGAAGATGGTTCATACAAACTTTTGCGGACCTACAAGGACAAAATAACTTAATGGAGAAAGGTATTTCGTGTTACTCGTTGATGATTATTCTAGGATGACATGAGTTACATTTTTGAAAGAAAAATCTGAAGCTTTTGAAATATTTAAAGTGTTCATATCAATGGTAGAAATTCAAGTTGATGCTAAAATCAAGTGTTTAAGATCTGATGGAGGCAAAGAATTTACTTCAAATGAATTTGACAATTTTTGTGAGATAGAAGGTATTAGAAGACACTTTCTGCTTTGAGAACCCCTCAACAAAATGGTGTGGTAAAGGAAGAATAGGATTGTTATTGAGATGGCTAGAACAATGTTGAAGGATGCTAACTTGGTTAATGTATATTGGAAAGAAGTTATGCATACTATTGTTTAGATTCTTAACAAGGTACAAATAAGAGTAAATCATAATTAAGACACCTTGTGAGCTTTGAAATGGAAGACCCCCTAATGTGAAGTATTTCAAAATCTTTGGGAGTTAAGTGTTATATCAGAAAAGATGAAAATGATATGGAAAGTTTGATACCAAAGCAGATGAAGGAATATTCTTGGGATATGATATAAACAACAAAGCCTAGTGATGTTACAATAAAAGATTAAAAAAGATAGTGGAGAACACAAATATGAAAGTATGTGAAGCGTGAGATCAAATTGCCCTGAACCCATATAGGAGACTAAATTTGAGATCATTCTTGTTGCAATAGAAGAAAAGACAAATCCGGAAGACAATAATAAGAAAGAAACAGATGAAATTGAAGAGGAAGAAGAACCAAAGTAAGTGATTAAGATCCCAACAAAATATGTGCAAAGGAATCATTCAAAAGATCAGAGAATTAGGTACAAAAACAAAGGAGTTCAGATAAGAAATGTTACAGAGGTAAATGAGCAAGCAAACTACTATTTTCTTTTGCTAGTGGAACCTAAATCATATGAAGAAGAGAGGAAAGAAGAACATTGGGTAAAAACAATTGAAGAAAAACTAAATCAAATACAAAAGAATTAGACTTGGGAGCTGGTACCTAGACTAGTGGACAAAAATGTGATAGGAACTAAGTAGGTATTCTGGAACAAGCTAAATGACCAAGGACAAGTTACAAGGAACAAAGCACAAGTTACAAGGAACACAATAAGATTGGTGTGTAAAGGTTATTCAAAAGTTGAAGGTATTGATTTTGAGGAATCATTTGCTCCAATAGCTAGAATGGAAGTTATAAGAATGGTTCTTGCTTTTCTTCTTATAAGAATTTCAAGGTATAGCAAATGGATGTTAAGCCAACATTTTTTAATGGATAATTGGAAGAAGAGGTATACATTGTGAAACCAGATGAATTCAGGTTGCTAGAGGATCTAAATATGGTTTGCAAGTTAAAGAAGGAAATGTATGTACTCAAACAAATGCCTAGAGCTTGGTATGCTAAATTGGATAGATATTTGTTACAACAAAACTTCAGGTCAGGTACTCCAAGCAACAATCTTTATTTCAAGGTTCAAGGTAACAAGTTGTTGATTGTGGTTGTCTATGTTGATGATATTTTATTTGGAGACTGCAATTATTTATGCAAAGAATTTGTAGAAGAGATGTAGAAGGAATTTGAAATGTAAATGATTCATCAGATGTCATTGTTTTTGGTTCTACAAGTTAGTCATTTGGAAGACAAAATCTTTATTTATCAAGCTAAATATGTTAAAGAGGTGCTAAAGAAGTTTGATATGTAGAATTGTAAACAATTACTACCCCTTAAATTGTTTCTTGCAAATTAGGCAAACATGATACATCTTTGAATGTTGATTAGAAGAAGTACAAATCTACGATTGAAGGACCGTTATATCTAACTGCATATAAAGTGGATATTATGTTGGATGTATGTTTAGCTACAAGATTTTAGGCTAATCTGAAGCAATCACATGAACAAGCAGTGAAAAGGGTTTTTAGATACTTGAAAGGGACTCGAGATTTTGGTTTTTGGTACAAGAAGCATGGAGATTTTATGTTGAAAGAATATAGAGATGTTGATTGGGCCAAAAGCATTGATGACAGGAAAAGTACTCTTGGTGGTGCATTCTTTTTGGGAGATAGATTGGTCTCATGGTTAAGTAAGAAGCAAGACTCAGTGTCAATGTCTATTGCAGGAGCATAATGATGAATACTAAGAGGGGGGGGGGCAGGGGGGTGAATTATTATAACCAAAAACTTTCACAAACACAAGCAATTGTATTGTAGACCGGTATAGTCCTTTAGACAAAAAACTGGTTAATACACAAACAAGCCAAATAGAAAATAAAGCATTCACCCACAATAACACAATCACCATAACACAAGATATTTTGATGTGGAAACCCAAATGGGAAAAACCACGGTGAGTAAAACTCACAAGTCTACTATCTGCAGAATAGCAACCAAACCGGTTAAGGTCAGAACGGTTAAGGCCTTACAATGTTCTTCACCAGAACAGATCCTGTTAGGAATCTTGATCTTTGTTAGGAGATAAGTCTTCTTAAAGACTACCCTGTTAAAGGATTTCAGATCCACAACTGTGAATCACCTTGTTAGAGGATTTTGAACAGGCTTAACTAAGCCTACCCGGTTAAGGGTTTCTGACTTGTAGAAGAGATTAGTAATCAACAAGTAAGTGATCTACAAAGTAGCACAAAATGCTTAGTTAGATCCTTGATTGCTCTTTGTTAATGCATTGCAGCATTACTTCAGTCTTCTATTCAATCTATGCCGCAAAGACCTAATCTTCTCTACAACAATTCACACTCACAAAACCCTAGACATGATGTCCTCATATAGGAATTTGATTTCATGTAAGTTCAATGAGATTAGACTACAACTTCCTAGGTATAGTGCATCTAGACATAATTTGTAATACGGAACAGAATCACTGCATTGGTGTCAGTGGATGATAACTCAGCACACTTTACAAGTTTGTCAGTTAACAAAACACAGTATACCGATTACCGGTTTACAAACAAAGACTGGTAAACTGGAACATAGTGTTCCGATCTTAAAAAGATTGGTTGTCGCTTGGGGTCCTCGATCATGCTTTGATCGGTAAGTTCCTTTTGCAAACAACAATAGTCTTCTACAAATAAAGACGTATTCATACAATGGCATATAATACCGGTTTGAACAATACATCACATACTATCGATTGAGAATACCTCATACAACAAATAAGTGTGTGTCCATCAATGACAATCACAACTAAGTACAAAACATCATCAAAATGGAAACAACCTCCCCCTTTGGCATTGATGACAACACTTAGGAAAATTTGACATCTAAGTGGTTACAAAACAAAAATGATGCCATAATCAAAATTACTCCCCCTAAGCATATACACTACTCCCTTTGCCAAAATTACAAGCATGTACTACTTCCATTTGCATAAAATTTTCAATCAATACCACTCCCCCTTTGCCAACAATGACAAAGTAATGCAAACATGCCAAAATCATATTGCATAACATAAAAAACAGAGTATATGTTTATGATAATAATGAGAAACTTTTCAAAAATGAATTTAAAGTTTTTTAGAAAATCCTTCATGTCTATAGACCAAGTATCTAGGAGTGAGGCAACAATTTCACTCTGAGTCTTCATCTCGAATGCTAAATCCTCCATGACATCAATAGTGCTCAACTCCTGAGTGACAATAATGGCGTCCATGTTCATAAAGCACTTCTGAAGAATCAGCAAATTAGGTAACAAAAGCAATTGAAGCTTCTGCAGATCTCTGAATCAATCCTGGCAATCTGTTGCCTGTGAGTCTGTATAGTCTACTCATACACTATGAAGGAATCATATGGCACTTTGAAGTTCTCTATATACTGCTTTAATTCCGATTGGAGTTGACCTTTCTTCTTTAGAGCATCATCACAGAATAGATCGGGCTGACAAATTTTGCTCAAAAGTTTATGTCCTTCAGCCATTGCCAGGCTGATATCATCTCTCTAATGGATCAGCTTGGCTCTGTCTTTGTTAAATTGCTTCATCAATGCAACTTTTAGTGCCTTTGCATGCTTTTTCTCTGTAGTAGCCTGGACAACATCTTCCAATGATTGTACTTGATCACCCACTATTGTGCATAGAAGCTTCAATCGGGCCAGTGAGGAATCGGTACCAGAAAGATCAATATTGGGGACTTGAAAGAGTATCAACAAGTTGAATAACATCTTTTTCTTTCTTCTTTCTTAGTTCCTCCAATCTTTCTTGAGCAAGTTGAATACTTCTAAGTAGCTCATTTTCATCTACAGATTTGGTAAGACATCCAAGAGTCAATTCATTGTGACTGGTGCGATCAACCTGTTTAGCTTGAACTTGATCTCCGGTTGCCTTGGGAGTCTCGGAAGTCTGTCCACCTTCCTTTGCTTTGATCTCGTCTTGTCTCTTCTTCTCCTTCTCTTCTTTCTCCTTAGCCTCCTTGACGACCTTCTCTTTCTCCTCTTTTTCCGCTTTCTCCTTCCTTCTCTGCTTTCTCCTTCTCCACTTTCTCCTTCTCCGCTTTCTCTTTCTCTGCTTTTTCCTTTTCCGTTTTCTCTTTCTCTGCTTTCTCTTTTTCTACTTTCTCTTTCTCTTCTTTCTCCTTTTCAGCTTCCTCCGGTTTAGTACCTTCAACATCTAAGGCATCCACATCAATGGGATCATTTTGCTTAGCTATTGTTTCTCCCTTATCATTGAAGGTTTCATTTGGTTTTGATTTTGATAGGTCAAACACTTGTTCAACTTGTAGATTTACTTCAGATACTTTTTGCATCATGACAGCTTCTTGAGCTTGTAGATGAGTGTCTTTTTCTACTTAAGAGATTTTACCTCCAAGTAAATGAAGTCTTCTCTTTCTCATGAAAAAGATGTCTTTGTACCAATCAAGAAGCTCAAACAATTCAAAATTGAAAGCATCTGGGAAATATTGAGCAAAAATTTGCTCCCTAATTGTTTGCTCATTTTCAATGACAATGAGCCATTTATTATCCAAAGAATCATAGAAAGAATTAGAAACTCTAGGTTTAATATCGGTTGGAAACCAATCATTATCACATAAATACTTAATGAGTTCTTGCTCTACCTCCTTCTTTTCAGTATCGTTAAGATCATCAATATAATCTTTTAGATCATCAAGAATTTACCTTCTAATATTCTTTATAGTCCTTTGAAAATGTGTCATAGGCTTGTAAGAAGGAATGTGTATATTTACCGTTGCAGAGGTTACAGGTACATTACCAGTTAGCTTGGTCTTCTTACCCGATATTTCAGCTTCCGATTCAGTGTCTTCTGAATCTTGTGCTCCATTCTTGGTTCTCTTCTTCCTCTCAAATACCTTTGGGGGACTAGCCTCCGGTTTCTTCTTGGTCGGTGACCTCTTGGTCACTTTTGGACTGGCAGCAGATGTAACCAGTGCCAATGCCGATGGCACAACTTTCCTCTTCTTCTGCTTCGGTACTTCAGTAGGATTAACCCTCTCAGAGTAGGTATCAATCCTTTTCTTCTTTAGATCAAGCGGTGAAGCAAGTAGGGTAGAGGCATACCTAGTGAGTATATTGTTCACCACTTCATAGCCCATAGGTTCAACTTCCTCTTTTCTAGGCTCAACCGCTTCCATTATGCAATGATCTACTTTGATCGTGAAACAAATATCATCCTCATACTTCTTAACCAAGTCACCTGATATCCTTGTTCTCTAGTTCATCTTCAATCTGAACTCATCAAAATACCTGTTCAGAGTCTCCGGATAAGTAGATCCCACTGCTTACAGACTCTCCTTGATTTGTCTTGTAATCGGTAGGTCACTTGACCATTGAACATCACCAACTCCCGAAAAATACACTTGAAAGTAGAAAAACAACCCGACAAGCAGTTGACCAAACTTGAACCTTAGTGCCTTGTCCACTTTGATGGATTTCAGATTCTCCATGAGTTGTTTTTGCATGCAGGTACACAAGTCGTACTCTACATCTTCCTTGATCATTCGATAAGCGACATTCACCGCAGCTATAGGAACAAAATTGATCCTGCTAACATAGAGTACTCTATACCCGATCACCATGCATGCATACTTCACCAAGTCATCTCTTATGTTGTTGACAGTCATTGCCCGCTTGTCGCTCATAGAACCAGTGAGCTCTATCACTTTGGCTTTTGTGATCTTATGAAGAACAGGGACTTCTCCAATATTGCAAAAACCAGTCACGCCATGGATTGCCTCTGGTGTGATATCATGGGTTCGCTCAAGATACATCTTGTCACCATGAACCCTACTAAGAATAATTCTTATATGATCTATGAATTCCTCGAGAAAATATATTGCATTGTGGAAATTCTTCTTTTTGATCATGCTTTACTCTGGTTTAATCTTCTTATCTTTTCCACAGAACAAACTCAATTGGGAGTGAATCACTAGAGACACTAGGTCTTCTAGTTTGCAATCAATGTAACCAAAAACATCCCCTTTGACAATGACTCTAGCGGGAATTTGAGATAGGGCATTGTATTTCAACTTCTTCCTAAGAGATTCAGATGACTCCTCAGGTGCGGAAGAACTAGAAGAGACTTTGGATGTAGAAGCCATGTCTAAATAATTCCAAATGATAAGAGTGATTCGACGAAAAATACCTTTTCACTTTGAACTAGGGTTTGCTGATGTCGAGCACAACACACTTCTCCAAAAGCTTGCTTTACCACTCTGACCTCCACTTTGGATAACTTGAAATGACTGTTGGGTCTTGCATAAGATTTCTTTCTGGATTTGTTTGAATGCAAGATTGATCGCTTTTTTTGCACTGCTCAAGTTAGACAAATGCTTCTTCGAAAATAGGTAAGTAAAAATGACTACAAGAATTGCCTTTATACATGCTCCTACCTACCATAATAAATGCATCACCGTTAGGGTACAAACCCTAATTTTACCTTTTACCACTTCATTTCTTATGTCGGTGGATAGGTAACCAATACCAATAAAAGCACTTTACCAATATACTCCGGGGGTCCAAAACATTGTTACCGATATGTTCCCCCTTAAGATTTTCGAACCTCAATTTGTTGATTCAGGGGTCTCCACATTGGGTGTGGAAACTGGTACATCTTAAGGCTTCTCTTCAGATTTCTTTTTCCAAATTTTATTCATATCTGCCTGACCGGTTTCAACATCGACCTTTCCTTTACCTTCTGGGTCGACCGATTTGTCTTTCGATAGATTATGTCTTAGTCTACATGCTCTGGCAAGATGTCCCGGTTTGTTACAATGATAGCATACCATACCAAGTTCTCTCCATGGTCCGGTGTTCACATTTCCATTCTTTCTCCTGCATGTTGCAGCAGTGTGACCGCTACCATGACAGATCACACAGGTTGCTCTCCAATCGTTTGTCACTCCATAACCATTTGACCAATGGTCATAGGTTCTATACCGATTTGGGTTCCGATTCACAAGAAGTTCTTGGACAACTCCTTTTGATCTCGGTGCATAACCTCCAGGGTTGTTCACAACCGATCTGCACTCAAAAAATCTATACCCAAACTTGTTGCATGTATAAAAATGACCATTAAATCTACCAGTTCCAACCTTGTGGTCATACACATTGTTTTGCATGTAAGGGAAATTATTATAAGTCTTGCTCCTACATACATTGGCAGTATGTCCTTCCTTATGACAATGAAAGCATAGAGGTTTGAACTTTGACTTACCTTTTCTTTTGCTTCTTTTCTTAGGTATCGGTTGCTCTTTTGGTGCATCAATCTTGGTTCCAGAGGATTCACCTTCCTCATATGCAAAGAAACCAAGTCCAATGGTATCCTTTGATGGCTTCATTGATTCCAGCTTTTGGTCCAATTTTGCAGCGCTTCGGTTGAACTTTGCAAGTATATCCTTCGACTCAGCAAGTTCTTTGGAAAGAGCTTCATTGGTCATCATTAAGGTTTCATTCTGAGAAATGGTTGCATTGGGTTCTGCTTGCATTTCTTCTTTCTCTTCCTTACCCTCTTGCAGATAAGCGGTAATGGTACCAATTTCTTGATTCAACTTAAAGATCTCGTGCTCCTTGTCCTTCACTAGATCCTCAGCTTTTCTTCGGTTTTCCAGTTCCCGACTCATCCTAATGGTTAGTCCTTCCAGCTCCCTCCTCAGGTTAGTTTTCGACTCATTCAGTTTCTCCACTTCTTCAACTAGGGCATTCATGTTTGCTTCATCAGAAGAGTTGTTTTCAGTAATTCCCAGCATTTGCTCAAAAAGTTCTCTTCTTTTGGCTAAAGAGGCTTTATACTTGACCTTAAGTTCATCATAGGCTCTCTCAGATTCAGCCAGACGATGAGTGAGTTCCCTCATGCTATATTCCCCCATATCTCATTTCAAGTGGTTAGACTTAAAGAAAGGTTGGCTCTGATACCAATTAATGAATACTAAGAGAAGGGGGGGGGGGGGGGGGGGGTGAATTAGTATACCCAAAAACTTTAACAAACACTTAAGTAATTTTACTATAGACCGATATAGTCCTTTAGACAACAAACTGGTTAATACACAAACAAGCCAAATAGAAAATAAAATATTCACCCACAATAACACAATCACCATAACACAAGATATTTTGACATGAAAACCCAAATGGAAAAAACCATGGTGAGTAAAACTCACAAGTCTACTATCTGCAGAATAGCAACCAGACCAGTTAAGGCCTTACAATGTTCTTCACCAGAATAGATCCTGGTAGGAATCCTGATCTCTGTTAGGAGATAAGTCCAGTTAAAGGCTACCCTGTTAAAGGATTTCAGATCCACAACTATGAACCACCTTGTTAGAGGATTTTGAACAGGCTTAACTAAGCCTACCCCGTTAAGGGTTTCTGACTTGTCGAAGAGATTAGTAATCAACAAGTAAGTGATCTACAAAGTAGCACAAAATGCTTAGTTAGATCCTTGATTGCTCTTTGTTAATGCATTGCAACATTACTTCAGTCTTCTATTCAATCTCTGTCGCAAGATACCTTTTCCACAAAGACCTAATCTTCTCTACAACACTTCACACTCACAAAACCCTAGACATGATGTCCTCATAGAGGAATCTAATCTCATGTCGATCCAATGAGATTAGACTACAACTTCCTAGGTATAGTGCATCTAGACATAATTTGTAACACGGCACAGAATCACCACATCGGTGTCGGTGGATGATAACTCATCACACTTTACAAGTTTGTCGATTAACAAAACACAGTATACTGATTACCAGTTTACAAACAAAGACTGGTAAACTAGAACATAGTGTCTCGATCTTAAAAAGATTGGCTGCTGCTACTTGGGGTCCTCGTATCGCTTGAAGTCCTCGTACCGCTTGAAGTCCTCGTACCGCTTGAGGTCCTCACTCATGCTTTGACTGGTAAGCTCCTTCTGCAAACACCGATAGTCATCTACAAACAAAGACTTATGCATACAATGACATATAATACCAATTTGAACAATACATCACATACTACCGGTTGAGAATAACTCATACAACAAATAAGTGTGTGTCCATCAATGACAATCACAACTATGTACAAAACATCATCAAAATGCCAACACATAATACCTTGTGGCATCATCTTGATGTACTCAAGTTATGTGGACTTAAAGATATCGGAGTTGTGCATGATGAAGCTATTCCTATTATGCATGATAATACCAGTGCTATACACATTTTAAAAAAATCAAGTAATGCATTCAGGAACAAAACATAACTCAATCCATTATCTTTTTTTAAGGGAGAAGGTTGAAGAGATGGAAGTCATATTGGAATACATTTCTACAAAAGAACATGTAGTAGACATTTTCCCTAGGGTGTTGGTGAAGGATACTTTTGAGAATCTCAGACAGAAAATATGGCTTATTGCCCCTCCTTATTTTAACTAGATGAATTAGTGGAGCATCTTTCTAGGGGAAGATTCAACACTTATTTTTTATCTCTTGGATTGATGATGTTACTGATCTCTCAAGGGGAGCAGTGGTGTGTGTTTGTAAGTATGTCATGCAACACCCTTTGTCTTTGATGTCAAAAGGGGGGAGAGAGTTGTGAGATTTATGCAAGTATTGTTCAAGTGTTGCAATCAATGACAAAGGGGGAGATTGTTGGAAGTATGAGCTTGTATGGTTGTCATTGATGTCAAACCTAGTTATATGAATGCATTTTGGTCTGAATATGCTCATGGTTGTTGCAGTCGTGGTTATGTTGCAAATTGAGTTTGGTACTTTTGGTGTTGATTGTGGTATTTCGATTCAAATGGTTAATTTTGTTCTCTCGTACTAAGTGTGCCTGTTAGATTGGTTTGGAAAGTCTTCAGTGGCCTCTAGATATGTTGCAGATTGTGTTGTGGTTTAGTGGATGTGATTTTATGGATTGTGTAGTATTCTTAGTGTGTTTATCTAGTGGTTTCTTTGTTCCACAAGAGATCTTTGTTGATTCATATTCGAGATATTCAGTTTTGTTATGATTCGGTGTGTTCGATTGAGTTATGTTGATTGGATCATATTCATTTGGTTTGGATATGTATTGGAGGATGTATTAAGAAGTTGTTATGGGTCTCACCATGGCATGCGAAGATCTGCATGAGGTATTTCATATTGGAATATGTTTTTTGGCCGATTGATTGCTATGTCTACAGATTACATTTGGTAACATCTCTGACAAATGTATTAGCATGTGTGGATCATTGGATTCATCTTGGAAGGATGTATTGTGATGTGTTTTGGTTTCCTCTTTCTCTTGGAGTGGTCTGATTTGAAAATATTTGGTCTAGGAGGCTTATTTTGTGTAATAAGGCTTATTCTATTTTTCACCGACCCTCAACTAGGTTTTTGATGATCTATCTCATATTAAAGTTGTGTGAATGTACGAGTTGATTGTGTTAGATGAAATGAGTGTGAATTGATGAGAAGAGTATATGAATGATATGCGAGGAGATTTGGGATTGCAAAAGTGCAAAAGTAAGAGCTTTGAAGGTAATATATTCGGTGAGACAGTGGTGATTATCAGAGATGTTTGCCATGATGTTGGTCACTTGATCTAATTGTTCAAGGATAATTTCATGTTCAAGGGATCCTTCTCAATTTCAATTCTACTATTTCTTTCGTTGTTGATAGATAGTGAGTCCTTTGACAACAATTTATATCTTGTCCTAAAGTAGTGACCCTCAGTTGTGCAAGTCATTGTATCTTGCACTAAGGCAGTGTGCCTTAGCCACGGAAGTCCATCAAGTATTGTTTCCCTTTAGTAGTGAGCCTAAAACTTTGTAATGATTCATATTCATATTGTGAGTTAGATTCTCATAGTGGTTTTCCCTATCTGAGTTTTCCAATTATATCTAGTGTTCATGTGTTGATGATTGATTTGATACTACTATGTTAGTTGCTATTGTTTATAATTAATCTGTTTTGAAGTTCCAGACTGATTCACCCCCCTCTCAGTCCTATTGTGTGTTCAACACCCTTCAAACTCCACCCAAGGAAGATTTGTGTGAATAAAACCCCTAAGTCTGCTTTACCTTCATTTTGTGCATTGGAGTAACATCTTTTAAGGGTGCTCCAACTTACCCTTGTGTAAGAACCACCTTAAAATATGCTCAAACATCGTCTATGTGCATGGAAATAAGTGAATCATGTCATCGCAAGGCACCTGCCTAAGTGCTCGTAAGGAGGAAGAGTGTGAAATATTTTAAGTCAATGTTGTGCATGCAAACACATCAAACTCGCTCAGCTAGTGTTCATTGCAAGACCTCTCTCTAAACTTGACCTTATCTTTGGTGGTTCATTACATGCATATGGAGTAATCCCACCCTATATTGTTTGTGCAAGGCATCACTTCATATGCACTCATGGGAGAAGGAAACTCAAATCATATAAGGAGCAATTAGCAATCAGAATTGAGGCATTAACAATCATATCCTAGGAGTATTGAAGTCAAACCTTGCTTATACACCTTAATGATGCCCTTGCTTTTGTGCATTCTAAGTGTCTATGTGCACTCAAGGGATTAATTTGTTTGAGAAAGATCCTTGAATGTGCTAAGAAAGCTTGGGTCTAATACACGCCATGTGTCATGATTTGCACATAAATCTATCTCACTTGCGCCCTACTTATTACTTGTACAAACTACCTTTTTGTCTGCACTCCAACATTTCTATGTTTGTGAAAACTTGGGACTAAATCTTGCCCATGTTGTACATATATAGGTCTCAAATACACTATTAGTTGTGCACAGCAAACCTTAAAATCCACTCTTCATGTGTGTTTTGTACTCCCTTAGACCTTAGGGACAGTCAACATTTGCTTGTGCAAGAGAACTACTTGAAACCTTTGTGCAACCCTAGCTCTCATTTGCGCCTAGCAAGGTTGAAAGCTAGAATTGCACACATGTAAATTAGACCTTAAATAATGAAAATCGGGTCTTAAAGCTTAAGATCGGACCTAAAATCAAACTTGTAAAGACAAAATCAAACTTGTAGCTAATCAGATCAGACCTCGAAAAGGTGAAAATATAACTTCAAGAACAAGGAATTCAGATCTAAAACAAGACATCTAATCTTAATTCATACGCAGATGTAGCGAGTAGAGCAAAATTAATTAGGAAATTGTAAATTGAATAAAGTGAGGAAATGGGGGCTTTAATCATTCATTTATACCCCTCAAATTCATGGACAAAGACAATCGACTTGATCAAAAAGAGGATGTAGGCTGACTTGAAGGGAAAAACAATAAATAAAATGCAAATAATAATAGAGAAGGAGGGGGGGGTGAGGGGGCGACCTAAGCAAGAGATATAATGATGCGTGTGGGAGATGAATGAGAAGTGTTAGCCGACCTGAAACCTAGGAAGAAAGTTTTGCCTTTAGATGCATATAAAGGTTTAGCCAATGAATCACCTTTTCCATGTCATTCAAAACAGTATTTAAGGAGTAGATGTGCAAGCCTATCTAGAGCAGAGGTTCGAATTCCATTACAGTAGAGAAGTGGACATCGAACAAAGCAAATTCGAACTTAAAACTGATCATCGAAAGGAAATACAAGCAAATGAGAAGCAAAGAAGTATGAACTAAAGGTAGATCAAGGTAAATTCAGGCTTGGAAGAGGTAAAATCAAGTTTGGAGGTAAAATTAGACTTGTGGGATGTCATTTGCAGACCCTACAATTCTATGTTTTTAGTAAAATTACCATGTTCAGATTGGAAAGAATTTTCGAAAGCATGATAATTGTAATAGTATTATTTCTTATAAGTTTGAGTTTCATTTCATTCTCCTTAATTCCTAATGTATTCTTTTTTAGGTTTCACACAAAGAAATATGCTTGGAGTGATGGTGAACTACGTTGGAGGACTCAATTAAGACGAATTTTTTTCAACATTAAGGCAAATCAACATCATGAAGGACTTACACACAATATTCATGCCTCAAGAAAGATATTTCAAGCTTAAGACATTCGTGAGGAGGGTGATCAAAGGAATTGAATTCATCAACATCATGAAAGAGAAAATACAAGAGATGAAATGCTGAGTAAGAGTGAGATCAATGCATCAAGGTGACAAAGGACAAACACAATAAAAGAAGTCAAATTTCAAGGATGAAATGAAAGATCAACACCTTCAAAGATATCATGAATGAAAGATGAAGACAACAATGCTAATAGAAGACCAAGAGCTAAGATATGAAAGACATCTTAACAATGAAAATAGAGATGTTGCAACAATCTTGAATTTCCTCTGGAAATCCAAGATCACTATGAGTGCACAAGTAATCTCGATGGAGAACATTCAAGATAATAGATTTCAAATGAGATGCATCACCAAGAGGCAAATTCCCAAAATTTGAAGCTTCAAGTATGATCAAGTTAGATAGATTCAAAAAAGTTGAGCAAAGTTAGCAAGTCGACTTGATCACTAAGATGATGCAATTTGGGAATATGTTCGATCATCATCACATCAGCCAATTGGATAATGTTGAGTATCAAGAGATATTGTTCAATCAAAAACACTTTGTGATGATCTACATGAAAAGAAAACTAAGGTGGTATCCTATTCATCATCAACAAGTCAAGTTATCCACATTAGCATGTCCAAATTCATTATAGCTATATAATCTCATGAAGGAGCAAGTGACACATGGCATTACATTGGAGATTGTTCCATGTACCTAACCTTATTCCTAATTGGTTTGCATTTAAAGGACATGTGTCCATCAAAATGTAATTATTTCATTGGTCGAAGGGAAGTTAGTTATAACTAACCCTAATTAGGGTTTTATCAAATTATCTCAATCATTAATCATAAATCAAACACGGGAGCTTCAATGACTAGGAAATATTATATCATGTGCATTCATATTGGGGGGTTTAATATCCAGAAAATCGAGAACAATAGATTGCCTATCTGGTAAAAAAAGGGGGGTTCCTAATTTGGGCTATGAAAAAATACAATATCTGGTGAAAATAGGGGGGTTTTAATTTGGGTTGTGTATTGGGAGGGGTGACAAAAAAAGAGTTTAGGGCATTATTTTTTGAAAATAGGGTTTAGTATGTCATGAATGCACGTGATATAACCCAGGTTTACTAAGTGGAGCCCTCATGGAACCAATCTGAGCCCTTGAATTGTAACGAGACCTCTATATAAGGCTTGATTCTCTCATTTGTAAAGGTTAACAATTAATAGACAATTGGTAGATTATTAGAGCTAGTAGTAGAGTAGGAGGAAAAAAGATTTGTTGTCAAAGCTTGATGGAATAAACATGCTACTCATTGAAGATATGGTCGATTTTGTGTATTATTTCAACATGTTGCATGGTCTCTACTTCTCAAGTTTTATTTGTTGATTAGATGAATGGAAGACATTATTATTGATGAATGGTCAAGCCTAATGTTCATACCACTTCAAATTTTTTGATTGCAAGTTGCACTATGGTGTTAGACTGAACTTGATCAAAAGCTTAACTTCAATTGCTATATGCTCATTGTTCCTAACATCGGTGTGCATAAGTGATATGAAAATCATTCGCTTACCCTTAGGAGATTACATCCATCTTTGTGTAGTTGTTTTCTCATGGCGAAGCAAAGCTTGGTTTGGTTGCACCAAGTCAACAATCATTTCTTATATTCCTAGGTTTATATTAGATTTCTCAACCCTTCATCTCGTTTGTCTTTATTTTTTAAGTTGAGTAAAATTCCACGTTCCAACAATGTTCATAAGCGTAAGTCCCTTTGTGATAACCAACAATATCACATCATATTCATTGAGTCTATCTGAGCATAAAGTTGATTGTTCGCATTGTAAACCTTGGAGTTGCATTATTTGATCACATCGTCTTAACATATAAGATTTGTTTGTTCAAGAGAAGATAAAATAGTATTTTATTTTGTGTTCGAGGTGTCCTAAAAAACACATCAACAAAATTGGTTGTAGGAGGAGGGTTTGAACACTTGAACATGTGAATAATTGTACTTGTGAATGCAAAAGCCTATCAATTTAGGTAGAGAGTTAGTGGAGGTATAATCTTTTATGCTCGACAGAGTTATCATAAGAATGAAGGTGAGAACACTGGATCATCAATAGGATGTGGAAAAGAAGGGAAGCAGTTCATGTTCAAATCAACCACAGGTTGGAACCAATATGAGCTTTCAAGATACATTCAAGATTTGTTAGATCTCTTTTAAGTTGGAAAATCCCCAAAAAGTGATAAATTTCAAAAAAAAAAATAAAAAAAAAATCTAAAAAAATTTCTCAATGTATGGGCAACTTCATGTTTCACATGGCCAAGGGGATCAACATGTTGATATTCTTTAACTTTGGTGGACTTTGAATGAACAACTACACCCATGCAACTTGTCTAAATTTGTAGTACCAGGGCATTGTAGAGTGCATGAGAGAATTGAGCATGATGACTTACATTGCTTGACATTCTTGTCAAAAGTTGATCTAGCACTACAAGGAAAAATCTTCTTTTGGGATATCCCCAAGATGGAAGTCTTTGTAGAGTTAGATAATTTCAATTGGTGAATTCACCAGGTTCGAAGGGTTGAGTGAGAATCAATTAAGCCTTGATGAAGAATTATGCCTAGAGAGTATAATGCTACCTTGGTGGTGTAGGATTCACAATGCACACGCTCAAATTTTACTTGTTCATTGTGTCAGGATACCATCAACTAGGTCAAATGTCAATATGGTTTACCTGAATCACTAGATGAGTGCATCACTGACAAAATTTGGAGTGAGTATCTTGTAGTTAAATAATATAGAAGAACGAAAGAGCATCATTTGATAGTGAAAAAATGAGTTGCAAGCTAGTATCACAATTCAACCTAGTGATCAATGTGTAGTAGTGAATAGTAGCTTAGTGTACCTTGCACCTAAGGAAGAGTGCAAAACAATTAAAGGTGTTCAAGAAAATGAGATAGTGGCAAGTGAAGATCAATGTGTGGAAGCATTTGGGCAGGAGGTTCTACAAAGCATGGATACTTGTGAAGAGCATCATCAAGGAATTGAAAAGGGGAACATAGCAAATAGCATGAGTGACTTGAAAGGTTATCATACACTTGATGCCTCCTCGTTGTTTCAAGAATAAAGATGAAATTTCAAAACACTCCAAGAGGAGGCAGTCCATGATGAAGATTCAAATGAGCATTTATCACGTATTCAAGAGGAAGAGATCTTTGGTGAGCATTCCTCCTTACAACAAGAAGGGGATTCAAATGAAGAGTTTCAAGACATTCCAATATAGGATATTTCAAGAATCATTGGAAAAGATGATCAAATGAACATGGTTATGGAGCTAGAGAATGATAAGCAGTTTGAAGGGGTGCTACCATTAGAGATTGTACTCTAGGAACAAATTTGCAAAATCTTTGAAGATCAACTTATCAAGGAGGCTATAATTTTCGAAGATATGCTTACAAAACTACATAAGACGCATGGTTTATGCAAGACAATGAGTTTGTCATTACCATGAAGGCCAAGTATGAAGAACAATTTGAAGTGGTGCTACATCCATTACTAAACATTCACAAAAAATTGATAGGTGAAATGTTTCATGTTTATAATTTCAAATTTCCATTTGAATTCAATGTTCACCATTATATGATCACTAATGAGGGTAATTTTGGTTTACATGTTTTGAATGCCTGAGGGATGATACATCACCAATGGCAACCGCTTGAGGCAATTGGGGATCCCTTATCATACAATGTGTTGGGGTAATGGATAAGGATCTCCATTAGAGCTTGAGTCATGCCAAGTTGTCTCTTTTCCTACTCCTAATTTTGAAAGTTGTGAATTTGATTATGAGGGGTTAGGAAGAACAACTTGCATATGGATTGACCATGGACCCGATGAATCGCCACAATTGATAATCTTGCGTGAGATTTTGATTGAATTTGAGAGTTGCATTGTGAGAGCTTGCTTCTTAGAGTTTAAGGATGAGTTCAAGCTCGACTTCGAACTATCACCTTTGCCATGTTTTTGTTGAACAATTTGAGACATCATGTCAAGTCATGTACATATGTCACTCCTTTGAGTCATGTTCAATCTCAGACTTTTTGTATATAGCTTAGGGTAGGTTTTCCTAAATTATGTGTTTTAGTTTAGTCATTTTGTTGAGTCAAGTTATCAATTTGCTTCGAGTCATTTGGTTCAAGATTGTTAAGTGGCTCAAGTCATTTGTTTTCTTTAGTTTGGTTTGCTTTAAGTCTTTTGGGTTAGTCGGCTTTCTTAGTTTAGATGTCCTTAAGTGAGAACTTTATTTGTGAGAAAGGTGTTTGTGTTTTCGCATACACTGGCACAATTTGGATCTCATGTTTGGTCCATTTCCTAAATAACTATTTATGAAGTCCTTTAGAATTTGAGGTTATTCTTCCTTAACTTTATTGTTTGGTTAGGATTTGTACTTAATTTGGAAGGGAATCACCTATCATGTCGTGATATCAAAATCTTTTGATTACTATATTTTACATATTAATCAATTGCTCTAACTTTGTTGTTTGGTTAGGATTCGCACTTAATTTGGAAGGGAATCACCTATTGTGTCATGATATCAATATCTTTTGATTACTATATTTTACACATTTAATCAATTGCTCTAACTTTATTGTTTGGTTAGGATTTGTACTTAATTTGGAAGGGAATCACCTATTGTGTCATGATATCATAATCAAAACCTATTGTGTCGTGATATCAAAATCTTTTGATTACTATATTTTACACATTTAATCAATTGATCTAAGTCATTGTAGTTTCTTAGGTGAAGCCATGGCTAGTGAAAAATCTTAAATCTTGCTTCAACGCTACTGTAATTCTCAAACCCATGTGAGCTTCATTTCGTATGAGACAAAGTGTGGGAAATATGTGAGAAAAGAAAGCAATATCAAAAGAAAGAAAAAAAATCAGAAAGCAAAAGGAAAAAAATCAAGAAGAGAAAAAATGAAATAAAATGAAAAATCAAAGTAATTGGCTTTGGAAACATGTGAGTAACTCCATCGGGGCTATGGACAGCCAGCTAGCAATGGAGCAATATTTGTGAGATTACAACAATAAGCTCATTGGGGCTATGGATACTTGTTGGCAACGAGGCTATATCCAAGATGCTTTTGAAGTTAGAATACTCATGTAGCTTGTCACTATAGATTCTAAGGGTCACAATGATCAAAGGAATGGAAATCATCAACATCATGAAAGAGAAAATACAAGAGATGAAATGCTAAGTAAGAGTAAGATCAATGCATTCAAGGTGAAGGATAAACACAAGTGACGAAGTCAAATTTCAAGGATGAAATGAAAGATCAACACCTATAAAGATGTTAAAAAAAGATAAAGAAGGCAACAATGCTAATACAAGTTCAAGAGCTAAGATATGAAAGATGTCTTAACATTGCAAATAGATATGTTGCAACCATTTTGAATTTCCTCCAAAAACATAGGATCACTGTCAGTGCACAAGGAAGTAATCTTGATGGAGAACATTCAAGATAATAGATTCCAAATGAAATGCATCCCCAAGAGGCGAATTCCCAAAAGATGAAGATGATAGTGTGATCATGTTAGATAGTTTCAGAAGAGTTAAGAAAAACTAGAAAGTCAACTTGATCACTAAGATGATGCAATTTGGGAATATGTCCCATCAACATCACAACAAGCAATTAGAGAATGTTGAGAATCAAGAGATATTACTTAATTACAAACACTTTGTGATGATCTACATGAGGAGCGAACTGAGGTGGCATCCTATTTATCATCAACAAGTCAAATTACTCCACATCAACATGTCCAAATTCATTGTACTTGATTCATCTCATGAAAGAGCAAGTGAAACATGGTATTACATTGGAGATTGTTTCATGCACCTAACCTCATTCCTAATTGGTCTGCATTTAAAGGACATGTCCATCAAAATGTAATTATTTTATTGGTTCAAGGGAAGTCAATTATAACTAACCCTAACTAGGTTTTTATCATGTAATCTTGATCGTTAATCTTGAATCAATCCAAGCCCTTGATTTGTAAAAAGACCTCTATGTAAGACTCAATTCTCTCATTTGTAAAGGTTAATAGTTAATAGGCAGTTAGTATATTATTAGAGCCTACAATAATATAAGAGGAAAGGAGATTGTTGCCAAAGCTTGATGGAATAAACAATACTACTTTCATTGAAGATATGGTGGATTTTGTGGGCTATTTCAACATGTTGCATGGCATCTACTTTTCAAGTTTTACTTGTTGATTAGATGAATGGAGGACATTATTTTTTATGAATGGTGAAGCCTAATTTTCATACCACTTGGAATTTGTTGATACAAATTGCAATGTGTGGTTAGACTGAACTTGATCAAAATCTTAACTTCAATTGCTATATGCTCATTGTTCATAACGTTGGAGCACATAAGTGATATAAAAATTATTTCCTTATCCTTAAGAGATTGCACCATCTTTGTATAGTTGTTCCCTCATGGTGAAGCAAAACTTGGTTTGGTTGCACCGAGTCAACAATCACTTCTTACATTCCTAGGATTAGATTAGAATTCTCAACCCTTCATCTCTTTTGTCTTTATTTTCTAAGTTGAGTAAGATTCTGCGTTCCAACAGTGTTCATAAGCATAAGTCCCTTTGTGATAACCAACAATATCACATCATATTCACTAAATATATCCCATGTATAAAGTTGATTGTTTGCATTGTAAACCTTGGAGTTGTGTTATTTGGTCACATCATCTTAGCATATAAGGTTTCTTTGTTCAAGACAAAATAGAATACTTAGTATTTTATTCTATGTTCAAGGTGTCCTAAAAAACACATTAACACAATGTATTATCCTAGTTTCTATATTCCTTACAAATCTATCAAATGCTCAAATCTTGTGTTATAGGCAATTATCATTGTTTTGTTTTTTTGATAATGTTACTTGTCAGATACTCTTTTGTTGAACGGCATGCTTCTATTGGGCACTGCTAGTTTTAACGGCTAAGTGACATTGTACAGGATAAAGCCTAGCCAAAGATATTTGGCTTCACACTAACTACGGGGTTCATTTCCAAGGTGAGGTTTGTCAGCTTCCAATCTCCACAAATCCCTTTGATAAGGTTCCCAAAGGCCTACTTAACAGATGTTTCCTATGCGATACTTTCCTAAAAGTTATCCATGCATCTGTAATATTCATGTATTGTTTTCTTTTCTTTTGCTGGGTAAACCTTGTGCGAGCTTATGGGCTGCCTTTAATGTCCTGAAACTGCAATCTAATAATTGTAAATAAGTACTACATTCAAATGAATCCAATAACAATTACAATATGTTATAGACCAAGTTAACACAAGGAGGCAGATTTGAATTTTGATCACTCTTACAACACAAATATTGCCATTACATCGCAACTCACAAATATTGCCTTTAACCATATTGTATGTTGTCTTAAAAATAGTTTTTACTTGGTTTATGCACGCAAATTTATAACTACATCATCAATCATGTACATGCTGAGATTTTACCCAGCTGTGCTAATAGGCAAATTGTTAACATAAATGACCCTGGAAAGTTGCTTACATACAAGTGCTTAAATTAAGAACCCTCTGTAAGGCCATCTGTCTGACCACAGTAGAACCCAAAGACTCTCGTTGATGTTTGCATCCACGTTTTTATTTCAAAAAAACTAAATTCCAAGAATATCGAAAAAGCTTACTTCTGGAGTGAACAAATACATCTCACAAGCATGAGTGTCAACGGTGACCTCCATACTCCCAACCATGTTTTTGGATGAAGTTTCATGCTGCAAAAAAAAAAAGTTAAGATACTACAGTTTCCAGATAATCAACCTCTCAAATAGTTTCCCAAATTGTAATTACTTTAATGATTAATCGTTTACGATCTCAAAAATTACTTTGGTTCACTTAAAGGATAATAACAATGCAGTATATAGAACACGGGTAAAGAAACTTGCCTTCCACAAATCCCTAACAGTAACAGCCACATTTGCTTCAAGACCAATAGCATCCCATGTGACTTCAATAGTGGTAGGTTCTGTGCACCTGTTCCAAAATGCTACCACTAAACGTTCTTCAGACAGTGGGCCAGCCCATACCTGAAATAGCAATTCAATCATTTAATATACACCATATTCGAAACATTTACACCCGATACATAGTGGCTGAAACTATGTTGAGCTAAAGAGAACCCTGTCCTATGACATGTCGATGCAATTTTTTTTAAATATCAATTTTAGTCACAAAGAGCCCTCCACAAAAAATACGAGAACAATGCACCACATAACACTAATTCCTCGGCCAATAAATTGTTCTAAATGAAGATACCATCCTAGACTTCAAGTCAGAATCATGGCTGAGACATCAAAACTAACCTTAAAAAGGATTTTATAATTTGTATTGATAATACATGATAAGTGAGAATTCTAAGTTTGTAAAGCTTTTTGGTAAACTGCATAACAAGTTTCACATCAACATTTTGGATCATACTCCAATGATCCATTATTGGGATAACTTAGTAAATTGTGAAGAATACAGAACCTAGTCACTGAAGTTCCAGATGTCAGGATGGCAGTAAGGCTGGAATAGGGATAACAAATTGGTGAAAATTACTCAATGTGAAACAAAGGAGCGAAATGAAGAAAATATAATAAATTTTGTAAGATGAATAAACCTAATTACAAACATCACTGAGAGCCTAAGAGATGAAAAAGTTACCAAAGAAAAGTTAAATTGGATAAGTAATTATAAAAATATATAATATATAAACTAGAGAAATGTTATAAAATAAAATTGAGGATAAATAGAATTTAACAGTTCAAAAGCAGGCGTTATAGAATAAAATGAGTATAATTTGAAAGGTAATATGATGGTATAAAAATATAAAAAGAGAAAACTAATGTAGATATGTAAAATTTTAAAATAATAAAGAATAATTAAATATTACAAAAAGTTATTTAGTACAGTAAATGATACAGGAGCGGAAAAGCCAGAAAATGATGGACTAAATGAACGAGAAAGTAAATAAAGGCAAAAAAGAAGCTGGGAAAAACAAGAGGTTGGGTACGAGCGAATGTCACACAGAAAATTTAATGTAACATAAGGTGAAATAGCATATAAATGAACAAAAATGTCAACAGGTAAAAAAGAACCAAGGCACAGAGGCTGTTCAGGTAAACAAAAATATTATTATGTAGAAATAAATTAGAAAGTATTGAAGTGAACAAAGGTGAAATCAAAAACTCAACAGGAAAGGAGGGGGAGAGAAAAAACCAACAGAAAAGCAGCAGAAAGGGTGAGAGATAAAGGGAATAGGTTGGGAGAGATTAGTAAAAGAAATATTGCACGGTCAAAGAAAAATGAGGGAGCAGAGTGATGAAGAAAAGGAAATAAAAATGAGGACGACAGAAACCCTGAAGAAAAGTTGAAGATCTGGAAAACAAAGCAACTGAGGCTTAACGTCAGTAAGGGTTTGAATCCCCTAGGATTTTGTAAGAACCCAACTTGGCTCTCCTCTGCTGACTGTTTCTTTTGAATGCAATAGATTTGAATTTGTTTTGGTTTTTGAATGTTTATAGATTTTTTTGTGTTTTTTTGGTAATAATGAGCAATGAAACAATACTGGAATAAACTCCTATGCTTAAAATAATACTGGAACAATAATATTACTGCTGGAATTAATTTACGAAACTATCAAGGGAATGTTTGTTCTGTTTTATGGCCAATATGCCTGGAAAACAAATTCATTACAATGTAAGATAAAAACCTGATTTTTGCTGTCCCAGTAGTTGAAAAAAATCTGCCAACTGCAAATTTTAATTTTTTTGAAAAAATTACTGTTCACGCGGTACTGTAGCAGTCCGTACGGCGGTACTGTAGCGTTTACTGTAGCACGGGTACTGTAGCAGCAATTGTATTTTGAAATGATTCGTTCAATTCTGATTTTTAATGGCTGCCAAATGAAACTGTAGGTCTGCAATTAATATATATTCGAAAATCTGCATACCCTAGATGTCTTCCCTTCTTTTTAAAGCCCAAATAGAACTCCAGAATGAAGCTCTCCTGAAATGCCAAATTTAGTGGATATTTCACTACCTCAAATGGTTGCAACACTGAAGAATTGTCGCTCTCCAATGGCTGACTGAATCAGAAACCTGTTGACGTGTATTTTGTACACCATCATACACAGAATAAAATACCTAAAGGCATCTTATCCTCTCTTGAGAAAATAGTCTCTAACTGCTGAAGATTCGCGTAAAGGATCAGTTAGGTAGACTCCAAGGTTCTTTGATGTAGGGTCTCTACGTGTGGACAAGCTCCAGTGGTATGATGTGATTTGCTGGGATCACAAGGGGACTTACATGTGATGATTGAACTTCCGATCTGCTTTGCTGGACACAGGCTCTTACTAACTTAGATTTGAAAAAAAAATGAAAAAGGATAAGGGTGAAGAGAGGATCTAATCCTAATACTAAGAATGTAGGAGCAATGATTGATCTTTGACAAAACTCTAACTAGGTCTTGTTTTGACATCAATGGACCATCTCCACAAGGCTAGTGCAATCTTCTGAGGGAAGCTTTATGATGTTCAAATCATCACCGCAGGCATAGACACCATCCAAGTTGATGCATATCAATGAAGAGGCGACAAATTGAAATTGAGCTTAGGCTGAACGATTCCAGTTGACTACACAAGGCAAGTCTGCAATCAACAAACTGCTAGTAGTATGGATATACGAATTCCACCATCAATCAATCACATTTCCTCCATTCATCTAATCATCTACCATCTAGGATTGAAGACTCAACAAGAAACCATGCAAATTGCAAGAAACGACACACTTCACCATTACTTCAATGAAAATAGAGTTTGTTTACAATCAATGGCAACAATTTCTTGCCTTGTCCTCCTATTCTACTCTAATTGCTATTCTATTTCTATCTTCTAACTATTCCAACTATCTCCTAACTCTCTAGCTATTGCTAATTAGCCTTTACAAATGAAATGCCTGGGCTTATATAGTGCCCACAATACAATTTGATGGCTTAGATCAATTCAAGATCAATGGCCAAGATTCAACAATGAAAACCCTAATTAGGGTTTGTTACAACCATTACATAACATTTAATGCTTGACCAATGATAAAATTGTATTGCTTGGACACATGTCCCCTCTAGAAAAATCGACCAATGGATAGCCGGGGTAGGTACATCGGAGTTTGTGCCACCTTCCATGAGTTAAGTACATTGAATCTGGACATGCTGAGGTGGACCACACTGACTGGAGGAGCGATGACTAGGATGCCACCTCATCTGACACTTGTAGCTTGCTAGATATTCAATTTGATGTCGTTGAGAGGCTATCTTTAATTAACTCTTGTCCTAACTCCTTTTGTCCTTGATGTGCAAGACGATGATGTACCTCGCCTTGGAATGCTGGATTTGGAAGAGGTCGCCCCTGTCTTGGCTTGGTCGTCCCGGGGAAGACCGTCCTGGCGAAGACCGTCCTTGATCCGGCTTGATTTTCCTTGATGAGATCTCCATTTGATGCCTACACAACATTTCAAAATTAGAAACGTGATTTTGCAATATATAACATAGATTAGATTATTTTTTAGGAAACTTCATAATAAATCCTTGAGTTATTATTTCCTAAAAAACGATTGAGCTTATTGAAATTCAAAATTTCAAAAATTCAAAATTTGAAGCTATGACGATCAAAAACTAAAACAATAAAACAAATATCGCCATACCTCAGTAGAGAGCTAACTCTAGAATGCAAAACAAGGAATTTGCCTAGGCAAAATCAAAATTAGATGGCTTCAACGTGATCTCCTTTAAATGAACGATCCCTTTATCAATTCATCACCCTTGAGGATATCTTTGACGTGGTCTTTGGCAAGTTCGCCCAACTTGAGGCTAAGCTCGCACTCCTTTGATGATGTTTGCGCCCTCCTCTTGAATGACAATTTCGCACCTCCTTTGTATTCTCCAAATCGCATGCTAATGAAGGATGTTAAATGATGATTTGAAATGAATAAACCACCTTCCCTTTATAGGCGCTTACCTTCATATTGATCTTAGGCCGACTTTGGTAAATAAGACAAATTTAAAATAAACTTAAAAGGCCGACCCTTGTAAAATGAAACAAATTTTAAATCAAGCGCCCCATTTGATTTTTTATTAATTAATAATTAATTATTAAATGCCTTTATTATTTAAATTAATAAATTTCGATTTTTATAAAGGCAAAAATAATTAATAGATATCAAGCGCAAATTTTAAATGCCATTCTTAATTAAATTTGCAATCCATCGATTTTAGCATTTAAAATAAATTTAAAGAAATGTGTTTGAGCGCCAAATTTTTGAAAATGAAATAATACATACCTCATCGCCCTGGTCCTTGACTGAGGGACAGGAGCGATCCATCAATTTGGTCTTAATTCTTGCATTTTTGACGTTCAAAATCTTGATCCTTACGTTCAAATCGGCATTTTAGCTAGGTCCTTCAAGTTTGATTGACTTGTTTGTGCGAAGGAATGTCTTTAAGATGTGATATCGCCCTGGTCCCTTGGAGAGGGACAGGAGCGATCTTGATGTTTTCACTTGAAATTCTCCATTTTGATATCAACTTTTCCTTGTATGGTGAATAATAACCTTGCTTGTTCATTCCATGCTTGTATCACTTGACTTTTATGAGGCATTTGGACGTTAGAAGGATCATCGCCCTTGTCCCTTGGAGAGGGACAGGAGCGATCCTTGTCTTTTCTCCATTTTAAGCTCAAATTGGTAATATTTAACGTCTATCTCCCTTTGTATCGCCTTCCAAACGATGTTTAAAACCTTGTGCAACCTTGTTTTAACGTGATCTTTAAAGGATATCATGTGTTTTAGTAAATATCGCCCTGGTCCCTTGGAGAGGGACAGGAGCGATATGGTCTCTATGTTTAATTTGATGATCATTTTACGTTCAAAATCCTTTTGTATCACCCTCTAATCATGCCATGGACCTTCTACAATCTCGCAAAACTTTGACCTTACGTAAATCTTGCATGAAGTGGCCAATATATCCAACATCGCTCTGGTCCCTTCCTGAGGGACAGGAGCGAAGTTCATCATTATGTGCTTGTTCTTGTTTTTACCAACTTGCAATCATCTTCATTACGTGAAATGATGTCCTTTCGACCCTCTTGGTTGCTCGAAACTTGTTTGCCTTTTGAAATTTACGCCATTATAGAGATATCGCTCTGGTCCCTTCCTGAGGGACAGGAGCAATCTGGGTCTTAGAGTGTAAATCTCTTCATTGTGATGACCTTTAAGTGCTTGTGCTCGATGAAGATGTCTTGAAATGTCCTTGTCCTCAAGCAACTTTAACTCCAGATGCTGCAAAATCTCCTCATTCTCCCAAGTAGCATCCTCTACTGGCAAATCCTTCCACTTCACCAAATATTCCCGGATGTTACGTCTCCTCAAGTTCCTTTCTCTGAAATCAATGATAGCCTCCGGTATCAAAACAAGTTTTCCCTCATCATCCAGGGGTGGTAGTACTGTAGAAGGCACAATATGATGTCCTAGCGCCTTCTTGAGGCGTGACACATGAAAAACGTTGTGCACCTTGCTCTCTGCCGGTAAATCTAACTCATAAGCCACCTCTCCCACTTTCCTGATAATCCTAAATGGACCATAGTATCGTGGCTTAAGTTTCTCGGCACCACTCTTCTTGAGAGTGGATTGACGGTAAGGCTGCAACATAAGATACACCATATCTCCAACGTCAAAAGTCCGCTCAGTCCTCTTCTGATCTGCATACTGCTTCTGCTGATTCTGTGCCTTAGTTATATTACCCTTGAGAGTCTTAACAATGTCTTGACTCTCCTGTAACAAATCACTTGCACTGGGCACTCTACTGTCACTCAAAAGCAGATCCATAAAATTGGGTGCCTCATACCCATACAGGGCCATAAAGGGTGACATCTGAATAGACATGTGATAAGTGGTATTGTAGCAATACTCACAGAGATAAATCCACTTTACCCATGCCTTCTGTTGCCCTGCTATATAATTTCTGAGATATCCCTCCACCCATTTGTTCACTATCTCTGTCTGACCATCTGTCTGAGGGTGGTAGCTAGTACTCGGAGTGAGCTCTGTCGCACACAACCTGAATAGCTCCTGCCAAAAGTGACTCATAAACCTGCTGTCCCTGTCACTCACAATGCTCCGAGGTAAGCCATGTAATCTGAATATCTCCTTGAAGAACAACTCTGCCACCTGTGTAGCAGTGTATGTAGCAGTGATCGGAAAGAAGTGTGCAAACTTCGTAAGGCGATCCACAACCACATATATGTAGTCCCTGCCTTGGGCCCTAGGCAGTCCTGTGATGAAGTCCATAGACAAACACTCCCACTTCCTATCAGGAATTGGAAGTGGCTGAAGTAAACCGACTGGATAGGAGTGTTCTTGCTTATTCTGTTGGCAGGTGGGACACTCCCTAACATACTGAAGTACCTCTGCTTTGAGCCCTTTCCATGTGAAGCGCTCTCTAATCTGCCGGTATGTCTTGTAGTAACCAGGATGTCCTGCCATAGGTGAATCATGAAAAGATTTCAAAACCATCCTCCTCACTGCTGATCCTGGAACCAAAAATATTCGCCCTTTGTAAATGATTAGCTCATTCACAAGGGTGTATCTGCTGTCCTGAATATTCCCATCTATGAATCCAACTGCCCAAGTATCCTTTGCATACTCTGCAAGGATCAAGTGTCTCCAATCCTCCGATATGTCTGTCAATAAGCTCAAATGGGGCCGACGTGATAAGGCATCAACAACTACATTCTGTGTCCCCTTAAAATATGTAATGTCAAAGTCATAGGACTATAACTTGCTCACCCACTTCTGCTGCCTATCATTGAGATCTCGCTGCCCCAAAAAGTATTTTAGGCTATTATGGTCGGTTTTGATACAAAATTTGCTACCTACCAAATATTGCCTGAATTTAGCCAAAGCATGCATAATGGCTAACATCTCCTTATCATATATGCTGAAGCTCCGCTCTGGCCCTCTCAATTTCCTGCTCTCATAAGCAATAGGGTGCTTCTCCTGCATAAGCACCGCTCCAATGCCTTCCCTGGAAGCATCACAGTGTAGCTCAAAAGGTTTGCTGAAATCTGGTAATGCTAACACTGGACAAGAAGTCATCAACTCCTTAAATTTCTCAAAACACTCCTGTGCCTCAGGAGTCCACAAGAAAGCTCCCTTTCTCATCAAATCTGTCAAGGGTGCTGCATGCCTCGAATATCCATCCACAAACCTCCTGTAGAAACCACATAAGCCCAAAAAGCCCCTCAACTGTGTAAGGTTCACCGGTGAAGGCCACTCCACAATGGCACGAATCTTTTCAGGATCCATGCATACGCCCTCTGCACTGATGATGTGACCCAAGTACAACAACTCTGTCATGCCCAAATCACACTTTGACTCCTTTGCATACAAGGACTCTCTGCCCAATATATCCAACACCTTGTCAAGGTGAACCAAGTGCTCCTCCCAAGATCTACTGTATACCAAGATATCATCGAAGAAGACAAGTACAAATTTCCTCAACTGAGGATGGAAAACCCGATTCATTGTTGCCTGAAAAGTAGCAGGTGCATTAGTTAGCCCAAATGGCATAACTACAAACTCAAAATGGCCACAATGACATCTAAAGGCTGTCTTCTCAATGTCCTGTTCTCTAACTCTGATCTGGTGATAACCTGATCTCAAATCTATCTTCGAGAAGAAGCAAGCTCCATGAAGCTCATCTATCAACTCATCAATCCTAGGAATGGGATACCTGTTTTTAATTGTCTTCCTATTAAGCACCCTGTAATCAATGCACATCCTCAATGTCCCATCCTTCTTCTTCACTAAGACCACTGAAGAAGCGAAAGGAGACTTACTTGGTCTAATGTGGCCCATAGCAAGTAACTCCTTTACAGTTTTCTCAATTTCATCCTTCAACCTCTTCGGATGCCTGTAAGGTGTAATCATGATGGGTTTAGCCCCCTCCTCTAACTCAATGATGTGCTCAATACCCCTGTCTGGTGGTCTACCTGGTGGAATGTCACTGAACACCTTAGAGTGTTTAACTCTAAGCTCCTGAATATCAGGAGGATATTCAATCTTCTGCTGTCCCTCCTGTGATGGCATCAACATGCACTCTGCTGCCCACTCTACCTGATCATGTCGAATCAATCTAGCCATCCTCCGGAAAGAAACCATCCTGAGATCACTGTCCCTGATTGCCTTAAGAATATGTGTCTTCCCATTCACTTTAAACCTCATCTCCATCTCCTTGAGGTTAAGAGTGAACTCCCCAATATCATGCAACCAACTCATCCCAAGGACTATATTTGTATCTCCAATAGGCACAACATAGAAATCTGCCTTAAAGTCATAATTATTAACTTTCAATGGGAGTCCAGTGATCTTACGATCACATTTGAGGACATAGCCATCAGCTACCCTCACTCTAATTCCCCCAAACTCCTCTGTTTGTATGCCACGCTTCTCCACCATCCTAGCATCAATGAAATTATGAGTGGCACCTGTATCAACCAAAGTTATGACTCGCTATCCATCAAGCACTCCTCTCATCCGGAATGACCCTTCCTGCTTGATACTTGTGAGACGAGCTTCCCTAAGTTGTCCATCTCCTTCCCCATCCTTGGACTCCATTTTAGACAAGTTTTCAGCCTTGTCTTCCTCTTTTTCACCATCTATTTCCTCTATATCAGACTGCTGATCTGAATTATCTGATTCCGTTTCCTCATAGTATGCCCACATAACTCTGTTAGCTTTGCCCTTTGGTCTAAGAGGACAATCATGGTTTGCATCATAGGGTCCCTTACAGTAGAAACATAATTTTTTCTTCCTCAAATCATTTAATGTTTCCCTGTCAAAAGGTGCTGGAGTTTTATCTTTAGAATCATTTTTAAAATCAGTCCTCTCTGGTTTTTTATAAAATGGTTTGTTATCCTTACTAGAAGATGCTCCTTTGGACTGAAATTTGTTTGTTGGGACTGCATGTTCCATACTTCTTGCCTTTTTCATAGCTTCCTATAAAGAAATAGGATCAAATGCCTTTATCCAACCTCTTAGTGGTTCGGATAGGCCCTCAATGAAAAGAACTATCAATCTACGCTCTGAAATGTTTGGCACCATGACTGCCAACCGCTGAAATTCACCAATGAAATACTCCAAGTTGCCTGTTTGTTTCAGCTGTGCTAAGTCCCGGAAGTAAACCTCTGGATCTTTCTTGTCAAATCTTTCAACCAACCTATCCACGAAGTCCTGGTACTCTGTCACCTGATTATGCTGAAGTGTTACCATACCATGGTACCACCAATCATGTGCTACTCCCTCCAAATGCAAAGTGGCGTATTTGATAGCTTCAATCTCTGTCATTGGCCTCAGTGCCAAAAATGTGTCAAGCTTATGAATCCAAGCTTGAGCTGTCATCTTACCACTCCCATCAAATGTAGGCATAGTAAGCTTGCCTGTAACCCTATTCAGCTCACTATTTTGACCTCTAGGCCTCCTATCCTGTCTGAGTGACCTGTAATGCTCTCTCCTCTGATTAACAAACCTCTCAAATGTCATCCTCTCTCGCACCTGTGGAGTCAATAAATCCCATTCGTCATTCGCAGCCATGAGGATATCTGCGAACATCTCCTCTCCTGGTTCTCCTGTAGGTGCTACCTCAGGCTCATCTCTAATGAAGGTAGGACGTGTAGGCCTGTCTGCTGTCCTGGAATGAGTCCTATGAGCTCTAGGTGATCCCACTGCACTCCTGTTATCCCCTTGCTCCTGATTCTGTCTGTCTTGTGGGTTCATGCGCTCAATCATGGTGGTGAGTGCCTGCAAGGCCTGAGCCATCTGCTGCTGTCCTGTAGCCATTACTCTGAAAAATTCCCTTGTTTCTTGCTCCTCATTCCTATCGCCTCTGGGTGGGCTACCCCCTTGCCTGTCACCCATGGTGCCCGGCTGCCTGTCAAATTCTTGTTCCCTGTCAAACAAAGCTCGCCTGCGAGTGTAATATCTGTGAGAACCAACCTCAGGCGGCTGCATGTGATTGCTAAACCCTCAGGATGGCAGGATTTAGCTCTGATACCAATGTAAGAACCCAACTTGGCTCTCCTCTGCTGACTGTTTCTTTTGAATGCAATAGATTTGAATTTGTTTTGGTTTTTGAATGTTTATAGATTTTTTTGTGTTTTTTTGGTAATAATGAGCAATGAAACAATACTGGAATAAACTCCTATGCTTAAAATAATACTGGAACAATAATATTACTGCTGGAATTAATTTACGAAACTATCAAGGGAATGTTTGTTCTGTTTTATGGCCAATATGCCTGGAAAACAAATTCATTACAATGTAAGATAAAAACCTGATTTTTGCTATCCCAGTAGTTGAAAAAAATCTGCCAACTGCAAATTTTAATTTTTTTGAAAAAATTACTGTTCACGCGGTACTGTAGCAATCCGTACGGCGGCACTGTTCACGCGGTACTGTAGCAGTCCGTACGGCGGTACTGTAGCGTTTACTGTAGCGCGGGTACTGTAGCAGCAATTGTATTTTGAAATGATTGCTTCAATTCTGATTTTTAATGGCTGCCAAATGAAACTGTAGGTCTGCAATTAATATATATTCGAAAATCTGCATACCCTAGATGTCTTCCCTTCTTTTTAAAGCCCAAATAGAACTCCAGAATGAAGCTCTCCTGAAATGCCAAATTTAGTGGATATTTCACCACCTCAAATGGTTGCAACACTGAAGAATTGTCGCTCTCCAATGGCTGACTGAATCAGAAACCCTTGGCTTCTTCTCCCAAGTTCATAACAAATAAATATCAATTCTCTGGATGGATGATATAAAATGAGCTCTTAAGTCCCTTCTTATTCTTTCTTATGAGAGCTCGAACACTTTCTTGGCCAATGTGGGATTAAAGACATATTCACACATTATAATATTAAAGTGACTTTATTATTATAAAGTTACTTTATAACTTTATAATAACATTAAAATATTTAAATAAATCACTTAAGTCACTTTTAATTAAATTAATTAAATATAAAGTCACCTTTTTTTAATTTTATTTTATTTAATGACTTAATAAGAAATTAATTTAATCAATTTCTCCTTATTTCTCCACTTAGCCTTCGGAGAATGTAAAAGCTAAGAACTCCAATGAGATGCTAAAAAGGTGGGGACATTACAGATTTTCAGGGAAACACAGGGAGGACTGAGGACTGAACTTAGAATTAACATATAATAATTTCTCCAGTATAAATTGTTAAGTTTTGGTGATCAGATTATAATTGCAAAATTATTAGCCAATAAATTGGATTCTTCCTTACAGGATAGTATCAATACGTTCAGACTATAAATTCAATCTGCCCTATCAATGATGATCTGATGATAGACAGAGGAATCACGGCACAAAAGAGAAATTCAAACTGATTGAAGATAGTGTAATGCAGAATGGAAGATGAAGGAAACTCTGCAGAACAAAGAATCCGATTTACTATAGATGCTGATCGAATCTGATATGTAGAATGTAGGACTGTGTTTTATGATGCTATCTTATCCTTCTTATCAATCTGCAGATAGAGAAAGAGATCGATCTTAAAATACTTAACCTGATGCCTGTTCCAAACAACACATCTCTATTCAACCATCACATCTCCCCCCCTTGAATCGGTTATGCATAAATACGTCTAAATACTGCAGTTAGTTAATATGTTTTTACATAGAATTGTTTCATGTATTTAATCGATTCATATATTAATTATTATGTAGCATCAATTCATATATGAATCGGTTCATGTACATTAAGCATTACATAGAATTGAATTTTATATATATATATATACATTAGTTGACAATGAATATTAATATCATTTCATCATAACAATATATTAATTAATTGGTGAACTAAGTTGTCTAATTCCGATTAGACAACTTAGTTAACTCTGTCAGATTAGAAGATTACTTACCGACGCTAATCTTCAACACTCCCTCTTAGCTAGGGAGGAATCTTACTCAAGATCTGAGTCACATAGGTATCACCTCACTGTGATAGCAAATAGCATGGCAAATCCATAGACATCATCTCATGTGATGTCCACCATTATGGCTTATCCACGGATATCACCTCACGTGATATCCACCATAAATATCTCCTCGAATAATATCCACCATTATGGCATATCCATAGATATCACCTCATGAGATATCAATCATTATGGCATATCCATAGATATCACTTCACGTGATATCCACCATAATGATATATACAACCATTATTGTGAGATCGTCACCTTACAATAATGGTGAGATGTACAAGTGTTCATCATTGTGAGATCGTCACCTCACAATGATATTCACCATGGCTCATCCAAAGGGTAAACACACAAGTACAAGAAAATCATCATGGACTCTCTCATGTGATGTTGTCATGGCGTCCCACACATGACATCCACCATGAACCATATTAGAGGGTGGAGATAAGGACTTTCACCTCAAGTCTCTCTCAAGGAGAAATGCATTAACAAGAGTTTATACATTAAACATCTATTCTCAATTAGAAGAATACATTAGTATAACATTTAACTAAATCAATGATGTTGAGACTCAATTTCAGCTATGGCTTCATTCTCCGCCATACCAAGCTTACCTCGAAAGTATACAAACTTTATTCTGAAGAGAGGCTTAGCGAGAATGTTTGTCGTCTGCTCATTAGTACTAATGTATCTTAACCGAATAGCATACCTTTACGCCATGTCTCTAACTTGATCTCCACATGCTTTGACCTTTCAAGAAATACAAGGTTTGGAGTCTGCATCACTCTTGGAGTATTCCAAGATCACCAAATATTTATCTATCCCGGAATATCATGACCTAGGAGTCAGCATAAAGGCCTTCCACCTACAACATAGGTCTCCATCATATGAATCATAGTCCTTTGACTGGTCACTAGAGAAACCATCTTGACATGGTCCACTCCCTCTGAACCAATATGACCAAGATCCTCGGATATCAATCAAAGCACATCCTCTTAGCTGCTCCCTCTGTCACGGAAGCATCCCCTGCAAACATGGTCCCAATCATGGAAAATATCTTGCTTCAGGAGACTCTCATCATCTGGTATGATCCTCATACGACTAGATCCAAAGCCACCATGGATCTACTGTCATAAGATTGAGCCCTAGGTAGGGATATGACCATCTTGAGATTTAGAACAAAATCTCCTTGTAGTGCGCTCCCTCTCACTGGAAGAGCCTTCTTGTCTCATCTTGCTTCATAACCCTAGATGCTATAATCCCCTGCACAAATGCCTCTATGGCTTTCACATGTGAATTACACTTCTGCACGTAAATATTTGTTTTGGAAATGCAAAATCTCGGAATCTCCACTAAAGTCCTCTGCATATTCTTCTTGAATTTCAATCTCTTCATCACAAATAGAACTTACAAACTCTATAACCTGAAAAGCAACAAGGTGTGATTCTAAAGATGTCTTGTATATAAGAGACAAGTTTCTCATAGTAGATTGAAGACATTTTAAAAAAACAAAATATCCAAATGCAGCTTTGTTGTGACCATTTCACACATCGCCCCATTAGAATGGGGACCCCCTCATTCTCGCTTTTGTTTTGCTTGTTTTTCTCTCTGCTTTTAGGATTTTGAGTGAGTGAGTTGTCTATCTGGGCCAGGGCTAAGCCTTAGGGGTTTCTTTTGGATGTTATTCAAGCTGAGTCCAATCAAATTTTGAAAATTGTTAAGTATCCTCCCGAAGATTGAGATGATTGAAATAAGGTGGGTTTTTTTAGGAGAGTCAAATATGTCTCAAGTTAGGTCTAATAAGGGTTTTTTAGGGCAAAATCCAATTTTGACTAAGTGTTAGCATTTTTGAAGGTGAAATTGTGTGTTCTTGCCTAGGTGAGTTTTGATCAAATTTTTGAAGCAAGATGATGCCTAAAACAGACAAATCGCTCCTGACCCTCAAACAAGGCCCAAGGCGAAATTTATCCTGAATACCATTTCTTGTTTTTGATGAACTTGCTAACTGGTTCCTGGCCTTGAAAATGACCTAACTTTGCCTTGTGAAGCAGTTTGGTACTTAAATTTGAAGCAGTTTGGCCTAAAAAGGTAAAATCGCTCCGGACCCTCAGAGAGGGCACAAGGCGAAAATGTTGTTTAAGTCATATTTGTCACTGACTTTTCTAAATTACTTTGTGCAGGGTCTCCTGGAAGGATGATTGAACGTGAATTGATGCTTTGGACGGTTTGAAGACATGAAAGATGGTGAATTTTGGAAACTAAGGAAAAAATCGCTACGGACCCTCAGAGAGGGCCCACAGCGAGATTTTGATTTCCTTCATTTTGCAATGAAAAAAAAACCAAGTTTTCATCATAAATGGAAAATAAATGACTTTCTCCACCCACCTGAGGAATTTTTGGCTAGAAATGATGAAGGGCCTTGTTGAAAACAGAAAAATCGCTACGGACCCTCAGAGAGGGCCCACAGCGAGAAATCTTATAAGGATCATTGTAAGCTTTATTTGGTCAATTTGAGAGGTCAAGAACATGATGAAGGATAGAATGAACATAATGAAGTATCCAGACTTGATCAAAGATGATGAATTGAAGGAGTTTTGCCCAGGAAAGGAAAAATCGCTACGGACCCTCAGAGAGGGCCCACAGCGAGAAATCTTATAAGGATCATTGTAAGCTTTATTTGGTCAATTTGAGAGGTCAAGAACATGATGAAGGATAGAATGAACATAATGAAGTATCCAGACTTGATCAAAGATGATGAATTGAAGGAGTTTTGCCCAGGAAAGGAAAAATCGCTACGGACCCTCAGAGAGGGCCCACAGCGATTTTCTTTGTGTGCACATTTTTGGACAATTCTTGGACATGAATTTTTATTCATAACAAAGAACAAGATGAAATCTTCCTTGGCAAAGTGATTTTTAGACGAAAAGTGAAGCATTTTGGTCCAGGTAGCAAAAATCGCTACGGACCCTCAGAGAGGGTCCACAGTGAGATTTTCAAATATGCATTATTCTTGCAAGATCAAAGTGATTTCATGATTGGAGGGGATGGAGGAAGGCATGGTCTATCCATTGAATATAATTTGGAGGATCAACACGAGGAAATCAACCCAAAATAAAAAAATTTGCTCCTGACCCTCACTGAAGGCCCACAGCGAGAAATCGCTATGGACCCTCAGAGAGGGCCCACAGCGAGAAACCTAAAATGGGAAGTTTTCATCCAAGTTTGAGGAAAGCTAAGGTTAGGCATGGGTTAGAAACGATGTTTGAAAAGCCTTGAAGTAAAAGGAAATCGTTGAGAATCAATATTTTGAAGGCAATTCAAAAAATCGCTACGGACCCTCAGAGAAGGCCCATAGCGATTTTCCAGTTTTCTCTTAAAGAATTGAGATAAAATCTTGCTTGGACAGGAGGAGAACGTGATGTGTTATGCCTTGGAGGTGATTTGAAGATTAAAAGATGAAGGAATTTGCCTAGAACCAAAAAATCGCTCCGGACCCTCACTGAAGGCCCACAGCGAGATTTTCAAAAAATGTATGTTTTCTTCAAAATGGTGCTAAGGCAAGGTTTGAACAAGGAGAAAAGACCTCCAAGAGCAGGATGAATATTATTTTGCATTTAAAACTTGATGATTTTGGTCAGAAAATGAAAAATCGCTCCGAACCCTCAGAGAGGGCCCATAGCGATATTGTTGAAAATCCTCGTTTTACCTTGCCACAACAAAGCGAATTTGGTTGGAGTGGATTAAGGGAAGGCATTGCCAAATGATGAATGAAGTTTTAATGAAAAATGATGAAGAATCAAGCCTAAATTGCAAAAATCGCTATGGACCCTTAGAGAGGGCCCACAGCGAGAAACTTCAAAATCACACCTTTTCTCCAAAATTGGATTGAGCTAAGTTTGCAATTCAGTGAAAGGACCTAGTTGAAATGTCTTGACGAAATTTTGGAGGAGGAAAAGTGCTAAATTTGAGCAAAAAATGAAAAATCGCTCCTGACCCTCAGTGAAGGTCCAGGGCGAAATCCTCAGGAAGTTTCATTAAGCCTTGTTTTAAAAATTAATATTCTCCAAATTGCATTAGATCGCCAAAATTGCTAATTTTGAGGCATTTGAAAAAATTAAAATTAAATTGGCATTAAATAAAAGACATTTTGGCATTTAATAAATTAATTTTAAGCCTTAAAAAATCGAACTTCTATCTTGGAGGCATTTAAAATTAATTTTTATTAAATTAAAATTAAATATGAAGCGCTTAAGGCCTTATTTTCATTTATTTTGCCAAGTCAGCCCCCCTTTTTTGGAATTTTATTTATTTTTTAACCTCTTTTTGCCAAGTCGGCCTAGAGGGAGCAAAGGGGTGAGCGCTCTATATATTGGAGGTGTTTTTTCACAATTCAAATTATTCAATCATTGCTTCAAGTGCGAATTTGGAAGGCTAATTGAAGGTGCGAAATCTGGTTTGCTTGGAGCGAATTTATTTCAAGTGTTGGAGACTAGAAGGAAGTGGAGTTGATTCTTGTGAAGGCTAAAGGAGGCGCATTTTATCCAAGGGAGAACTTTGATCTACATTTTGCCTAGCGAAATTCATCTATTTTTGCATCATTTCTTAGAGTTTAATACTCAAAAGGAGGTATGGCGAAATCATCTTGACACCATTGTTGAAGATTTGAATTTTGAACTTTTTTTTTGAAAATTCTAAGTTTGGCATAGTTAATTAGGAAATGATAACTCAAGATTTATAATGAAGTTTCCTAATTAAAATCTTAAATCTTCCTTTCTACTCTATATTTTTACGCTTCAAGATATATTACTAATTGTGAAATGTTGTGTAGGTGTCAAGATGGCGATTCCAAAGGTGGGAGCATCTACTAGTCGCCCGGCTCTCATGAAGGAAGATCAGAAGAATGAAGAGTTGGAGACTAGGATCATGTCCAAATGGAGCAACATCGGAGATACCAACTTGGGAAACTTCAGTGTGAAGAAGTTTCGAGAGGTCCCCTACATTGGCAAGCCATCACCTATTGCGAAGAAGATAATTGAAAGTGGCATCATCAAGGCGGCCGGTTTCCCCCCAGCAGTCCAGTGTCATGAGCTGATGATCGAGTGTGCCCGCCATTATGACTTACAATCAAGATCGATCGTGTCCAAGGAAGGAAACACTTTAGCTTACCTTTCAGAGGAGGCTATGAGCGAAGCTCTTCATCTTCTAGAGCATAATGATATGATTTACAAAAGCCTAGAAGGAGCCAGGTCAATGTATGAAGATGATCCCGACACTTGCCTGAATCTCATCAACAAGAATTGGTTGCTCAAAAGTCGTCCTCGCCTGAACAAGATTCCCAATACACCGCATAGGATTGATTTCCAAGAGGAGTACAGAGATTTGATAACTTTGCTCAATCGAGTTACGGGGGCTCCTCAAGCCTTCTACTTCGAGAAATGGATGTTCTACTTCATTCAAGTGATTGTCCAAGGGAAAGGAACGATTCATTGGGCTAGAATTATTAGCAATAGCCTGGATGTGTAGTTGAGAAGACTAAGGCCTACCAAGTCGTTCCACATGAGCTCATATGTCATATATGCCTTGATCAGGAGTTTTGAGTATGCAGGGCTACCTCACAGAGGAGTGATCGGAAGCGGACCTGGAGAAGTGAGAGTTTGTGACTCTTATGTTCATTTGCATCATCCACCTGGAAGTGACTACAAGTTAGTCAATGATACCTTCATGATGAACATCACTAGGATATTGCAAGGCGGGATTCACAATCGACTATCTCTGGATGCACAAGAGCTTGTGAAGAGGTATGGTGCATGGTTCATCCAGTTTCAAAAGTTTACATATATCAGAGTTCAGGGGTGTCCTTCACCTCCCTACATGTTGTCTAGGTATCCGACAAACAGGATAGTGCTACTTGAGGTAACCAGGCAGTTGGTAGCTTGTGCAAAGATATCCAGACACAAGCATGGAAATGGAATTCCCGTACCTATCATATTGGGGAATTCAATTGAGGTATGTCCTAATACTCAAGCTTCAGAGGATGCAGAGAAGGAATTAGCCTTGTATTCATTCACCTTCTTTGCCACACGAGAATTTTGATCCTTATGGTTATATGGAGGAGACAGTTGCTAGGAAGTACGGACATAAGTTTCAGGTAGAAGACTTTTGGATGAATCTCTCAAGTGATTTAGAAGTGAAAAGAAAGATGCATTCCAGATTACCTATAGATTTCATCAGGAAATGCAAAGTTTACAGAGTAGCCGATCAAGCTCAAGACAATGGCAGACATCTCCAGTCATCCTATGACAAAGAAGATAAGAGAGTGAAGATAGATTGGAGCGAGCCTGAGATTTCGGACTTGAGAGCTTTGATGGCTCCAGTTTTGTCATGTACTCGCAGATGGGTGGATGTACAACATCAGAAGTTAAGAGAGCAGAACATACCAATGACTTTTACTTTGGAGGAAAGACCAGAAGGAGGAGCGAGTGTAAGTGAAGACAATTCTCATCCTAGAGGTGCAAAGAGGAAAGAAAGACCTGAGAAAAGAGAATCCTTCAAGAAGAAGCAAGAGGCCAATCGAGATCGCCCATCAGATACATCTTCCTGACATGGAAAGAAGGCAAGTCAAGTTGAAGGTCAAAGGAAGATGGTACCTGAGATTGATGAATCTATGGAATCCATGGTACAGAATGATAAGTCAGAGAAGGGACAAACACCTCAACATTCATCAAGTCAACCTCTACAAATTGATGAGCTACAGGAGAATCAAGGAAATGACGATGAGGCGACATCTCCTCTCCGAGAAGATGAACCCTTACTTAAAGAAATACAAGTTAGAGAGACAAGATCTGCCATTCCAGATTGGTTGAAAAAGAGACTGACAAGGGTGATTGTGATTGAAGAAGAAGAAGATGTAATTGACTTAGAGAGCCTTATAGGGAATTCTCAAGAAATAACGGAGAAGAAGAAGGCCACCAAGATGTCCAAGGTGATAAGGGATGAGACAGGATCCAAGAAATTGCAGATAGCTACACCAGTAGTGGACAAGTATGAAGGTGAAATTCTTGCAGATGATTATGATGTAGAAACATTCGAGCTTGGTCCACTCACTACTGAACAGGCAATGGATGAGGCAACCGATTCATTTGAAGCACTTAAGGGAAAACGTAAGGAAGAAATGGAAAAGAATAAGAGGCTTGAGAGAGAGGTCAGTGCTTGGAGAGGCTACTTTAGTCATCTTAATCAGCCCTTGAGACGTCAGGATCCAGTAGTATCTCCTGTGCAAGCACTTCCTCTTGAATCAGTTGGCGAAGCAGAAAGAGTCAAGAGCTTGGTTCAGCTTATGAGCTCTTGGATTGACAAATCCCACACAGTAGCTATTGAATTTGCAACAAGAATGATGAAAACAGTCCATCGAGCTATCCAGGTCCTTGAGATTGTCCACAATCTAATGATAACTGTAGCCGCTTTCGCTCACACTAGAGATGTTATCATTCCTGTTCTGCAAGTAATCAGGCAAACACCAAGGAAGATCCTAGCACAAGAAAAGATAATGGATGGAGGAGCTCATAACCTACTTCAGTGGTCAACTCTACTCCAGATGAAAGAGGTTCTTTTCGAAGACATCAGCATCAAATGCAATCAAGTTGAAGGCGTCATCCATCCAATTCAGGATAAGGTGTTTGAAGTGTTGTGTACCATTCTTGGCAGGCGGATCAAAGTTGAGATGGATGTGGACCTCCAAGAGTTGGAAGAGAGAGTCAAGGTCATCTTTTGCAAAGATGAGAATGTCATCACAGATGAGCAATGGGATCTAATGTTCACTACTATGCTCCTGATTGAGAAGATCAAAAAACTCGAACCTGGATGGGAAGCGGCTCTTCTCACTACCTTTGATCAGGTTATCCACTTGGAGGAACGAATGAAGAACCTTCTTGAGATTCCCATTGTTGAGATTGAAGGAATTGTGTCCAGATTCGTTGCATATGCTAAGAAAGAGCATTGGAAAGGGAACAAGGTTCTAGAAGAAAGGTTGTTATAGAATGATGTGGCATCTTAATTATCATTGGTCTATGTTTCCTCGACTTTTGTGCCAATTAAATATTTGGCTATGCATTTAATAATGTTCATCTAAAAAGGGAACTTTTTGTAACAAACCCTAATTAGGGTTTAGGTGTCAGAATCTCAGCCGTTGATCTTCTTTTGATCTGGGTCGTTCATTGTAATTGAGGATGCTATATATACCCTCACTCATTTTTATTTTGTCATTAGATATTAAGGAGATAGATAATAGTTAGAGCTTTGGAGAGAAGAAAGTTATTTTGTAGCAAGATTGAGTAGTGAAGAAAGAATTTCGAACAATTGTTGTCTATTTTGGCTTTGAGATCAATAAAATATTGAAGTTATGGTGTTTTATTGCAATTCTTGTGGCTATCTTCATGATTGTTTACTTTCTTGAATCATTCTCAGTCGAAGTAGTATTTAAGTTTGAAGGACTAAGTGTTGTGCTTGATCTTTGGTGAGATTCACGTTCCAAACCACTAGCTTCTTACTGATTGTAAGGACGCCTTGTGTGGTCAACTGGAGATATTTAGATTGCTTGAACCTTCAATCATTATTGAACTATTGATATGTATCTTTATGGTAGTATCTATAATTCTTGATGATTTGAAAATCACTAATCACCTTAGAAGATCGCATCAATTCCAGTAGAGTTGTAATTCCTTGGCAATACTGAAATTGGTAGAATCTTACCAAGTCTAGCCTACATTGAGTCATTCTTAGGATTAGATTAGTATCCATCTCTTGAAATCCTATCTTTTTCTATTTTTGAGAACCTGTTAGCATTTAGGAAAATCCCGTTCCTGCAGATCAAGAATACGTAAGGCCCCTTGAAGAAACAGCATTCACAACGACCACTGGTGCTTATCCACACGTAGAGATCCTACAACGAAGAACCTTGAAGTCACCCTGATTGATCCTTTTCACGATATCTTCAGCATTCAGAGACTTTACTCAAGAGAGGATAAGGTACCATTTGGGTATTTTATTCTGTGTTTGATTGTGTACAAAATACACGTCAACAAGCTTGTCGTAAGCGGACATTTGATGACAATGTTGTTTCACAAATAACACATATAATGTAATTGCATGAATTAATAACTACATATGAAATTCAAGAGCATTATTCAACCATAAAACTTATCTCTTTCAAATTAGAATATGAATCCATTTGCCTCCTTTTGTGGAAGAGTCTCACCAACATCCGCAATGGAAGCTTGAGGCATAGTCTTGGTTGGACATTTCATTGCGTGGTGACCATATTTGTCACATCTAAAGCATTGGATTTCTAAAATATCCTTCCTTCTTTTGAAATGTCCTTTCTTACCTTTTTTCTTTGAGGAGTGAGAGGCAAGGACATGAATATCTTCATTTGTAGAACTTTGATCAATGTCTCTTGTGACCAATCTTGACTCTTCTTGAATGCAGTCTATCTTCAATCGATCAAACTTAGGAAGTTTTGATCTTGCGCTTATCCCTTGAATAAATTACTCCCAAGATGAAGGGAGACCATTGAGTGCTAACATGGTTAACTCTTTGCCCTCTATAGTATGTCCAATGGTAGAGAGTTGATCTCTCAATTCAGTAATCCTCATGAAGTATGAGGTGATGGATTCTCCTTTCGTCATTTTGATGTGGTGAAGTTGTTGCTTTAATGCAAGGGCTTGGCTAGTGTTGTTTATCTCATACATCTCCTCTAATGCTTTGAGCATGCCATATGCTGTCTCCAACTTGGAGATAATTGGCACGATGTGATCTTTCACCGAGTCAACCAACATCTTCATTGCTTTATGGTTCTTTCTCTTCCATTGAGGCTTCTCATCCTCTTCAGTTGATTCTGGTATGGCTTTCTTCACGAATTCGTCTAATTCATTTTCCCCCAAGGCAAGCATAATTCTAAACTTCCAGGATACGAAGTTTGATGCTCCTCCAAGTCTGTCTTCAACTCTAATTCCATTCACCATCTTGACGTTGATAGAAGTAGATGAACTTGAAGACAATAATAGAAGATAATCTTGCTTATATGAATCTGATCTATCTTTGCTCAATCCTGCTCTGATACCATGTTAAGTTTTGGTGATCAGATTATAATTGCAAAATTATTAGGCAATAAATTGGATTCTTCCTTACATGATAGTAACATTTGTTCCGACTATAAATTCAATCTGCCCTATCAATGATGATCTGATGATAGACAGAGGAATCACAGCACAAAAGAGAAATTCAAACTGATTGTAGATAGTGTAATGCAGAATGGAAGATGAAGGAAACTCTGCAGAACAAAGAACCCGATTTACTATAGATGCTGATCGAATCTGATATGTAGAATGTAGGACTGTGTTTTATGATGCTATCTTATCCTTCTTATCGATCTGCAGATGGAGGGAGAGATCGATCTTAAAATACTAAACATGATTCCTGTTCCAAACAACACCTCTATTCAACCATCACGTCTCCCCCCCTTGAATTGGTTATGCATAAATACGTCTAAATACTGCACTTAGTTAATACGTTTTTACATAGAATTGATTCATGTATTTAATAGATTCATAAATTAATTATAATGTAGCATCAATTCATATATGAATCGGTTCATGTACATTAAGCATTACATAGAATCGAATTATATATATATTAGTTGACAACGAATATTAATATCATTTCATCATAACAATATATTAATTAATTGGTGAACTAAGTTGTCTAATTCCGATTAGACAACTTAGTTGACTCAGTTAGATTAGAAGATTACTTACCGACACTAATCTTCAACATAAATTGTCTTTAAATGTAATTCGATCATGTAAAAACTGGTGAATAACAATTTTTTTTGACAAATTCTTATTTGTTCATGTCACACAAATTAATACAAAGAATACTAGAATAACCTCAAATAACGTCAATTATTTAAGTTACATAACATAGACTGACCCAATACAGCTTGTTTCGGCCAGCTTTAATTAGGATGTACCATAACTATTCACTTCACCATCATCTTTAGCTCTTCACATATTACTGTGAGGAAGCCATGTACAGAGCATATATAGTCATGGCAATTCCTCATGATAAAATAAAAGGGAAGCAAAAGAAACCAAATTGCACGTAGTTTTAGATTAGCCTATTTTATGATGCTTATGGAACACTTCAATAAAATTTACAATGTAAAATGTCTGTGTAGACACCTAAAAATGGTCAACGCTTGCGGGATCATACTTTAACATTTGCGCATTGCCTCATTTTAGGTTTTTGCGTCGCATTAACATTTCTCCTATGATTTGCACTTGGTCTTTATCATTTGCGAGCATCGAGTCATTCTTCTACATTCTTCATTCGTCTCGCTCTCAAATTTGGTCTTGTTGATAACAATCTTTAATCATGATTTTGGTCGATCTTGTCAATCTCTTATCAACTTGTCAATCTCGTCGTTTTACGATCGATTTGTCATCGATCCTTTTCCTCTTCAATCATGTCAATTTGGGTCAATTTGTCATTGTTCCTCGGCGCATTTATCAATCAGATCATTTATCAATTCAAAATCATGATCAAATCAATATCAACGATCCTTTGTCAAGACCTAATTGTCGTCCTTGTATTTCTAATTCATCTTCCAAGGTTTTATGATTTATTCATTTAATCTTGTTTGGCATTTTCCCTCTAGGTTAAATGATTTATTTATTTATCCTAAGTCTTCTTGTCACAATTATATGTTTATTTAATTGGCTAATTAATTCCTCCTATTTTTGTAAATTAATTAATGAATGAAAAATTATTAATTAATTTACCTAATTTGCATCAATTTCCTAATTTCCACCTATTTTCTAATTTGTCAAATTTAATTTCCACCTAATTAATTTCTCTCTAGTTCTCCCTATTTTTATGCTTCGGTGGAAGCATGAATTTCTCATGCGTCATACTTTTGGCATAGCAAGATGTCATAAGCCTCTAGTCTTCTAACCTTTGCATTGGCAATATGTCATAATTCATGACATAGAAGGTGTCATAACCTTCTTCTTTCCACTCAATTTTCCTATTTTTGAAATCAATTGCCTAAATATCAATTTCATGCTAATCTTGTCTTCTCTCCAATTTATCTATAAATTGGATGAATTTCTTCAATCAAGACCCCCAATTGATCACATTTTTGAATCCCTAATCAGACTATTGAATTTCTAATCACTTTGTCAAATCACGCTTCTAGTATTCTTGTGTCAAAGTCAATCTTGCTTTCTCAATTAGGTTTATGCACTTGAAGATGAGATCTACAACAAAACTATTTGGAGAAGAAAGAAGAACAATGGAGCCGCATGAAGGGAACATCTGGTTTGCATAATCTTTTTAAATGTTTTATCTTTATGTCTCTATTGAGTGTTGTTTAGGATAGATCATTGCAATGAATGCATTTGTGATTGAGCTATTACGTTTATCTTGTTTTGTGATGATTTCCTATTTCCTAACGTACATTAATTGGTGAACCCGACATGAACACTAACCTTCTAACCTCTTTATGGTGTTTTGAATGCTCTCAAGTTGATTTGCAGGCCAAAAAAACCAAAAACAGGGTCGTGCAGGGTTTTCTGGAGACTTCTGCGCCTGTGTCCTGCATCCTGCGCCTGTGTTGAGCATTTTGCGCCTGTGTTGAAGACATTCTGCGCTTGTGTCCTGCTTTCTGCACCTGTGTCCTCAGTTCTGCGCCTGTGTAAAGTCCAGAACAGGGGTAAAAATGCAGTGTTTTATTTGAAATTTGTTTAGTTTTTGCATTCTGTTTTCTGTGCTTTAGATTTTGGTACTAATTATCTGTGCAAAATCTTGGCATATGCATGGCAAAGACAATAAATCAAACTACTAACATGTGTTATGCAGAATCGATAGCCAAAGACAACAAATCAAACTTCTAACTCGGGTTTTTGCAGGTTGCCTTGGAGAAACAACCAAACTTTGTGTTTGTGTTTTTTAATTAGGCACTTAGTGATTTTTTAAATAGGTTGGAATGAACGTGTTTGTGCCTTGATTGTTGAGTGTGACATTGGAGTAGGAGAGTATGCTCTCATCCTTCTTAGGGTGATCAGAAATCCAGATCTTCGATACCATACTCATGTCTTTGATTGTTTGTCTCCTTTAGAGGGCTTGCCTTCCCGACCACTTTGCTTTTGCAAGCAAGTGATAATCGTGAGAAGGGGACGACCCAAAGTGAGTACGGCTAGAATTCCTTGGCATTCTAACTCACTATAAAAAAATACCCGATGAGCGAAAGCTTTGAAGGAAGTATTACGTGGGAATTGCAGTTACTTGGGAAGTGATGACCCTTGGACTCTTTCTCATATCAACATCTAAGTAGGGCCTCTTGGTCTAAATCGTGCTTGCGCGACTACATTTGTTTGGTATCTTGATGGGCTTAATGTCTCAATCACGCTTGCGTGACATCAAGGAGTAATGCTTAACAGAAATCCTTACTAAACACCTTGTTTTTAAAAGCCAAAAACCCTTCTAGTTGCTTGAGAAGGACAAGTTCAGATACTTGGAAGAGATACTAAGTTCGCCATGGGGAGATTTCCATGGGGATTGATGCTTGGCTGCCCTGAGAAGTGAGTGCCGTGGAGGGGAGCCCGTGGGGTCAAGCATCTATGTATTCTCCTTGAATCTTATAACAAGTCTACCTCTCAAGTACCTAATGTCCTTGCCTACCATAAGAAATGTGGAAATGAGCATGATTGTCTTGAGTCTATGTTAAAATATCTTGTCTTCTTTACTTGTCAAAAGTTGAATTGCATCTCATTTCAAAAGCAAAACAAATTGATCCAACATAAGATTAAACACAAGAGACATTCATCCAAGAAAAGTTCAACAAGATTCAAAACTCATCTTCAAACATGGTTAGCAAACATTGTTCAAAATCTTGTCTCAACATTCATGTCACTTACATTTAGGTTCATCCTAGGTTGCATTTTGCAAAATTCATTGTCAAGTACCAAGGTTAGGTTTCACCTAAGTCATACTCCTTTGCATATCAATAAGAGTCATCCATTTGCATATGTCCTCTTGCATCAAAGTCATATCATTGTCATACATTTACTTTGCATACCCTAAGTCTCTTCATTAAGCTTAGGTCATTATCATATCATCTTAAGATCATTTGCATATTAATTGTCCTTTTGCATATAGTCTCAAACTAGGTTTTGTCATACTTGAGTAATCCAAATCTTTGATAAACCCTAAGTCATTGTTAGGAAGTCTAGACCTTGTCAAACTTTTGTCTTTTGTCATCAATGTTATTTGGTCAAACCTAGCTTAGTATCCAAGCATATAGGGGAGACTTTGTCATTTGTCCTTTTGTCACTTGGTCCTTTTGTCCTTTGAGGTCTAGACATCATTTCAATTTCCCAAGGGTCCCTTTCTTAGATTTGCATTCCAAAAAGTTTGTCAAAATCTTGAAAAACAACCAAAAACATAGGTTGCATTCTTGCCATAGATTGCATTTTCATCTATTTAGTTTGCATTTAGTTGCATATCATATATTGTCCTTGAAAAATTCCAAAAATATTGCATTTGCATAAGTGACATGTCTATTGAAACAAGGTTCCAAGCACCAATGATGCAACAAAGTTTGACATATCAACCAACAATGCAATCACAATTCTATCCAACCCAACAACAAAGCGACATTGATCAAACTTTTTATGATGAAACAAGTCTCCAAATACAAAAACTAAAGAAGAAGCTAGCTCAAGAAGAGGAGATATTGGAACAAAGAGTAAAAAACATTGAGAAGAATAGATCACAAATGTCCAAAATGTTTCGAAAATTTCCAGGTCAAAATCTAAATATTGAGCCAATTGATGTAAGGTCTCTTATCGAACGATCAGACATACCAGCTCTCCTCTCCCAAATAGAGATGATGAAACAATTTCAAGAAAAGAGACAACATCAATTTCAACATTATGTGCCTCCACAACAAGAACAAGAAGGTGTTTACTATCAATCAGATTTTCAACCATCACAACCAATTGTCCAACATATGCAACCAGTACAACCAATGGTCCAATCTCAACAATATGTCCAACCGACTATCAAGTATCAACAACAAACTCAATGGACAACTCAGTATCAACAACAACAACCAAACATTCAAAAACAAAGGTTGCAGCACACACCAACCCAAGTTTCAAACATGTTAGAACAATTAAACTATCAAAACATGACATCAGATCAGAACCAAATCCTTGCCAAACAAGTTAAAATTCCAGATCCAATCATGTCAAAACCTCGAAAGAAAGGTGGCTTTATTGCAATGCTCTTAAGGAAATTACCAAGTGAGTTTATTGAGGAAGATCAAGATAATACAACTATGTCTAGCAATGCCTCATCCCCTCGCAAACAAATTGACTCTCCAGTGGCATCTATCCCTACACCTCTAGAAGTTTCACAAGATCCTTCCATATTGTCCTCATCAAACAATACACCCAAGGATGCAATTATCCAAGGGCTATCCATAATTGATTGCCAAGATAATCCAATTCATGATGCACATCCTTGTCATGTTTCAAAAATACAAGACCCAATGCCACCATGCACTTTATTGCCATTACCTGTTTTAGAGGACCCCATTCGAAGTCCCTCTTCCTCATGTTCAAGCATTGATTCCTTGCCAAAATCCATCACAAATGTTCAAAGTGCATCTCCTTCATGCCAAACCATTGATCCCTTGTCAGAATCCTCCATGCATATCAAAAGTCCAACCTCATGTCAAGAGGATAATTTAGAGCATGAAGAAACGTGTCCTAAAGAAAATCAAGATCAAGATCCCGAAACCTTATCATCCCATCCAATTGTTGACCAGGACCCCATGTTCCTAGACACTCACGATGGTTCCCCTATTCTTGTCCATCCTATTCAAAGTCCTATTGACACTCCATTCCCCGAGCAAGATCAAGATATCCCAGTTCATCCAATCCCAAATGATCCCCTTCCATTTCATGAAAACAATGTCCTTTCAAATACCATTGACATTCCACTTCCTAAGAAAGATCAAGATATCCCTTCCATCCTTTCCGATGATCCCATTAAAAGTAAAGAGCAAAGCACCTTTAAAGAGGATTCCAATGATCTTCCTCCTTGTCAAGATCAAATTATTCCTTTAAATCCTCCACAAGATCCTTTTGTTCCTCCATCTCCTTGTCCTAATGCTCCATATACACTCCAAGAGCGCATTTCTTTTGATGATCCCATTATTTCTCCCATTCCATCTCTTGAAGAGCCTATCATTGAACTATGTCCACTACACAATCCTAGTCCCTCTCATGATCCTAATCCCCCTCATGATTCTAACGTGTCAGTGCAAGATGTTCATGAACCCTCGACATGCATAATGGGTTCTTCCACTTTGGTGAAATCCGATCCACTTCAAGAGCTCATTATTTCTCTCATATCATATCCACCTCATAATGGACTCACGTCTTCTTCCCAAAGAAAAGAGTATCCTACAAGTCAAGATATTCATAAAGGCAAAGGAGTAGACCTTCATGAGCAAGAACACCTCCATATCAAAGAATATACTAATGGTCATGGCTACAGAGCTCACACTCAAGGCGCTGGTATCCCTTCAAAGTCAAAATCCAAATGTCCACCTTCCCCATCATCGCTTCCATCCATTCTAGGTCCCTATATCCCTCCATCTCCTATGCAACATCAGCAAAGGCACATATCCTTGAGTAAATTTCATCCATCCAAAAGAACTCTATTTCATTCATATCCATCCATGCATTCCTTTCCTCCTCCAAGCAATTTGGATGCCAAGTCTAAAAGTCATAAGTCTAGCAATCCACATGTATTCAAGGATCAACATGTCCAATATAATCGACATGTCAAAGCAAAGAAAAATTTGATCTATAAAGAAAAAGAAATATCCAAAAGGCCACAAAGGCCCATTGAGCAAAATAAAGCAAAGTCAAAATGTATATGGGTTCCTAAATCCCTAGTACAAGCAATGCACTCCAAGGAACCACAAAAGCATGAAAAATCAACAACCATGTGGATCCCTAAGCGGCTCCTTGAAGCACAAAAGCCTAAAGAAAAATCCAACTTGGCATCCAAAATTGCTATTCCTCCATCCAAACCTCTCAAATCTATTCCTCCATCACCTTCTTCATCCATTTTGGGCCCTTATATCCCAGAATCACTATCCTTTCCTCCATCCAAATCTCATAATTTGAGATCTGTCTTTCCTCCATCAGTCCATCACCCCTCAAGGTGTGTGCCAATGCCAATCTTGCCAACATTTCCATCTACTCAAGCCCAGTTCTTCCAATACCCTATCCATTATCCAATGCATATTTTCCATCCTTCCATCCCTCTGGTCCAATCCTTTGCATAAATCCTTGCCTTAGTTTCATCTCATTTTCCATGTCCTTATCCTACCAACGTCTTTGAGCATACTTTTAAAGGTCATGGTCCATTTTTTTTCAAGGCTACTATCCAATCAAAAAGACGCTTGAGTCCTTCTTCCATCCCCTATCATGTGTCCATCTTCTATTGAAAAAGTCAAAAAAATACACAAAAAAAAAAAGTGAAAAAAAAAAAAGACAAAAGAAAAAAAAAGTAAAGCAAAAAAAATAATTCATCCACTGGTGAAAACCTAGCAAACAGGCGCCTTGGGCAAGTACCGTGATGAAAACCTGGCAAACAGGCGTCATGCGTAATCTATGAACTTCTTGCACACCACACTTGGGGGCAGGTTTCCTCCTTCATATCCTTTTGTCCTTCATTGTTCCATTATCCTATCATACCATGTCATACTCCTTCATGTCCTATTACCCTTCCTTGTCCTATCATCCCTCATGTCCAGTTTCCCTTTCCACCTTTGATCTTGACAAGGCTGAGGATCGTCATGAGCATCATGTATCTTGTTTGCAGCTTTTAGTCCATCATAGCTTTTGGTCTTTATCCATTTGCTTATTACAACCTTTCATCCATATTCCCCGTCTTATTGCAACTTTCTGCCACTATCCCTTAACCTATCCCGTATCCTTCCTCGACCTTCAGTCCATGTCCCTTATCCATTCTTGGTCTTGCTTATCCTATCCATATCTTATCACTATCCATACACTCTTTTTCATTCCTTGATCTTGATCTAACATAAGGACGCAAAAGTTAAACATGGTTTCAAAAACCTCTTGACATGTCCCTCATGCCATGTCACTGCTTTACATTGTCATATCCAGTCTCTTGTCCCATCACGCAATAGCCCTTGAAAATTGCATCTGTATTGTCTCCACGATAAAAGGCCTTTGTCTTCCCTCTATCCACCATCATTTCAGCAAGCCTATTTATTCACCTATCATATTCCTTGCCTTGCTAGACACTGGGGGCAAAATCTTAAAAATCAAATAATGTTTGGAAAAAATTTAAAAAATTGAAAATGTCCTAAAAAAATCTCTAAAAATCAAATAATGTCCTGAAATAAATTCAAAAAAATTGAAAAATGTCTTCACAAAATCTCAAAAACATTTAAAAATGTCCTGAAAAAAAAATCTCCAAAACATTTAAAAATATCCTGAAAAAATCTCTTAAAAATTGAAAATGTCCTGAAAAAATCTCAAAAACATTTAAAAATGTCCTGAAAAAATCTCTTAAAAAAAAAAAAAAATCAAATAAAGTCCTGAAAAAATTCAAAAAAAATAAAATCAAATAAAGTCCTGAAAAAATCTTCAAGCAAAAAAATCGAATAAAGTCTTGAAAAAAGTATCTAAAAACTGAAACATGAAAATCCCTAAAAATCATAAAAAGTCCTTAAAAAAATGCACAAAAAACATTTCAAAACATTAAAATCCAAAAAACAAGCATTTTGCAATAAAGGATCCCTTGGTGCATAGACAGATCACTGAGCATCCATCCAATGCCTCGCAATCAATCGAACATTGTGCTTTATTGAAATCACGCTTAAACAGATGAACTTTTCCAATCAAACCAGACATTCAAACTAATCAAAATTGTCATATCAATCAACCGCAAATTTATTTGTCCTTGGCACACTATCATGGGTCTTATACAGGGTGTGGTATACTCGAAACCAGACTGTGTCCTGTCTTAGACGGGGTACCGCATGTCCTGAAACCAGACAGCATGATCGTCCTATCAACACTTTTAACTTTTGACAATGAAGATCAAGATGTTTGTTTGATTTGTTGGAATTTGTGCATCTTATCTTTTTACTGATTTATCTTTGGCTTTGGTCATGTTCCTATGTTGCTCGATGCTGTCACTGAGCGATTTAGAGTGACCGGGATGGTTCATGGTCCCTTTCTTTTTGTTGTGATTGCTATTTGTCTGTGATGTGTCTGTCTTTTGCAAAAAGGGTTGCATTTCAGCTCTGGCCTTCCATGCCATGATGCTACGCATCCATTCTGCTACATTAAATAAAGGTTCTCACCTACAAAGTGCATTACTGAAAGCAAGTTTTTCTTCATCTCTAACTATCCTCTATCTAATTTCTTCTTACTAACATTTCTTTCGTCAGTCTTGGCAGTCCATTCGATCTTGTCATCTTCTATCATTCTTATCGATCAATTGGCCTCTTTTCTAGATGTTTCCGGCCAATTCCTCGAGGGGGCATGCATATGTCATTGTCATTGTCTGGGGCATTTTCATTATTGTTCTTTGAAACAACGCTTAAAATCGCATTGTCTCAAAGAGGGGCAAAATGTAGACACCTAAAAATGGTCAACGCTTGTAGGATCATACTTTAACATTTGCACATTGCCTCATTTTAGGTTTTTGCGTCGCATTAACATTTCTCCTATGATTCGCACTTGGTCTTTATCATTTGCGAGCATCGAGTCATTCTTCTACATTCTTCATTCGTCTCGCTCTCAAATTTGGTCTTGTTGATAACAATCTTTAATCATGATTTTGGTCGATCTTGACAATCTCTTATCAACTTGTCAATCTCGTCGTTTTACGATCGATTTGTCATCGATCCTTTTCCTCTTCAATCATGTCAATTTGGATCAATTTGCCATTGTTCCTCGGCGCATTTATCAATCAGATCATTTATCAATTCAAAATCATGATCGAATCAATATCAACGATCCTTTGTCAAGACCTAATTGTCGTCCTTGTATTTCTAATTCATCTTCCAAGGTTTTATAATTTATTCATTTAATCTTGTTTGGCATTTCCCCTCTAGGTTAAATGATTTATTTATTTATCCTAAGTCTTCTTGTCACAATTAAATGTTTATTTAATTGGCTAATTAATTCCTCCTATTTTTGTAAATTAATTAATGAATGAAAAATTATTAATTAATTTACCTAATTTGCATCAATTTCCTAATTTCCACCTATTTTCTGATTTGTCAAATTTAATTTCCACCTAATTAATTTCTCTCTAGTTCTCCCTATTTTTATGCTTCGGTGGAAGCATGAATTTCTCATGCGTCATACTTTTGGCATAGCAAGATGTCATAAGCCTCTAGTCTTCTAACCTTTGCATTGGCAATCTGTCATAATTCATGACATAGAAGGTGTCATAACCTTCTTCTTTCCACTCAATTTTCCTATTTTTGAAATCAATTGCCTAAATATCAATTTCATGCTAATCTTGTCTTCTCTCCAATTTATCTATAAATTGGATGAATTTCTTCAATCAAGACCCCCAATTGATCGCATTTTTGAATCCCTAATCAGACTATTGAATTTCTAATCACTTTGTCAAATCACGCTTCTAGTATTCTTGTGTCAAAGTCAATCTTGCTTTCTCAATTAGGTTTATGCACTTGAAGGTGAGATCTACAACAAAACTATTTGGAGAAGAAAGAAGAACAATGGAGCCACATGAAGGGAACATCTGGTTTGCATAATCTTTTTAAATGTTTTATCTTTATGTCTCTATTGAATGTGTTTAGGATAGATCATTGCAATGAGCTTTCGTGATTGAGCTAATGATTAGTATGTTTATCTTGCTTGTGATGATTTCCTATTTCCTAACGTACAGTCTGATTTAGATAAGCTTTCAACCATATTTATTACGAGCTCTTGGGATGCTAAAAGATGGTCTCCTTGTAGGAACTGAAGAATCTGGGAATTAATAGATGATTATGTGAGCAAATGTTATCTTAATGAGAATATAATTGATCCTTTGAAAAGTTATCAAATAATCATAAAATTATCAAGCATCTACAAAATTGTCAGCCATTTTCACTTTCTAACAGCCATTAACATAATTACCTAAGTCCTTGTCAAGTAGTATTCTGTTCTCCCTCAGATTTTCTCAAAACATGCAGGTTTCTTTGAAGGGTAAAACTTATTATATAGCATTGCAATTGCCCGACATCCATTTCCCTAAAATCTCTTAAGCATCAAAAAATGCTCATCGATTCCGATATCTCTAAAGAATTCGAGAAAATCCAGCTCAGAGTTGATTGATCATGTACTCTCTTAGTATGGTTTTATTAAGGCATTCATTTAAAGTTTCTAAAAATTTTCGTCAACAGGTTTGGTTATTCCATCACCTTTTTTTTCTAAGCGTTGAAGCACTGAGTAAGGCTATCCAATCTGTCAAAATATGGAACAGGCTGCATTTGCCTACTCCTAATTCTGAGGCTTGTCGATAAAAGAATAATTTTTTGGGCTTTTTTCACCAACTGGCTAATTTCAAAAGTTAGACTCACTAATGAGCAAATTCTTGAACAACTAATTGCCATTTGTTTCCAATAGAAAAATATAAGCTTGTCAAATTGCCAAAACATGCATGTATTGGTTGAAATATCCCACCCCTCTATAGATATTTAATTTTCTGATTTGTCTTTGTTTTTTCTAATTTCTGTTTTTTTTTGTGTTTTTTGAGATATAAATATTGCACATAAATGCTTGAAAATAAATTGAAATAACTTTAAATACTAAATGAGGATTTAATACACAAATTCACAATTACCATCACTAAAATGGTGAAAATGCTCCATGTTGGGAGCTGTCCCAAAATTTTCTGCTACATTCAACTCTTCAACTGCTGCAAGCACATCATTCTCTATTAAGTTTATTTAAATTCTGTGATCAAGAGGATAGAAGAGATGAAGATATAGTCTCGAATTAAATTTGAACTGCAGTAGTGCGAATGAAAGGAAGCACAACACTTATCGATTTCAGTATTCTGTTCCTCCTTATTGTATGTGTGTTATATATATGTGGAAGAGGGGTTAAGTAGTGAAGAGATATGTCTTCCCATGTGGGAAGACACATCTCTTCCCTACGTGCCACCCATCACCCGTTAACAGCCCGTTAACAATACTAACACAGCCCGTTAATAACATAGCCCGATAACAATTTAAGATCATCGCTGATCGTGAGGAACGCGATTATGAATCGCTTATCATAGCCCGTTAACATGAAAGGGTGTGACCGGTCAAACATCATAATTTGGTTTAGATTTTATTATTGATTTGTTAACATACATACTAATAGTTAACATGTAATCAATGTATCGGAATTATGAAATTGTACGACTGACGTTATATGAATTAACACTCCCTCTTAACTAGGGAGGACACATTTCATGTTAGAGAAAACATCACAATTCATCCATTGATTGTGAAGAGAAGAGATATCACACCATAGTGATATCCAGAGATATGGTCCAACAATGAATATCAAGTCTCATGATACTCACCATAACTCATAGTTATCAAGTAAGGTATGTGCACTGGCATCAAGTCACATGATGCCCACCATACTGATAATGATTCATGGCATGTCTACGAATATTATGTCCATAATATTCACCATGAAGATCTCTATCATAATTATGGTTTATTTAATGATACCAACCAACTGATATCTACCATAATGTCTCAGAGATATATACTATCATGACATGTCCACAGATATCAAGTCACATGATATCCATCAAGATAGATAAATTGATAATTGTAAAATCATCACCTTACAATATCAATTTGAAACAAGTGTTCATTATTGAAGAGTTGTCACCCTTCAATAATGTTCATAGGAGGGCCCATGAAGTCATGGAGTCACACACATGACAAATAAAAGAGTTTACACATTAAACATCTTAAATATATTAGTATATCAGAATAAATGAGACTCTATCTCAAAATTAAATAACATTTTCAACCATACCAAGTTTATCTCTAAAGTGTTCAATCTTGATCCTGGAGAGAGGCTTGGTAAGAATGTCTGCAATCTGATCACCTGTACTAATACAATTCAGTCGGATCACATTCCTTTCCACCATATCTCGAACATAGTGATAAGGAATCTCAATGTGTTTAGACCTGTCATGAAATATTGGATTCATTGAAAGCTTGATGCAACTCCGATTGTCACAATAGATGACAGTAGGATTTAAGGGCTGACCAAAAAGTCCTACAAGCAATTTCCGGAGCCATACTACTTCTCTTGCTCCCATGGAGGCTGCAATGTATTCAGCTTTTGTAGAACTCTGAGCAACTGAAGACTGTTTTCTACATATCCATGAGATCATTCTTGATCCTAAACTAAAGCAACATCCCGACGTTCTTTCCCTGTCAACTATGCTTCCAGCCCAATCAGAATCAGTGAATCTGTGTAGGTCAAGGTCTACATGTTTAAATTTCAGACCAAAACCAATAGTTCCCCGAAGATATCTCAGAATATGCTTTGCAGCAACGAGATGTATTTCCCTAGGTTCACACATGAATTGACTTAGTGTATTAACAGCATAACATATATCAGGTCTTGTGTTTACCAAATACATCAGAGATCCAATAACCTATCTGTAGAGAGTAGGATCTGCAAACTCTAATTCTGCAGTTGCTTCCTTTAGCTTGTGCAGATTTGTCTCCATAGGTGTGGTCATGGATCTACAATCCATCATTCCAAATCTCTTGAGTATATCAATGGTGTATTTTCCTTGATTAAGGATTATACCATCTGCCTGCTGCCAAACTTCCAATCCAAGTAGTGAAGAATTCCTAAATCCTTCATATCAAACTCAGAGGCTAATTCTTTCTTACACTATGAAATACGATTATCCTCTCCTGTGATTAGTAGATCATCAACATAAAGAATAAGAAATAATAATTCACCATTGATTACCTTGTAGTAAAGAGATCTGCTTCATTCTTAGAAAACCCTAATTCCAAGAGATGGTGATCAATTCTTTCATACCATGCTCTGGGGGCATGTTTCAGTCCATATAGGGCTTTCTTTAATTTGCAGACATGTGATTCAACCTTATGAATCACAAAACCTTCAGGTTGCTCCAAAGAACTTCTTCTTCAATCTTACCATTCAGAAAAGCAGTCTTAACATCCATTTGATGGACTTTTCATCCTTTAGATGCGGCAATAACCAAAACTGCTCTGACAGAAGTGTATCTGGCAACAGGAGCAAATGTCTCTTCATAGTCAATACCTTCTTTCTATGAGAAACCTCTGGCAACAAACCTTGCTTTGTGCTTCTCAATGCTGCCATCTGCTGCATGTTTGATTTTAAAGAGCCATTTAGAAGATACCACAAATTTGCCTTTAGGCCTAGGCACAATATCCCAGACATTATTTTTTTAGAATTGACTGATTCTCTTCTGACATAGCATCTTTCCAAACTTGATGCTTGAGAGCATCTCCAACACAGGAAGGTTCTGCATCAATGGTCTCACTCATCAAGGTAGCATAACTGGAAAATTGGTTAGGTCTCTTACTTTCTCTGAAGGTCCCCTTTGGAGCAGCATAATTTTCAGCTTCTTGAAGCACCTTTTTAGCCCAAAGTGGTCTCTTCCTAGTTTCAGGATAATGTTCTTTCAAAGGTAAGTCTTGAACTTCATGCTCAGCGTTTTCAGAGGTCTCCCTCTGAATCTCAGGGGTGGGGTCCTCATCCATGCTTGTAGGAGGATCTTGGTTTTCTAATTCATTGGAGCTTTTGGACATCCTGAATGCTATGCCTTCTTCAAAGATGACATCTCTACTTTGTTCAATTTGCCTTTGTCCAGGTATGCATACTCTGTAAGCCTTAGAGGTTTCACTGTACCCAACAAATACCCCTTTCTTTCCAGAAGGTTCTAATTTTGATCTCTTTTCTTTGGGAACATGAATATAGACTGGACACCCAAAGATCCGGAGATGACTTATGTCAAGTTTGTTACCAGTAAAGGCTTCTTCAGGGGTTTTATTATCAAGAAGAGAATGAGGACATCTATTTTGAATGTACACAGCTGTCCTAGATGCTTCAGCCCAAAATGAGGTTTCTATATTTTGGTCAAACAACATAGCCCTAATAGCTTCTACTATAGTCCTATTCTTTCTTTCAGCTACCCCATTTTGTTGTGGGTTATAAGGTACAGTTAACTCCCTCTTAATCCCAGCATTTATACAATAATCTTTAAACATATCAGAAGTGTATTCCCCCCCATTGTCTGTTCTTAAGGTTATGATTTTCTTACCTGTCATGTTTTCTGCAAGAGCTTTGAATTCCTTAAATTTAGAAATGATTTCTTAAGATTCTTTGTACCTCAAAAAATATATCCAGGTCTTGCTAGAATAATCATCTACAAATATTACATAATATAAAAATCCTCCTAAGGAGGGTACAGACATGGGTCCACATAAATCAAAATGAACTAATTCTAATACATTTTTGGATTTATTGTTGTTAGAATTGAAAGACCCTTTAGTATTCTTTCCCAAGGCACACCCCTTGCATGCTCCTTTAGAACTATGACGTAGCTTGGGTAAGCCAATCACCATCTTCTCTATCTTAGGTAGGGCATGGAAATGAAGGTACCCTAATCTTCTATGCCAAAGTTCATTCGAATCTGGAGTCTCATGAATCAAGACTTGAGGTGGAGTGGTGCAAAGTCTGTAGAGGCTCCCTAGTCTTACTCCAATGGTGTGGGCTTTCTTGATGGTGGAGTTCTTTGGCTAAGCAAGTACCTTTCCTTCCATAATGGTTAATCTGTAACCCTTATCTTCAAGTGCAGAAACTAAGACAAGGTTTCTCTTTATACCGGGTACAAATAGAACTCCAATCAGCTGTAGGGATATGCCTAACTTTAGGTTGATATTGCAGGTTCCTATTCCCATAACTGGATAATTTGAGACATCACCAATTGTCACTTCTTCATTTGAATTTTCCACAAGTGTATCTAGGTGCTCACAAAATCCAATGATGTGTCGAGATGCTTCGCTGTCTATCACCCATGTGTTCGAACTGGAGGTGACTTGACTAGAGAGGGCTGAGTAGAAGACTAGTCTCTCGGAATCACTCCCTTTCTTAACTTCTACCATAGAAGCATGTTGCTTGATCCCGTCTGAACACTTCATTGCATAGTGCCCATATTGGTCACATCTGAAACATTGTACTTCAGACATGTCTCTCTTCTTCTTTGAAGAGCTCTTTCCATTTAAGTCGTTGTCCTCTTTCTCTTAGTGTTCTTCTTCTTTCCTTTCTTGTGGGAATTAGAGTTTAGAACTTGAATGTCCTCATTACCATTGTTTTGTTTTATTCCTCTTGTGACAAGCCAAGATTCCTCTTGAATGCAATCGGTTTTCAATCTATCAAACTTAGGAAATTTAGAACGAGCACTGATTCCTTGAATGAACGATTCCCACGAGGTAGGAAGTCCATTTAGGGCCATCATAGCAAGTTCTTTGTTGTCTACTAGATGTACAATAGTGGATAGTTGATCCCTAAGCTCAGTGATCCTCAAGAAATAGGATGTAACTGTCTCTCCTTTATTCATCTTTATATGGTGTAGTTGATTCTTCAAGGTGAGAGCCCTGCTAGTGTTGTTAATTTCATAAATGTCAACTAGGGCTTTGAACATCTGAAAAGTCGTCTCATATTTAGAAATAACTGGCACAATGTGGTCTCCCACTAAATCCATGATTATCTTAAGAGCCTCCTCACTGTCCTTGCTCCACTGAATTTTCTCCGTATCATCAGAGGGTTCAGGAATTTCACTTTTGACATGGGAGTCAATTTTATTTTCTTTCAAAACAAGCATGATCCTGAATTTCCAAGATACAAAATTTGATGCTCCATCTAGTCGATCTTCAAACCAAACTCCGGTTGCCATTAGGATTATAGGAATATGATCTACTAAGAGCCGGGTGAATGTCTATGAGATCGTTACAAAATTTAATTTGATCTTCCTTAACTTAGCTCTGATACCATGTTAAGTTTATTTTAATTCTGTGATCAAGAGGATAGAAGAGATGAAGATATAGTCTCGAATTAAATTTGAACTGCAGTAGTGCGAACGAAAGGAAGCACAACACTTATCAATTTCAATATTTTGTTCCTCCTTATTGTATGTGTGTTATATATATGTGGAAGAGGGGTTAAGTAGTGAAGATATATGTCTTCCCATGTCGGAAGACACATCTCTTCCCTACGTGCCACTCATCACCCGTTAGCAGCCCGTTAACAATATTAACACAGCCCGTTAATAACATAGCCCGATAACAATTTAAGATCATTGCTGATCGTGAGCAACGCGATTATGAATCGCTTATCATAGCCCGTTAACATGAAAGGGTGTGACCGGTCAAACATCATAATTCGGTTTAGATTTTATTATTGATTTGTTAACATACATACTAATAGTTAACATGTAATCAATGTATTGGAATTATGAAATTGTACGATTGACATTATATGAATTAACATTCTCAATGTCTTCTTCATCATCATTTGTCTTTGATTCTAGCATCTTCTTTTTAGACTCTTCCTTATGTCTAGATTTTGCAAAAATCTTTACAAATCCCTTTTTAATGTCTGGATCCTTCGTCAAATTAATCAATCATTGCATCATATCAGACAAAGACTCATCAACTGTGAACATGATTCTGAAACCAAGACATTGAAACTGATAACAACAATAACCCAATGGGCTGGCAGGAAGAGACAAGCTTTGATACCACTGAAATATCCCACCCCTCTGTGGATATTTAATTTTCAGATTTTTGTCTCTTTTTAGTTTTTTCTAATTTTTGGTTTTTTGTGTTTTTTGAGATATAAATATTGCACATAAATGCTTGAAAATAAATTGAAATAACTTTAACTACTGAATGAGGATTTATTACACAAAATCCACAATTCTTTTTCCAATAATTAAAATTAACAAGCATACCAGGTGAAATGCCTTGCCTGGCAAAGAATGATTGGAAAATAACAATTGTCAATTTGATAATTAATCCTTATCAGAAGCCATATAGTCAAAACCCAATTCCAAAAATCTGGAAATGACACAATTTCCAACTCTCTATGATAAAACCCAACCATTATTACTCTAAATGCCTCTTGAAGGATGATAGGAAGTGATTAATGGCCTCCAAGCTGCAATAAACATTTTGCCTTAGAATAATTCTGTAAACCCCTAAATAACTCTAGAAATCTAAAACAATTATGCCCTACTATAATCTCTAAATGAGATTATCAATTGAGTGCCCTTGGGTGATCTCTCAAACCTGCAAACACTGTCCTTTCTAAGGGATTTCGTCCTCAACAAGTTTGAATGTTCAACAGCAAACCGTTGCTCTCCAAAAAGCTTCATCAATTTGCAAACAATAATGAATTAATGAGCTCTCAAGTGCCCTTTTATAACTTTCTCAAAAACCCACGACTGGGAGAAAATGAAATGCACTTTTATAATTTCATTTTATTTCAATTAATCATTTAATGTAGTTGGCACCTCCATAAAGGCTTAATAAATGACTTTATAATCATTAAAATAATTTGTGCAATCAATACTCATTACATCCCCTTAATATAAAGTCATTAATTTGATTAATATTATTTAAGCCAAAACTTTAATAAATTAGTATTAATAATTAACTCCAATGAAAGCCAATATCGCAACATTTAATTAATTATGCCAACTACCCAGCAATAGTCGTTGTACCCTCCAACCATCCCAATGACTTACACTAAATACTAAGTATGGGACCAAAACATCCAAGTGACTTACTAAAAATAGTGTCTATCAAATAGCTATGAATGATCCCTAGAAGGCAGACGATGAACCAACTGATGAACTAAGTTGGAGAACACTAGAAAAGACATCAAAGTGTCAGTTGAAGAACCTTAGATTACCCTCTAAGGGCCCCCTAATCACCACATTAGTCTACAAGGACCACTGATAATAGGCTGACCTTTGAAAATTACTGATACTTAGGCATGCACAAAAATGGGGACATTACATTAGCAATAAACTATAGTTATTGAAACTTTCCATAATATTTTTTAGACTACAAGAATCGGGTATAGTACCCCCTATAGATTGCAGTACGCCTAGTAAACTTTTTAACATGACCGATGACGCTGATGCAACACGTCCTCCAATACCATGTGGGCTGGGGGGAGACTAGACCTTATGAACTCAGGCTTTACCACTCAAAGCTCTCACCAATCAAGTTAAGCCCCCAGCCCAAACTTTCCATAAAATTCATCTATACTACATCGCTTTATTTTTTATGCTGAAAATATTCAACTACAATTAGATACTTGATTGAATTTTCCTCAATTTGCCAATATAGTGATTCTTCTTGAATGTATCATAATTTAAGTCTAAGTTACCGGTTCTTTCCCTTTTGGCCTGGGTTCGGGTACTAGTTCGTGCCTGATCCTGGTTCGGCTCGGGTTCGACCTGGGTTCCACCCGAGTCCTTCCCAAGTGGCTGGGTGCAGGACCCACAGGGAACCCGACCACCTAGGAAGGACCCGGGTGGAACCCAGGAGGACCCGCGTGAACCCAGGCCCGTGGGTTCCCAAAAACGGGGCCCACGGGTCAAAAATCAATAAAAAAAGACTTTTTAAAATAGCTTTTTAATAATAAAACCCTAATTCGCCCCTTTATGATGCATTTCATGCATCAAAATATTCATTCAACTCATTCTATTTGCATTTTTGAAGATTTTTCTCTAAAAGCCAGGTTTCTTAGTTTTTGCATTTTTCTTCGAAGGTGGTGACTATGAAGATGTGAGACATGCATAAAGGCGTAGGAATCACTACAGAAGGAAGATTTAGCCATCAAAGGTGAGTGAATCTGAATTTTTTACAAGTTTTCAAGAATTTTTTCACGTTTTTTTCAAAAAAAATTTTTAAGTTTTTCTAAAAAAATTTAAATAAGCCTTGTATATTTTTTAACACTTTGTATGCATGGTATAGGGTTATAATGCCGAAATTTAATCAATTTTTTTCAATAATGTTGTGTTTTCTCTTTTTATTTTAGGTGCATTATTCATATAATCATACATAATGGCTAAAACTGGAAGTGCAAGTGCAAGCTCTAGTTCAATTGCCCATACCCGAACTGAAAAATAACCCCTTTAAAATTGATCAAGAATTATGGATTGTATATATTGAACATATATTTAATTAATATATATATGTGTGTGTGTGTGTGTGTGGACGAACCCGTACCTGTACCCAAGAATTTTATTTTTTTTGCGAATCCGTACCCGAATCCGAACCCGAACTGGTAACTCAGAAATTTTAAGTAGCAAGAACACATTAGCCAATTCTGACTTTGATTTTTCCTAACCTCAGGAAAGGAGATTATCAAAGATGAATCTAAAACTGGATTTTAATAATTCATTCGCTTGGAAGGTAAAATAAACCCGTTTAATTATTCAGACTTGGTAGTCCAAGTTTCCTCCTCAGATCTAACTTCCTTTTAAGTAAAGCAGAGATTTTAATATGAATGTCAAGCTTCCATGATAGGTTGATGCATGGAAATTCTCCAATTGGAGCACTCAGAGTTAACTCTAGCCAGAAATATATAGTTGCTCAGGTCTGCCCTACATGAAAAGAAATCTGATTGGGGTAGAATTCTTTTATCAATCTAAAATCATATGTAGTTGCTTGAATTAAGCTTTTTCCTTCAGAATCAAAAACAATATTAATCTCGGTAATCATTTCTTATTTGGGAAGAACTTAAGAGCAGAATTAGCCTCAATAATATATGAGCTGTCAGATTTATTTTCTGAGCTGCTGAAATGAAACTATTTTCCACACTGAAGTTCTCAACAGAATCGCGATACGGAATTCTATATGTCAAGTTTTAAAAGTCCTAGTTCAGAGATATTATTTTTGAAAAAATAAACATAGCTTTTGGATCATTACTAGAATCACATGCACAAATTAAATTACAAGAATACAAAGACATGCTTCAACATACAATAAAAACTGAAGGCTTTGTCAAGGCATACAAGAATTGGATAGCTAAACATCGCAACTACAAGCAAACTTACCACTGCTTACTCAATCATCAACTCCTAACGACATCCTGCACCCCTAGCAACTTGACAACTTTTCAACATTGACAACATGACAACTTTAGCAACTTACCTCAATCCTAAACGAAACCAAACCAACCTCCTCTCACAAGCAAAGGTTAACAACTAAAACCACTGCCAAGCTTGAAGGCAACTAAGCGAAGCAAAAAGTGGGGGTCCCCATTTGGGGTGATGTGTGAAAAAGTAACAACACTACTGTAATCCCTATGGCAACAAGTTTGGAAAACAACACCTTCCAAACAAGTGAAATGAGAAAAAATTATATATCCTAACTCATTTAATATTTTAAACATTGAAAAATGAAATTAAAACACGAGAATTTGTTTATAAAAATAATGAAGAAAAAAACAAAACTTGCCTCCAATCCAAAAAGCTTTCTCTATGATCTCCTTGGCAGGGAATAGGCTCTTGCACATGTATAGTAATAGCAAACCAACAACTTTGAATAGGCTCTAAGTTAAGCATGTATATTTGATATGTGTCTTTTGCATTCAAATGAATTTGTTTTAGTGACTATGTTACTGGGTTCTCCCAGAAACCCCCATACTCGTATGGGTCTAGTTTGGGGCTTTTATGTCACCGCGTTCACCCAGAGTCACATGCAGGCACCCAACACAAAATCAGGCTAAACCCAACGGCCACCCAAAAACAAAAATACATTTTTATAAACAAAAACGAGCCAAACCCACAGATCCCCACAACATTGCATAGCCTTTTCCTACTCTGGTCTTTTTTTGGCTTCAGGATATCCCTGAGGTATTAAAGGATACTGCAAATCAGCCATTAAAGCAAATTTTACTATTTTACCTTATTTACATCTTTTGAATCTTCCTTTCACCCTCCTATCAATCAGTTCATCCCAATGAACATCATTATTTGTGTTGTACCTCCGTTTGGGTCTCTTCTATTGTCTCTCTCTTGTTGAATCAGCATCATCTTGTTGCAAATTTTCGTAGTGTGCAGCAGTTCTATTTGAATCTGCATCATCTGGCTGATTTCCATAATATGCACCAGCAGTGGGGCTTGTAATTTAATGGCAACTCTACCTCTCTTGGCCCCAGACCTAATTTCTTAGCCAATTTTTCCAGGTTTTCAGTAATTTTCAGCTCTGATTTCTGCTCTATCATTGACTGAAACAGCCCCGCATTCTCAACGATTACCACATCACAACTATAGAATGTTTTGTTAGAGTCAATGTCAACAAATTTCTATGCTTTGTGAAAATTGCTATAGCAACATAACCTATAAGCATCATTTTCTGTGTTTGGCATCAAGTTTGGTTTCTTTTTTCTGTAAAACTAGGAACCTATGTATTAATGTATATATGATTGAATCAATAGTTTTAAGATGACCATCCAAAACTACTAGATGACTACTGTAATAATATGATGCTAACATGACATATAGTGCTAACAAACTTAGTAGGCCATTAAAAAAAAGTTAAAAAAATTAAAAAATTAGAAGTTAAAAAAAAAATATTCTAGTAGGGTTTGTTCCAAGTCCTACAAAATGGACCCAAAGTCACTTGAGCCTGTTCTACAGCAGAGCTTGCCAAATCTAGCACTATTTTGCACGACCCTAGATGGCCCCACAAGGCAACCAGATTGGGTTCAAATTCAACCCAAATCTAAGGGTTTCCAAGAGCAAACTGGTAACATAACTAAAAGGTAACTTAAAATATAAGTTACAACTACCATGTAACTTCCCCACTTGGTAATAAATAAAATCATACACTCATTGAACTGGGTGCCATCCAATTCTCTCAAATTCCTTACATTCATTTTCCCAACGAACATACAGCTACCATTACATAATTTGCTAATAAGCTTGTCGTCCATCAGATTTTCTTAGAGCTACACATTGCAGAGTAAAGATCTCAATTATTATGTCAAGGGTGATGCTGAAGTATATAATTTCTACATGGCATAAGATTTTTTAAACTTCTATGAAACCAAATTGGAAAACAAACAATTAATATCCTAGCATGGAATTGTTTGTCTTGTCTTATACCTCTTAGTAAGCATAGTTATGCCATGCAAACAATCACTTTCCAGAAAATAAATCAGACCTTGTATACTTTGCCAAATTACCTCTTAGCTCAAGTGTTTCTGCTCAGCATGTTTTTTGTTGATCTTTTATGAAACAATCAGGTCTAAAAGCTAGTCTTGGTTCTGCTGAATGATGGTAACAAAACAACAAAGTATAGATCGAAGGGAGTGCATTTGGTTCATTGATAAAGTTACAAATCCTAGAAAACATTCATCTGGACATCTTTAAAGAAATTTGCAACGTGTAAGATAGATGGAAAGAAAGGGAATAAAGGAAGATTAAAAAAAGGGAATAAAGTTACAAATCCTAGAAAACATTCATCTGGACATCTTTAAAAAAAATTGCAACGTGTAAGATAGATGGAAAGAAAGGGATTAAAGGAAGATTACCTGTCTACATCCATCTTTACCATCTATGAAAACTTTTCTTCCTTGTATGCCAAGGGTATCTGCAATACAACAGGTAATTACCAGTCAGACCGATCTCAATGTCAAGTGAATTTAGCATCTTTATTTGTTTAAAGTCCAAGATGGAAGAAAAGTACATGTATCAAAGGGTGTAGTTACTCAAGATCACAGTGTGAACTTCCAAATTCTATGGAATTTATCCAATTTGAATGAAGCAAAGTGACAATATATATATATAAGTAATAAAGATATAAGAAAATGGCCTATTACTCTTTACTCTTTAGTACCAGAATCATCGCTAATAATAGAAAGATGAATCTATTACTGGAAGGTATCTGTTCTGCTTTCAAAATCAGAAGTGAAACTTTTCTTAATATGACTTCTATTAATGTGGATGCATGAAAGCCCTGTAGCATGACTGTGATGTCCCCTACTTGGAGGTAGGCTGTTTATCAACAATTAATCTATATTATTGAATGCATCATTAAATATTATAATATCTTAATTTAAATGTTTAGAATAGTAGGCATTTACTTCTTAATAAATAATAATACAATTCCATGACCCTATGTATCAAGGTCTTATCCCTGTTACTTCTCTAACCCAAACTGAAGAGGGGAAATTATTGTGCTAGGGCACTTAGAGACCAATCCACAAGCAGGCTCCCTCAAGGTTTCCGAATGCAGGCCCTTACCCTATCTTGGGACTACTCCGTCAAGGCTTTCGGCATACCTATCCTTACCCCATCTCAGGATTGCCTGACTTGTGAGGATTTAGAATGCCTTTCCCTACACAATCATCCCAATCCTTACCCAGGTATTAGCAGAAGAGCAAGGTTTAGTCCTTTTATCTTATTAGCTTTCCAAGTAGTACAAATGTATAAGAAATTAAGTATGACTGTCATACATATTGCAGTCAATATTAATATTATCATTAAATCCTGCATAAGACATTATCAGGCTTCATATAATAAGCATGCATATTAAGCACATCCCCATGCATATCACCAAGAACAAGGATGTTACTGCCTGTAGCTTAATAACAGTTCTGATCTGATTATTGATGGTGATGTCACTGGATACTTTGATTCCTTTCCTTCATATCCCTCAATGTGAGGGAGAGGTCACACCTCTTCATCATGTACGCCCTTTGGCAAGAGACACACCCTTTCACCATTAGCACACTTTGAAAGAGTGCAACTCTTCGTTATTTCTGCCCTTTGAAAGGAACACAACCTTTCACAATCAGATTTATTTAAATCAGATCTGCACTTCTGATTCCCAAATTTATCCCCTTCAAATGAGGTTCTCTTCTCCCTTTTATATCTCATGTTTGAGGGAGTCACAACTTTTCATTTCATGTCTTTTTACCATTCATTAACTTAATTAATTTTAGTTATATTTAATTATATTCTTTTATATTTTATATTTTAATTTTATTATTATTATTTATTATTAAATTCTATTTCAAAGTGGGGACATTACACCGATATCTAAGGTTTCAGGACGTTTTTTGACCATAGTTCGAAGACTCTGCAAGTACTCTACAAGAATCGCCAAACTCCCAAGTCTCTAAGCTGGTTGAGCCAAGCCAACTAGACTCCCACGCTGAGTATGGCCACCTACTCCAAGAGTCCCAAGTCTTAGGCTCGAACTCTTTTGGTACCTGAAAAGCAGAGTGACTGAACTTTTAAATTTTAAGAGTTTAAGGATCATATGACATGTGTAATGTTTGAATTATAATAAATTGATAGTCAAATTAGACTTTTATATTCTCTAAATACATTGATTTCTTTTTTTGCGTAATTATGAGGTTCATTTTTTGCCGAGTCTCGAGTACCAGTCAAAATTTTGAGCTGCTGAGTTGAATCCAGGTTCAAGTTTTCAAACTATGTTTTGAACAACACTTGTACCACTTCCTACTTGAGATGATTACTAAAATAGAGGGGTTGGAGAGGGTCTAGTGCCATTTCTTGCAATTTACCTTACAGGCCAGGAAACCTGTAAAGATATGCATCACCAAGCTTTGGCCCATACCTCAAAATAAATCATCACTTATTAAGAAAATCACAAACAACCACTTAACAACATTGTAAACAATAAAGACTCAAAAACATATTGCATATATAAATGATCACTTCAAATTGATTGGAAAATTGTAACTAGCACTGTTGAAATTTTAATTTTTATGGCATTTACGAAACTAGTACATTTTGGTAGATATTTTTATTTACCAATAAAAACTCCAAACAGATGCAATATTTCTAGCTTTCTTTAAGCTCCTCTCAAATGATTACTTAAGTTAAAAGCATCTACCTTGATTAATTGCAATCACTTCTTCATTGCTTATGATTTCAAATGTTTCTTTGGTCATATTTCTTACGTCACATCCAACCAAGAGTGGTGCCTGCAAAAAAACAGTAATCAAACACAAATAAGACAATCTATAAATTAGAAAATTAATGAAAAATAATCTAAGGACAAAGGAACCATGATTATAAATTGTTAAACGAAATTTAAATCGATGGATAAGCCTGATCCTGGAAGAGCTGTAGTAGGCAGCTTGTAAGGGATCTAGAGGGATCATTTGATGTCGAGTTATGCATTTCATTTAGAGAACTAGTTAAAAACATTTGTTGGGTTATTCCTTTTCTTTAGATGACTAGTCAAACAACTTGGTTGGGTTATTGCATTCATTTAGTTTAGAGACATATGAATTGTCATCACAAGATCATCGAATATGGTCAAAGGCCATGTTTAGGGAGGGAAATTTCTGAAAACCTACAAACAACCCCATGGCCCTGCAATGGAGTTAGAAAATTTTGAGAGCTTAAGATGAAAATGAGGTTAGTTGTAGAATTAATGAATAGGACAACACTTTAGAAGCTTCCCGATTATACCAGTTTTTAACAAACCATGATCAATTAACAATAATTACAGAAAGAGATAAAAAAACACCATGTACAATGCTGATATAAAAATGGATGGATAAAAAGCATCAACTTTAGAATTTACAACACCTAAAGTAACATCTTCCCAGATAATGGCACCGATTTGTTGGGTGTAAATTGACATGCTATCAAACTCACCAAAACAAAATGAACATTTTAGCTGAGGCGTTTAAAACATCTCCAATTGCCTAAGATTTGGCAATGGCTAATTCCTTCGCAGCAATGTGTGATGTCCCCTCACTATATTGCCCTAAAATCACATTGCTCATTAAGCAATATTAGAATGTCAACTCACCACTAAATGTCCTAGAAAGGAGCAAACCAGGGTCTCAAACCTACAATCAAAATTGAAACAACAAATGCAAACATACACCTAGATCTTTTCAAAATTTAGATAGCTCTTCCTATTTATAAGCATGCAACATATTGGAGAACGATCATGGAGGGTCCACTCGAAGCACTTTCCTATACCAAGCCTAAGAGGGTGTATACTGCAGCTCTCTCCCTTGGTGGCTTGTATGTGCATTCCCTGTCCACATCTTATCTCCCAAAAACACAATTGCCACCTTGTGGGATTGGACAGGGGTTCTAAGCGGACTACCTAGCCCTTTAAGTAAGTGCCCTCTGGTTCTAGGGACCCCTTCGATCCATTCTAGAACAGCCTCTTACCAATCCTAGTTCATCCTTCACTGCTTATACCCTAGACCCGTTGTATAGGGTGGTTTTTAGACACATAAACATTTCTATCATTCTATCATCAATAAGAATACATTCAAGTGGCCTTTATTATATATATACAATGTATACCAATGCAAATAATGATTGGCAGATAATATGTAAGCAATAACTATACCACAGAATAATTAGTATGTTTATAAAGTGCTGGTAATACAGACTGAAATAATTAGAGGTCTGTTATAATTCGGTGTTAGTGGTCTGATGGCTATCTTCCTTCTTAAAAGGCTGCCCTCCTATTTGATGCCTGCAATCTTTGTTTATGGAGTTAAATGCTGATGTTCGATCTGCTAAATGATCGCACACTTGTTGATATTCATGGTTGTTGTTTTGGATTCCAATCTCTATGTATCAGCTTCTCCGCGATGCCTTCCTCTCTTCTTATATCCTCTTCCATCGTTTGAATAATGTGTCCCTTGGGAAAGAGCCTCCACTTTGAAAGGTGGCGTCTTTCCTTCCTACATAACCAGTGCCCTAATTATTTCATTTGTCTTAACAGCCACACTTAATGTATTTGCTTCATTACTTATCCCTAGGCAATGTGAATATCCTTTCCTTCCTTGTGTCCAGCCTACTTGGGTCATGTAAATGTAAGTTCACTTTGGGGGTCATGACCGTCTGCCCTCCTTGAGATTGTTTGTCCTCAAGCAATATCAGATTCAGATGGTTAAAGATCTCTTCTCCCTCCCACATGGCATTCTCCTCAGGTAAGCCCTTCCATTTGATCAAAAAATTCAGGATGGTCTTATTCCTTAATTGCTTCTCTCTCATATTGAGAACTGCTTTAGGCTTTAATATTAGTTTTCCCTCATCATCAAGCGAGGGTGACTCCAAACATGGAACAATTCACTGCCCTAACACTTTCTTGAGTCTTGACACATGAAAGATGTTGTGAATACAGTTGTTCTCGGGCAACTCCAACTTCTAAGCTACTTCGCCTATTTTCCTTACGATCCTATAATGTCCATAGAATCGGGGTTTCAATTTTCCTACTCCACTAATCTTGATGGATAATTGTTTATAGGGCTGTAATCGTAAGAATACTAATTCTCCAACTTCAAATGTTCTGTTCATATAGTTTCAATCAGCATAGATCTTTTGTTGATTATGTGCTTGATGCAAATTGTCCTTGAGAGCATTCATAAAAAACTCTATTGTACAAAACCTTTTGTCCTTGGTACTCCGCTTTCTTGTGAAATCAAGCTTCCAAAGGAAACTAGTTCATAACTATATAGTGCTTTGAATGAACTCATCTTGATTGACATGTGATGAGTGGTGTTGTAGCAATATTCACCCAAATGTAACCATTTTACCCATGTGTTTTGTTGGCTAGTGACGTAATTCCTCAATTATCCCTCTATCCACTTATTAACAATTTCAGTTTGTCCATCTGTTTGAGGGCGGTAGCTTGTACTGGGTGTAAAATCAGTTCTTGCTAATCGAAAGAGTTCTTGCCAAAATTGACTAAGGAAACGACTGCCTCAATCATTGACTATGTTACTTGGTAGGTTGTGCAATCTAAAGATCTTGAAGAATACTTTTGCTATTTGGGCGACCTGATACTCAGTGGATATTGCCAAGAAGTGAGCATACTTGGTAAGACGATCCACTATTACATAAATGCAATCCTTCCCTTGAACTTTAGGCAACCCTGTTATGAAATCCATCAATATACTTTCCCATTTTTTTCTAAAATGGGCAAAGGTTGTAGAAGTCTTGCTGAATGGCTTTGCTCTGTTTTCTTTCTTTGACGGGTCATGCATTCTTGTAAATACTTAAGGACATCCTTCTTGAGGCCCTTCCACGAGTATCTCTCCTGCACCTATTTGTAAGTTTTATAATACCCTTGATGCCCTACCAAGGGATTGTCATGGTACTCCTTAAGGATTTTATCCTTCATTTTATAGTTGGGCACAAGGAATATCCTATTTTTATATAGTATGAGCTCTTATTCTACTGTGTACTCTTCATTGGGTAAATGTCCTTCAAGGATATTGTTGAAGTTTCAAAGCTCTGATACCATATTGAATTTCGCAACACAAGCCTACAAGATCAAATGAAAAACAAGAACACCTTCCACAAGAGAGCTGCACAAAAGAATGCTATATTACTCAAAAGTAAAGAATACAAAATTACAAGATGAACTACAATTGTTCAATGAGGTGCTTATAAAGAAAGCACAAATCTAAATTTAGGATAACTAAAGTGCAAGCATGAGGAGATAAATAAAGCTCAACTCTAGCTAAACTAGATGCATAAAAGGTAAACTAGGTGCACAACTAAAATAGCACTCCTAAGTGAACTTAAGCAAAAAAGCATAATGAGTTGTAAAAAAGAAACTAATAACTAAATATGCTCTAATAGATATCATTAGCTTGAGAGTCTTTGACATATTTGGCAATGATACCATCTTCCAATCCGTCCCTATGCTTGTTAGAGAATTGAAATAGGGTTGTCTGGATAAGTCATTTGCTACAACATTATTTGTTCCTTTCATATACTCAATATCAAAATCATTAGCTTGTATTTTGTGTACCCACTTATGTTGTCTATCATTTAGGTCCCTTTGATTCATAAAGTACCTCAAGCTATTGTGATCGGTTTTAACATGGAATTTTCCGCAAACCAAATATTTCCTAAACTTTGCTAGGGTGTGCATGATTGCTAACATCTCTTTATCACAAATTGAGTAGTGTCATTCAACATCAGTGAGCTTGCAACTTTCAAATGCAATGGGATGCTTATTTTGCATAAGTACATCTCCAATTCCTTCCTCGCACGGATCACCCTACAACTCAAAGGAAAAGGAGAAATCAGGGATAGCTAATATGGGGCATGAACTCATTGCTTCCCTTAGCCTTTCAAAAGTGTGTTGCGATATCTCACTCCATGCAAAAGCTCCCTTTTTAGTCAAGTCCATGAGTGGGGCAGCGATTTTGGAAAATCCTTTTACAAAGCGTCTATAGCAATTGCATCGACCCACAAAACCCCATAGTTGTGTTAGAGTTTTGGGTTTTGGCCATTCCTTGATGGCTTTAATCTCCTCTTCATCTATACTCACCCCTTGTGCATTGATCTTGTGGGCCAAGTAGAGGATTTCTTCTAAACCAAACTCGCATTCTAAAGCTTTGGCGTACAAAGATTCTTGCTCCAAGATGTTAAGGACTTCCTCAATGTGCTTGAGATGTTCTTCCCACGTCATGTTGCACAAAGAATATCATCAAAAAATATGAGTAGAAACCTTCTTAGTTGCCTCTGGAAAATATGATTCATGCATGATTGAAATGTTGCCGGTGCATTAGTTAACCCAAAAGCCAAGACTAAGAACTCAAAGTGCCCATAATCACACCGAAAAACAGTTTTTGGAATGTCTTCTTTTCTCATCCTTATTTGATGATACACAAGACACAAATCAATTTTGGAGAAGTACTTGGCTTCATGTAACTCATCAATTCTTGGTATAGGACAACAATTTTTAATTGTTTTCTTGTTCAAATCTCTATAGTCAATAAACATTCTCATTGTACCATCCCTTTTCTTCACTAGTACCACGAATGATGTGCAGGGACTGGAACAAGGTTCAATATGACCCATCTCTAGTAGTTCCTTAATGGTCCTTTCAATCTCTTTCTTGAATTTGTGGGGACATCAGTAAGGGGGTAGTGATTACAGGTTTTGCCCCCTCTTCTAATTCTATGTTATGCTCAAACCCTCTTTTCGAGGGTAGTCCCGAGGGAATGAAATCAAAGATCTTATGATTGCTCAAAATTGGTTGGATGTCCATGTGAATAGGTTTACCTTGTGTGGAGGTTTTATGAAGGATCATACATTGTGCAGCCCACTCCCCTTGCCAGTGTCTAGAGATTTTTTCCATTCTTTTGCAAGAGATTACCTTGGGGGATCCATTAGGTAACCATTTCAAAGTGACTTCTTGTCCTTGGTGTTGGAATAAAATGGTCAAGTTTGGAAGGTTAGACATGGAACAACCTAGGGATTATATCCAAGGAGTGCCTACTATTACATCAGCATCTAAAGTAACCACATAAAAATCTTCTTTAATGGGATGTTTTCCTATGGTCATTTCTAGTTGGGGAACTAACTTAGTACATTGGACCATGGCTCCTGTTGCAATAGCTACTGTAAATCCTTTAAATTTTTGGGTCCCCAACTTCATTTTTGCAACTAGTCTCTCATCAATAAAGTTGTGGGATGCCCCACTATCCATAAGAGTGATAACTTTCTGCCCCTTGAGGATGCTTTTAATTTGGAATGGACGATGCTTGGAAGTTTGAGAAATGGTGGCCAATGTTACATACTCTTCATCTTCATTCTTTGCTTTCTTCCTAGGACTTTCTTTGATTTCAAGGTGGCTGGTTGCTTATATCGTATGGGCTCGACCTCCCTTTTTACATGTGTCCATGTTCCCATGGTTCCTTGCACTTGAAACACAAATTATTCCTTTGCAAGTCTTCCCATTGTTTACATACATGTCCTCATTACCACTTCCCATTACAATGAAGGCACGAACATCCTTGAAGCTCCTTCTTAGGCCTTTCATCTTTATGAGGGTACTTTGAATATGTGCTAAAGTGCTTAGGCTTGTCCTTTGATGGATTACTCTCAAACTTGATTGCTTTTTGGACTGCCTCTTCTAGGTTGATTGATCTAAAGCACTTACTATGTTTCTTATTGATTCTTTCAATCCTTTCACAAATAAATAGGTGAGCCTCCTTTGAGAAATTTCTAGAACCATGACAGCCGACTTTTGGAATTCAATGGCAAACTCCTCTACTGTTCCTTTCTATTTAAGTTGAGTCAGTTCTTTGAAATACCAATCCGGTTGCTTCTGATCAAACCTTTTGATGAGTTTCTTTGTAAATTCGTCATAGGTGGCTATATGTTAATGACCTTGGGTAACAAGGCAATGATGCCACCAATCATGGGTTGTTCCTATCAAGTGTAACACAACAAATTTGATGTAATTCTCCTCTATCATTGGGCCTAGTGAAAGGTAAATGTCCAATTTTTGGACCCATGAACGTGCTATGAATTTCTCACATCCATCAAAACTAGGTAGGGTCATCTTGCTCACTCTCTCCTTTAGGTCTTTGTCATGGTGCCTTTTTCCTTTTCTTATTTGGGGCAGCTCTCATTTTGGCATCGCAATAATCTTTAACGAAAACACTTCTAAATTTGGGATCGAGTCTATGATATGCTTCCACAATCTCATCAACATTATCCGTGTGTGATTTTGTTGATGGTGTTTTTATGCACTATGCAACACAAAATAAAATACTAAGTACTCTATCCTCTCTTGAACAAAATCTCCTCTTATGCTAAGCTTCGTGATCATAGGAGGTGACTCCAAGGTTCTCGATGTCAGGTATTGACGTGCTTGTGGATAGACTCAGTTGTTTGATGTGATATTGCTGGAATCACAAGGTGGATTTACGTAGCGTCTTGAATGCTTTAAATATTGCTAAAACGATGGACAATATTTGGTAGAACTCAACAAGGCTTTTCTTTGACATGCAGCGAACATCTCCACAAGGCTAGTGCAATCTTCTAGGGATAGATTTATGATTTTCAAATCACTACCACAAGCATAGACACCTTCAAGATGAAGCATATCAATGATGGAATAGCAATTGAAGTTAAGCTTGGCTAAGATGGATCCAGTCGATTACACAAGGCACTTTACAATCAGCAAGGTGTTCGTAGTATGGATATAAGAATTTCACCATTGATCATGCACAAAGTTCTTCCATTCATCTAAGCAGCATGAACGAGAAGTAGAGACCATGCAAATTGTTGAATCAACACATGAAGTTCACCATATCTTCAATGAAATTTACATGTTTCTTACAACATTGTCTTGGCAACAATCTTTGCCTTCTCTTCCTACTCTACTCTAACTATTTGCTTGCTATTTAACTTCTTTCTACTATCTACTCACTATTTTCCATTAATCTTTACAAATGAAAGAGTGGAACCTTATATAGTGCTCTCATTACAAATGAGTGGCCAAGATCAAATCTTCATCAATGGCCAAGATCGAAAGATAGAAACCCTAATTAGGGTTTGTTACATCCATTACAAAGCATTTAATGTTTGACCAATGGTAGATTTACAATAAATTAGAATCTTACGGTTTGCTCAACCAAGATACAAGGCAACCACCTAGAAAGAATACACCTCCACTTGTGCTCTTTCTATCATTAACAAAACCACCCCAATCTGCATCTGTATAAGTTGTAAGTGTAAAATCATTACCTTTAGGATACCATAACCCTTGATCTATAGTACCCTTAAGATACTTGAAGATCCTCTTAACTGCATGTATCCTTAGGAGTAGCCTAAAATATAGCAACATAACCAATTGCTTGCACAATGTTAGGTCTAGTAGCTGTAACATATAATAAAATTCCTATCATAAACTTGTACAAAGTTTGATTAGCATCTGGAAACTCATCATTTTTACTTGACTTACATCTTATCACCATTGGAGTTCTCACAAGATTGCAATCATCCATTCTAAACCTTTTCAACATCTCTCTAATATGTTTTGTTTGAGAAATAAAAAATGCCTCTATCTGATTGACGAATTTGGACGAATTTGCAAACCAAGAAAGAAGGATAACTCACCCAACATGGACATTTCAAACTCCTTAATATTAGCAGCAAAAGTTTGACACATCTCTTCACAATCACTACCAAAAATCAAATCATCCACATAACTACAACAATCAGCATATGATTACCTTCTTTAACATACAAATTGTTGTCCGCTATCCCTCTTCTAAATCCTTGCTGCTGCAAATAATTGTCTACTCTAGCATACCAAGCGCATCGGGCTTTTTTAAGACCATTAAGTGCCCTTTTAAACTTCCATACATAGTTCTGATTTTCTGAAATAACAAACCCATATGGCTGCTCTATATAAACTTCTTCATTCAAATTACCATTAATAAAAGCATATTCAAACATCCATTTGAAATACTTTAAAACCTTTAAAATAAGCAAAGGCTAAGAACACTCTAATAGCTTCTAAACATGCAATAGGAGAAAAAATTTCTTCGAAGTCAATATCTTCAACCTGTGCATAACCTTTGCACACAAGTCTCACCTTGTTCCTCACCATTTTTACCATCTTCATCTAACTTATTTTTGTATACCCACTTTGTGCCAATCACATTCTTATCTTTGGGTCTTGGGACAAGTTCCCAAGTTTCCCTTTTTTGAATCTGATCAAGCTCTTCTTCCATGGCTGCCACCCAATATTTATCTTCAGCTGCCTCCTCAAAACTTTTAGTCTCAATCATGAACAACAAGGAGATATCCTCATTTTCAGAATAGTTAACACTTCTTGTGGCTCTTGGCCTATCCTCTTGTAAAATCTTATCAATAGGACAATTTCTTTGAACAAACTTTGATGAAGTCTTCAAAAAAGACCTAAATGTGTTCTTACCCTGGTCATTTGTAGGTACATTTTCTGTACTTACATCTACTATCCCATGTCGAACACTTAAAGATGCACATTCAAAATTTACATCTATTGTCCCATGTTGTACATTTGAAGGTGTTTGTTGAACAGAACTTTCTTCTTCATCTACTTGACAACTACCATCATCATCTTGCACTTTGTCATAAATGTTAAAATCTTCACCTTCACATTAGCACTTTCAACAATATTACGTAATCTTTTGTTAAAACATCTATAAGCTTTGCTTTTAGAAGAATATCCCAAGGAAATCCCTTCATCATCCATAGGATCAAATTTTCCGAGATTGTCTTCATCCCTCTTAATATAACAAAAACTACCAAAATTTTGGAAATATTTAACTGGAGTAGTCTTACCTTTCCAAAGTTCATATGGAGTTTTTTTGCGCTTTGCTCTAATCAGCCCCCTATTCTAAATGTAAACAATAGTATGGACTGCCTCTCTCCAAAAAGAATCACACTTTAGACTCATTCATCATACTACGAGCCATTTCTTGAACTGGTCTGTTCTTCCTCTCAACAACACCATTTTGTTGTGGTGTCCTTACAGCTTAGTATTGTCTTTTTATACCATGATTTTCGTAGAAATTTACGAACTCATTTGATATATGTGAACTCTCCCCCATTGTTTCTAGACCCTTTTGATTCTCCACTAAAGCTTTAAAAGTCTTAAATTTCTCAATTGCCTCTGATTTTTCGTTTAAAAATGTAACCTGTCATTCTTGAAAAATCATTAATCAAAAGCATAAAATACTTCTCACCTTGCATACTCCTAGTTCTCGTAAGCCCACATAAATCAATATGAATCAACTCAAGAGGCTTTGTGCTAGAATACTCTTTTGATTTGAAAATTTCCTTGTTTTTTATTCCAGCTGACAAACTCTACAAACAATGTTTGAAGGTTTAGTGAGCTTTGGCATGTCTCTAACAACTTCCTTTATGTTGATTTGAACAAGACTATCAAAGTCCATGTGTCCCATCCTCCTATGCCATAGCCAATTTTCATCCACCCAACTCAAACAACACTTTTCACTTTTGATATCATCAAGAATATACAGATTGTTAGCAGCCCTACTTGCATCAGCAATATGTTTACCACCTTTAATAATTTCACAATAATTTGAATTGAAAATTAAACTATCCTTGATCACAAAATTGACTCACCCTTGATAGATTGTGTTTTAAGCCTTCTACGTATAGAACATTCTCAACTTTGGTCTCACCATCATCCAAAACAAGTGTACCTTTAACTTTGATTTTCACAAATGAATTACCACCAAATCTTACCTTTCCTCCATTAGTGCTTTTGAGAGAGAAACTTCCTCGTCTCCAGTCATATGTCTAGAACAGCCACTGCCCATATACCATATGTCTTTTTCATTTTGTGCATGAAAGGTTGTTTGCAGTTTGCACAATCAAGAATCCTACTAAAACTTCTTTCCCCTTCTTCCTCCAAACCTTAGTAACCTCCTATGCTTTGTCCTCTTTTTCAACCATCTAGTTTTTCTTAGAGAAATCTACCATACCACTTTTACAAGCTTTTGCAGTATGACCCAAGTTATTACATTTATAACATTTAACATTCTAATTCCTTGGGGTACTCAGTTGCTCGCCTTGTGTCCAAAATAGTTGCAAGAGAAAGAATTGTCAAACCTAGTCACATGTGCTTGTCTTGAGATAGGAGGCCTTTTGAAAGCATTATTTCTGACTTTTGATGGTGAATCCTTTGTGCTGTCTGCATTAGTCTTTTGCTATTTTTCCTTTTATAGACTTAGAACTTTGACCTTCTGTCATGTCCCCGTCTTGAAACTTAAAAGATAACAAATAAAGATAGCAATGATATTAATTTGGATGCAGATTGGAGACTTCCTTAATGGTCGGCCGACTTCATTAAGAAGCTATCAGACTTTCATGTTAATCACCGAACCATTTATTTAGAACAGAAATTATTATTAAGAGAAACGATCGTATGAAAGAGGCAATGATTTAGTTATAGATGATGGAAGCGACATTATACGCAGCAGATGGAATTCATCATGATCAGTTACCTACAGCGATAAGAAGTATTGATCCGATCTTAGTGGCAACATGTTAAGAAACAGAGATTCATTATATGTAAGGATCAATTGGTGGTAGTGATACAGATTACTGAAGAATAATAGAAAGTCAGCGATATTGGAGAGTAGTGATTAACATTATACAATAACAATCGATTAACACTACTCAGCAATCAACATAATATCATTAATAGATCACCACCTTAAAGACGTGCTATAGCTTAATTGATAATAGAGGTGTGATTAACTTCGAGGAGGCCAAGACTATATTATGTGATTTGCTTTGGTAAGGAGGATTAAAAAGGCAGCACTTGTTACACTACCAATGTACAAAGGATGCGATGTGAATTAAGAGCTTGAGAAAGGTGCGATGTCACAAAAGGAAAGGGCACAATTTGTTATAGATATTAATCATTCTTATAATGAGTGCAATTATAGTTTTGAGAAAATGATTTTATAAGAAACCACAACAATTCGATGGTTGTAAAAGAAATGTGACTTTTGTGAAAGGACACACAAGAGATATAAAGGAGATTACGTTGATTGTTTAAAGGAAAGGAAGAAGGGACTAAGGCAGATAGATATGTCAAACACATAGTCAGATTTACTTATTCTATTTGACTCAAGAAGCACTCAAAAAACATATATTAATTCAGCATCATTTATAATTATATGTGATGTGGAAGCAAATTATAAAAGGAGGAATACCACGTGGATCTCACCATGGGTATCAAAATTAAAGAAAGAGGACTTCAATAGCAATTCAGATTTATTAGTATAGAACAAGTCTGCCAAAAGGTGCTTTGTGGGCCCCAAACAGTAATTATTCAGCTTTCTATAATTAAAGGATTCTCAAATGGTGATTGCATCAATTAGAAAAGGTTTTAAAGATTTCACAATTATTTTGTGTTTTTAGCAGCAGCCCCACTAAATGGAATGGGACCCACTTGGAAGACTTTGCAATATTGGTAAAAAGGGCAGAGAAATATGTGAGTAAGATAAAAGAATATATATTTAAAGAGTGGAACAGTGTGTGTTGGGAAATATAAAAGGAAGATTATTTGAAAGGATATTAAATATGAATAAATAAAGCAAATATAATGAAATATGTATAATATATTAATTAAATAAAGAAAATATCAAAAGGAATGTCTTTTAGATAAAAGACACAGTTTAAAGGTCTATAAGGAAGAAGCGAAAAGCATGAAGTCTACAAAGAATTAAATATACAATACAACAAAAGAGAAGAATAAGTAGATGCTGTATGAAAAATGATGCTATATTAGATTTACTTATAAAACAAGAAGTTCATACAGATATAGAGGAGGATGTTAATATAGAAGATACGTAAACATTAAGAAGATCTTGCAGATATAGAAAGGAAAATTTATATCAGTGGAGATTTTGGAGATATGAAATGTAATTCAGATTTATATCAGAATATATGAAGAATGTTAATGTTGTGAGGGGAAGAATATATGATACAATGCTATAGAGAAAAAAGTTGGAGAAGACATAGTCACACTAATGGCCAGATTTTGAGGAGAGATATTACCATATTTATGATCAACACAAATTAGAGGAATCCATCAAGATAAGTCCAATCCTCTAAACTATTTTTAAAAAATTTGAAGTCAATATTATAATGAAATGTATTCCATTCTGATAAAATTATGTTTATTAATATATTACAACTCTCACTTTAAATTAAAATTGTTATCTCACGACTACATGGAGGTAAATCCTCAAAGGGGACATTACACCTTCTTCAAGACCAACTCCACCTTCATCAGTAGACGATTTTCATAAGCCAATGACTACATCCAATGACATGGAACTTCTGATTTATCTTCTTATGATTTAGGATTTAGCAATAATTTTAGAATTTAGGAATAGGAGCTCATCCTTTATACAAATTGACTTTTTTTCCATATTATCCAGCCATAGCTAATATTATGCATACCTATCAATCATTTACTTATGCCAATAATGAAATGTTAAAATATTTTTTATTAAGATGAATAGATTGTTAATTTGTTGTATGATTTACTTCCGATAGATTGCATGAGACTCCTCTTCCCTATTCTGCTAAACCTTACAAGATGGAAGATTTATTGTTCCAAAGGCGCATGATACAATCTACATGAAGCTCCCTCAAGGTTTTCTACCTGTCTTGAAACATTTCCGCCATGTGACCGATTTACTCTGCCTTTCCCCCACACACTCCCTATCTTTGCAAGTATTAGAGAAAAACGAAGAATCAGCTCACGAAAATCTATGGGTAAAGAATTAAATTTGATATGGCATTAGCAAATATTCAAGATCAAAACTCAACAACATATCATCTTTAACAATATAGGCATGAATTTAATGCATAACCAGATACATTAATAAATCATCAATAATAGAGACATAAATCAGATTACAAATTAAGCATAGTTATTATGTAAATCAGAATGAACAAATATACATCTTACAATCATTTATCCAGATATATATATTTGTAATATTCCCACTGTTTTTTTTTTAAAGCAATATCGCAAACACACCAATCACCCGTTGAGGTTAGAATAATGAAATCCAAACAACTGGAAGGAACCCTACACTTTATGATCACCGAGAGCCCAGACTGGGAGGGTGAGAGCATACAGTAGCAGGGGATCGTTAGAGAAAAACTGTTGAATTGTTAAATACAATAACAGGCTGCAAGCCAGCCCCTTCCGCTTATCCAGCAGGAAAACAAGGAAATTAGCGGTAAACCAGCCAAGAGAACAATACTCCAAACACAAATCACTCAACCACAATATTTCAGCAGGAAGACTAAAAACACTGAACAAACTCAACTCGGCCGCTTATGCAGCGGGAGGATCATTAAAACCAATATCACTCAACTGCTTATGCAGTGAGAGGACTGAGTTACAAAATATCAAATATAGGCAGCAAGCCAGCCTCTTCCACTTTTCAGCAGAATATGAAGAATACAATCCAAAAACGGTTAGTAGTACTACTACTTAACCTCACAATAGTGAGGAAAGACAGAGGAGTATAATGTTGAACACATGAGATAACTATCATCAAATAACTCAACACCTACTTCTTGGAATCTGATATAAAAGTCAGCAGGCTGGAAATGCATAACCAACAACACATAAACTCACTAAATTGCTCATATCTCACTCAAATCTCCTTCAATTCACCCCAAATCACTCTCAAACTAACACTAGACAAGCAGCGACTAAGAACAAACCAAAGAGGAGCTACAAACACCCCAAAACACCTTGCACGCATCCCAATGCACTCACCAAAACCCGCACCTAACTAGAAAATTTCCATTTTCATAATAAAATCTAAAACTCCAAATAAAGGGCTGTAAACTTACAAAATGTATCGCCAATAGCATAGAAAAGGTTTGAGCCAGTACCCAGAATGACCAGTCGCTCAGGCAGGGAGGTAAGATCGAAAACTTGCTTCAGCCAAAGCAAACCAGCAACTCCAGAAAACACACACCACTCCAAAATACTGAAAATACGCACTGAAATGTCACAAGAATACACCACTCAACTAGGTACTATGTCTCAAGTACAAAACTGGTAATACTAGGGAGCCACACTCCGAAGCTTCAAGTTCATACGCCAATCTGACAGCATAACCGTGCAATTTTTCAAGATGCCCAAAATGAGAGCCCAAGGCTCATATTTATAACTTCATGCTCCCCAAATTCAAATACAAATGCTCACAAATACGCCCAAATTCACCTTTCCCATTTGCGTTTCATTTCATTTCATGTCTTCACTCGACATGGCGCCCACTTCCCTTCTTCCTAGGCAAGTTCGAACTTTACCCTTTGATGACAATTTTGCAACAAAAAATAATATAACATGAGATGTTTTATTATCCCCAATCGCCACCAAAAATAACGCCATGGACTTAGGAAAATAACACATTGATATCAAATAATTATTTTTCCCTAAGTCATCCTCAATATATTTAATTAGTAAATACAAATATTTAAATATTAAACCTTAGGATAAGGAATTAATATTTAATTAAATCACTTCTAACTCCAATACTGATTATCAAGCAAAACCAAGATGAAGCTGAGCAAAGAAGACCACTGAACTGTTGCAAGATCAGGACCCTGTCCACTGCCAAAAATAGAAATGCTTCATACTGCCACTTACTAAAAATAGTAAGTCATGAATTACTCCTCTGAAAAGCATGATCTTCACACCCAGAGAAAGAGCTTGGAATGCTCAGTAAGACGGCATCATCCAAATAGCCAAACCCTAACTTACTAAAAATAGTAAGTTCTCGCTTCACCGGCATTGGAAACCCTAATTCTCCATTCGACATAGCCTACGAGTCTCCTAGTATAGGCCAATGGACCACTGAAAGCACATCATTGAGCAGGGGACATTACAATCCGCCCTCCCCAAAATTGCTTGTCCTCAAGCAACTGTAAGGCTGGATGCAGTAAAATCTCTTCATTTTCCCATGTAGCATCCTCTACTGCCAAATTTTTCCACTTGATCAAGTATTCCTTGATCACCCTTCCCCTCAACGAATGCTCCCTGAGATCAAGGATAGTTTCAGGAATCAAAACTAACTCTCCCTCCTCATGAAGCAAAGGTAACTCTGTCGAAGAAACAACATTATATCCAAGAGCCTTCTTAAGGCGAGACACATGAAATACATTATGAATCCTACTGCTCGCCGATAGTTCCAACTCATAAGCCACTTCTCCAACCCTCCTGTTGACTTTGAAAGGTCCATAAAATCATGGTATCAATTTCTCAACTCCACTCTTCTTGAGAGTAGACTGTCTGTAGGGTTGGAGCCTCAAATAAACCATGTCGCCCACCTCAAAGGTGTGCTCAATTCGCTGCTGATCAGCATACAACTTCTACTGATTCTGAGCATGCTGGAGATTGTCCCTCAAAGACCTCAATATATCTTCACACTGTTGCATCATATCCTTCGCCTGAGGGGTTCTACTATCACCAAATATCAAGTCAGTGAAGCTAGGAGCTTCATAACCATATAGTGCCATGAATGGTGACATCCGAATGGACATGTGATAGGAGTTGTAGCAATACTCTCCTAGGTGAAGACATCTCACCCATGTATTTTGCTGCTCCGAGACATAGTTTCTAAGGTATCCTTCCAACCACTTGTTCACTATCTCGGTCTACCCATCAGTTTGTGAGTGATAACTTGTGCTTGGAGTGAGCACAGTACCACATAATCTGAAAATCTCCTGCCAAAAAGCACTTAGGAACTTGTTGTCCCTATCACTCACAATGTTCTTTGGTAATCCATGTAACCTGAACACTTCCTGGAAGAACACTTCAACAACCTGAGTTGCTGTCAATGAGCAAGTGATGGCGAAAAAGTGAGCAAACTTAGTTAATCTATCCACCACCACATATATACTATCCTTCCCTTGAGCCCGTGGCAACCCAGTGATGAAGTCCATGGATACACTCTCCCATTTTTGACTGGGAATGGGCAAGGGTTGTAACAAACCAGCTGGCAGAGTGTGCTCATCTTTGTTTCTCTGACATGTATGGCACTCCTTAATGTACCTCAAAACATCATTTTTTAGCCCCTTCCAAGAAAACCTCTCTCGGATCTGCCTGTATGTCTTGAAGTAACCTTGGTGACCAGCAAGGGGAATGTCATGGAAAGTCTTCAAAATTTTCTCCTTCAGCTTAGATTCGGCCACAATGAAGCTCATTCCTTACTAAAGAATCAACCCCTCAACCAATTTGTACTTTTCATAATGAAAAGTACCCTCTATGATGCTGGTTGCAAACTTATTTTTGGCATAATCAACAAGCAACAACTCCCTCCAATCAGCAGTAAGCTTGCACAGTGAGCTCAAATGGGGCCTTCTGGACAAGGCATCAACCACAATGTTATTCTTTCCTTTGACATACTCGATATCAAAGTCGTAAGCCTGTAGCTTACTCACCCACTTTTGTTGTCTTTCATTCAAGTCTTTCTGATGCATGAAGTGTTTAAGACTGTTATGATCAATCTTAACAACGAACTTACTCCCTACAACATACTGCCTAAACTTTGCAAGGGCATGCATTATGGCAAGCATCTCCTTGTCATATATCGAATATAGCCTTTCGGGCCCTCTCAACTTCCTACTCTCGAAGACTATAGGATGCTTATCTTGCATGAGGACTGCACCAACACCTTCTCCAGATGCATCACACTGCAGTTCAAAAGGCTTGGTGAAATCAAGTAGAGCCAAAATAGGGCAGGAGCTCATGATCCCCTTAAATTGATCAAATACTGTCTATGCCTTTCCTGCCCATTCAAAAGCTCCTTTCCTTGTAAGATCTGTAAGGGGGGCAGCCAACTAAGAGTATCCCTTCACAAACCTACGATAAAAACCACAAAGACCCAAGAATCCCTTTAAATGTGTTATGTTCTCAGGAGGAGGCCAATCAATGATAGCTCTAATCTTTTCAGGGTCTACCTTCACACCTTTGCATTGATAATGTGACCAAGGTAGAGCAATTCTTCTATTCCAAATTCACATTTGGACTCCTTTGCAAACAGGGACTCGGATTCCAGTATGCTCAACACTTCATCCAAGTGTTGTGAGTGCTCCTTCCAAGATTTGTTGAATATGAGTATGTCATCAAAGAATATGAGTACGAACTTCCTCAACTGTGTTTGGAAGATTTTGTTCATGCATGACTGGAATGTGGCAGGGGCATTAGTCAAGCCAAAGGGTATGACTAGGAACTCAAAATGCCAAAAGTCGCATCTAAAAGCAATCTTCTCCACATCTGAAGCTCTCATCCTAATCTGATGATACCCCGACCTGAGATCAATCTTTGAGAAGAACACTGCACCAAGTAGCTCATCAATTCTTGGGATAGGATACCGGTTCTTTATAGTTTTCTGATTCAGGGCCCGGTAATCCACGCACATGCGCATGGTCCCATCCTTCATTTTCACCAAAACAACAACCGAAGCAAATGGGCTTTTGCTTGGTCGTATGTAACCCATGTCAAGCAGCTCCTGGATTTCTTTCTCGATCTCATCCATCTACTTCTTGGGGTACCGATATGGAGTAGTCATAACCGGCTTAGCTCCATCTTCAAGCTCAATGATGTGTTTTGCACCCCTTTCAGGAGGTCTACCAAGAGGTGGATTCTCAAACACTTTACTTCTCTTGGTTATCAAGGCTTGAATGTCTTCGGGATATCTCTGATTCTCCTCTAGTGATTTGGAAGGCATGACCATAATCTCTGGAGGTCTACCAAGATATGGCTTCCCAAGGACCTTACTTTTGTCTATAACCAATGCTTGAATGTCTGTCGAGTAGCTGCCCTTGTCTTCCAATGGGTTTGATGGCATTATCAAACACTCTACTACCCACTCCACTTGGTTATGGTGGATCAGCCTCTCCATCCTCTTCAATGAAACAACTCTAAGTCCACCATTCGACATTCCTCTCAATACCACCTTCTTCCCATCAGACATGAATTTCAGCTCCATGGTTTGCAAATTTAATGTGATCTCACCAAGAGATCTCAGCCACTGAATCCCAAAGGTTGTATCATCGGTCCCTCCAATGCTAACCACAAAGAAATCATCTCGAATCTCATGGTTTCCCAACTTCAGAGACATGTTGGAAATCATTCTATTGCAAGATATAGTGGAGCCATCGGCTACCATGACTTTGAAGCCTTCAACTTCCTCTGCCACTAGCCCCCTCTTTGCAACAATCCTCTCATCAATGAAATTATGAGTTGCTCCTGTGTCAATGAGAGCACTGACATGATGCTCTCCTATCACACCCCTAACTCTAAAGGACTCATTCTTGTGAATGCTCGAGAGTTGAGAAACCACTCCTCTATCTTTTGTCTCAATTTCAGGCCCTTTAGGAGCCTCTTCATACTCGTTGTCCTCAATTTCAGGCTGTTGTTCTGACATTTCAGAATCTGATCCATCCGCAGAATAGCACTCTATTTGATGCAAATTGCCCTTCCCATGACACTTATGCCCTAGGGCCCAAGGTTCTCTGCAAGAATAGAAAGAATTCTTCCTCCGAAGCTCTTGACGAAGCTCATCATCCATTCGCGAAGGAAACTTCTTGGTCTGATTTGTAAACTTCTTCTGATCCTTTTAGAAAGGGAAAGGCTTGGACTGAAATTTGTTCTTTGAGGTAGCCAACTCCATGCTTCGAGCCTTCTTGATTGCATCAGCCAAGGTGGGCGGGTCAAAGGCTTTTACCCAACCTTTCAATGGTTCTTCAAGTCGCTCAGTAAATAGGACCACCAACCTCTTCTCCGAGATGCTACTAACCATAACTGAAAGACTTTGAAATTCGGTTATGAAAGTGACCAAAGAACCTTGCTGTTTGAGTTGAGCAAGTTCTCTAAATTTCACCTCCGGGTCCTTGGTATCAAACCTTTCAATGAGCTTGTTGGTGAAATCAACATATGTGGTGATCAAGTTATGACCAAGGGAGACCAACCCATTGTACCACCATTTGTGGGCCACTCCATCCAAGTGTGAAGTAGCGAACTTGATGGTGTCTTCTTCAGGCATAGGCCTCAAGGACAAATAATTGTCCAACTTCTGCACCCACGCTCTAGCTATGCTCTTAGTGCTTACATCAAAATATGCTAGAGTCACCCTTCCAAGAGCTTGTTGATAATCTCTTGGGGCAAAAAATTTGTTGTCATTCCTCCTTCCTCGCTTCATTTTTTGATTCATGAACTAATCCAAGGTGAGGATATCTCGGATCTCTCCAGGGAGAGAAGCATACTCCATATAATTGTTCCTTATCTCATCAGTTGTAGGTATCTCAATTTCAGCTTCTTGTGCTTCTCTTGGTAGGAAGACAGGTTGCAGAGGTCTTGGAACTGAACCTCCACTATTGCTCCCATTGTTACTCCCATTTCTATTTCCTACAGGAGCATTAGAAGTACTGGCTTCCAGTCCATTGTTGGGTTGATTAGGAGTCATGTTATCACAAAAGCTTGCACCCTTGCTGAGCTATCAACTCAGCAACCTTGTGAAACATAGAAACAACCCCGAAATGTGGGACCTTGCGCAAGGGGTTGAATCTCCGGAGAAGGCGAGCTTCCTTCTCAATCCAGGTGCAGGTGTTGAACCAACTCAACACTTCAAAACTAACTCCTAAGCCTATCCTAACAACTTGCAAAGGTAAAGGGAAGAGAGAATTGCTTGAAATAAAGGGAGGTGATGCACCAAGAGATTGTTCCTTTCCCTACCGAAATGACACAAGGAATTAACTGAAACACCCTAGAAATGCACAAACTTCAATTACATAAGTGGCCCACAAGCATGTATGGAGGTTAGAATTTGCTAAGTGTCGAGGGGAGAAGGATTCCCACAAGTCACACTCTGAAAACAAGTTAACACAGCACATATGGAGAGAAAAGCCACAAGACATGCACCTATGATGAAGGTAAGAAAGCATATACAACATACATAAGTTGAAGAAGGCAAGAATGGTGATCTTCAATTAATTCAAGGCCAAAAGCCAATCTTATAGTTGCATAAATTCAAAAGATTACAAGTCTTCAAGAGAAGAGAAGAGCATAAGAAAGCTCAAGGCAGCAGGGAGAGAACCCTTTACAATGAGGCTTAAAAGCCTTATATAGAAAAATGGGTTACAATGGTGATCATGACCTCTGAATATCAGTCTGGGAGTGCATGCACTTGGCTTGTACATGCAAGCAACCTAGCCATACCTCCAAAGGCAATTCTGAGGAAGATAGATTGACTGGCCTTCCAAAGTCAGACATGACATAAGCCACCCAGCATGGCCCCGTACCTTCCTTGATGGAAATCCTGCCAAAAAACACTTAATGCACCCTTGTGGCTCCACAAAACAAAGCGCACAAGCCACCAAAACTGTTGGAGCATTTAAGGCCTTGAGTGTCGATCACGCCATCCGGAAGTGTCGTCAGTCAGAAGGAAGCCTGGAGACTTCGGAAGCTCAGACTCCCGAAGTGAGGAAGACAAGGGAAGAACTTCGGAACCTCGAGGTTCCGGAGTTCCGGGATAGAGAGAAGAAGAGAAGGGAAAGACCTTCAGAACCTCGGGGTTATGGAGGAACTAGAGAGAGAAGGCAAAAGGGGAAGGAAGTTTGGAACCTCGGGGTTCCGATGTTCCGGGGAGGAGGAAGAAGGGGAAGGAGGGAACCTCGAAACCTCGAGGTTCCGGGAAAGGCAAGGAAGGGAACTTCGGAACCTCGGGGTTCCGAAGTTCCGAAAAGGGAAAGGGCTAAAGAGAGAAGGGGAACTTCGGAACCTGGGGGTTCCAGAGTCCCGAGCAAAGGAGAATTCTAAGAGAAGAGGCGAAGGAAAGGAAAGCTAGGAACTTTGGAACCTCGGGGTTCCAGAGTTCCGAAGAGGGAAGGAGAAAAGGGACAAGGAACTCCGGAACCTCGAGGTTCCGGAGATCCAGATAAAAAGAGAGAAAGGCTAAGGAGAAGAGGGGCTAAGCTATGGAAAGAACCTTGGAACCTCGGGGTTCCAGAGTTCCGAAGAAACTGGAGAAAAGCTAGGGGAAGGAAGGGAACTTCGGAACCTCGAGGTTCAAGAGTTCCGAAGAAGGAAGAAAAGCGACTAAGGCAAAGAACTTCGGAACCTCGGGGTTCCGAAGTTTCGGGAAAGAAGAAAAGGCCAAGGGAAGAACTTCCTCCGGACAAGGCAACACTTCACACTTCATGATTCTTCTCTCCTTGATCAACTGGGGCTGCGCTGGTCCACGGAACATATCTCTGATCAGTTCTCACTAATGGACCAAGGGTGTCATAAAATGACAACAGGTCCCAACAACATTCTGGTTAAGTTTGGCCAACAATTGAGACATCATATCCATCATGACATTGAATTGCCTCTCAGTCTTTTTGCCAGGTGCCTCATTCTGTTCTGTAGCCTTATCTTCCATCGAATCTACTAAATCTGCGGAATCTACTTCTTTTCCTCTGTTTCTCAATACCTCAGAAAAGGTATCTTCTTTCGACATTGAAGGAATCTAAAACTATTGTCTCTTTTGTTCTCTGTTGTAGTAACGGACGTCTCTATCACTCGTGGAGAACTCTGACTAGTCTGAAACTCACAAGCAAGCAGGAAAACCAGCTCTGATACAACTGTAATATTCCCACTATTTTTTTATTTTTTTTTGTACCAATATTGCATACACACCAATCACCCGTTAGGGTTGGAATAATGAAATCCAAACAACTAGAAGGAACCCTACACTTTATGATCACTGAGAGCCCAGAATGGGAGGGTGAGAGTATACAATAGCAAGGGATTGTTAGAGAAAAAATGTTGAATTGCTGAAAACAATAAGAAGCTGCAAGCCAACCCCTTTTGCTTATCCAGCGAGAAAGCAAAGAACTTGGTGGTAAACCAGCCAAGAGAACAATACTCCAAACACAAATCACTCAACCGCAATATTTCAACGGGAGGACTAAAAACACCAAACAAACTCAACTCGACTGCTTATGCAACGGGAGGGCTGAGTTACAAAATATCAGATATAGGCGGCAAGTCAGCCTCTTCCACTTTTCAGCAGGATATGAAGAATACAATCCAGAAACAGTTAGTAGTACTACTACTTAACCTCACAATAGTGGGGAAAGATAGAGGAGTATAATGTTGAACACATGAGATAACTATCATCAAAATAACTCAACACCTACTTCCTGGAATCTGATATAAAAGTCAGCAGGCTTGAAATGCATAACCAACAACACATCATATCTCACTCAAATCTCCTTCAATTCACCCTAAATCACTCCCAAACTAACACTAGACAAGCAGCGACTAAGAACAAACCAAAGAGGAGATACCAAACACCCCAAAACACCTTGCATGCATCCCAATGCACGCATCCCAACCCACACCTAACTAGAAAATTTCCATTTGCATAATAAAATCTAAAACTCCAAATAAAGGGCTGCAAACTTACAAAATATATCGCCAATAGCATAGAAAAGGTTTGAACCAGTACCCAGAATGACCAATCGCTCACGCAGATAGGTAAGAATAAGATCGAAAACTTGCTTCAGCCACAGCAAACCAGCAACTCCAAAAACACAACACACTCCAAAATACTGAAAATACGCACTAAAAATGTCACAAGAATACACCACTCAACTAGGTACTATGTCTCAAGTACGAAACTGGTAATACTAGGGAGCCACACTCCGTAGCTTCAAGTTCATACGCCAATCCGGCAGCACAATGATGCAATTTTTCAAGACGCCCAAAATGAGAGCCCAAGGCTCATATTTATAACTTCATGCTCCCCAAATTCAAATTCAAATGCTCACAAATATGCCTAAATTCACCTTTCCCATTTGCGTTTCATTTCATTTCATGTCTTCACTCAACATGGCGCCCACTTCCCTTCTTCCTAGGCAAGTTCGAACTTTACCCTTTGGTGACAATTTTGCAACAAAAAATAATATAACATGAGATGTTTTATTATCCCCAATCGCCACCAAAAATAACGCCATAGACTTAGGAAAATAACAAATTGATATCAGATAATTATTTTTCCCTAAGTCATCCTCAATACATTTAATCAATAAATACAAATATTTAAATATTAAACCTTAGGATAAGGAATTAATATTTAATTAAATCACTGATGACTCCAATACTGATTATCAAGCAAAACCAGGATGAAGTTGAGCAAAGAAGACCACTAAACTGCTACAGGATCACGACCCTGTCCACTACCAAAAATAGAAATGCTCCATACTGCGACTTACTAAAAATAGTAAGTCATGAATTACTCCTCTGAAAAGCATGATCTTCACACCCAGATAAAGAGCTTGGAATGCTTAGTAAGACATCATCATCAAAATAGCCAAACCCTAACTTACTAAAAATAGTAAGTTCTCGCTTCACCAGCATTGGAAACCCTAATTCTCCATTCCACATAGCCTACGGGTCTCCTGGAATAGGCCAATGGACCACTGAGAGCACATCATTGAGAAGGGGACATTACAATATTGTATGCATTATGTATCTGTAAAGTCACCAAAATATAATGGTGGGTGAAAAATGTGTGAATGAGAGATCAAGAGGAAAACTACCCTTTCCCTCCAAGGAGAGATAAGAGTTTCACTACAGATTTCCCTTCAAACACTTTTCACCTATTACATTGGAAGAGGGGGGAAAATTCACTAAATTCAACCTCCAAAGAAGAAGACGAAGCCGCCCTGCGAATTTGAGGAAAAGTTGCCCGGACCATGGCGTGAATGTACACGGTCCTCCGAAAAATCCGCGAAACGAAAAGGTTTTTTCCGCCTCTGCAAATGGAGCCCGAATCCAAAAGTATAACTACGCACCTGCAACCTACACACAGAAAAGAGAGGAAAATGGGTTGGGATTAGGGGTTTGCCTTAAGGTCAAACCCCAGTTTTGAAATTAACCAAGTAATGAAAGAAAGTACTTGCAAGTAAATGTAAATGAAAGACTGAAATGTAAATCACCTCAAGGGAGGTTGTGATAGAAATGTTGATAGAAATGCTTGTGTGGAATTGAATGTTGGAATCAATCTCCTCTTCAATGGTTGAATCCTTGACTTGAATGCAGCACCTAGCCTTGAAGGGAGACTTGAGAATGCTCAATGCTGGAAAGGAATTTTTGATTGCTTGAATGCTCTTGAATGCTTGATCTCATGTAAACTTTCCACTCATCCAACTTATCCAACTTATTGAACTTTTTGAACTTTCTTTGAACTTTTTCAAATGAGAGGGCAAATGAAACTTAAATACATGTCAATTAGGGTTAATGAAACTGATTTTCGTCACAGGCCGACATCGAGGAAGTTTTCCCGCTCACTGCACAACCTACAATGCAAGCTCAGGGAAGGGTCCTGCCCCTTTCTCCAGGGCAGAGTGCAGACAGGGTGGTGCAGAGGCCAAGGGAGAAGCAGATTCCGAGGGTTGAGCAGTCTCCAGTCTCTGATCAAGCTAGGGGATTCAATTTCGCATGTATGAGGACCCTAATGCAGTCGAAAATTGCTAGGGTCGCAATTTAATGACACTACATTTAGCCCCCACTTTAGCGGGAGTATGAGCGTACGCCAATACTGTCGGTAAAGTACAAGGAAGCAAGATTGAAAAGAGACTACATTTAGCCCCCACTTTAGCGGGAGTATGAGCGTACGCCAATACTGTCGGTAAAGTACAAGGAAGCAAGATTGAAAAGACTTCTACCACGACAAGGAGGCAAGACGCGCCAAGCACCCAGTGGACTTAGGATCTTACAACTTCGATTGACAAAGTAAAAGGGAAGATCGAAAAGGGGAGAATCATGACTGCAAATAGCAAAGTTCCCCTCACTATGAGTCATGAAAGCAAGGATACCAAAGATTATAAAGCAACATAAAGTTCACTAAGTAATTCTAAGTATCGAGAAAGAAAATGTGAGCGGAGTGTATGGTCCACTCTATCTTGGCATCTTTCTTGAGCATGTCATTGAGCGGGCGAACTATTTTTTCAAATCCGGTTATAAATTTTCTGACAAAATTTATCTCCCTGAAGTATGACTTTAGTTCCTTTTTGCTTGCGTGGAGATTAATTTGCAGTATGGCTTCGATTCAATCAGGATCAATTGAAATCCCCTTTTCTGAGATAACATGACCGAGAAGCTTACCTTCGGTCAAGCCAAACATACACTTTTTGGGATTTAGAGATATCTCGAACTGGCGACGGCGCAGAAAAAGTTTCCACAAATCACTCACATGGTCTTCTCTTTGCTTGGAGAAAACATTCAAGTCATCCATATAGATAATGATACACCGGCCTACGAGATCTTTAAAGGCGATGTCCATAGCACGCTGAAATGTTGCTCCTGCGTTGATCAGACCAAAAGGCATTTTTCTATAAGCAAACACTCCCCACTTGGTGGTGAATGCGGTCTTCAGCCGATCTTCATACTCAACCATTACCTGGTTATACCCGGAATATCCGTCTAGAAAAGACATCATCTAGGATCCATTGACCATCTGCAAGACTTCATCAAGCGAAGGTAGCGAGTAGTTGTCTTTTTCTGAAGCTCTATTCAAGTTGCGAAAGTCTACACACAGTCTAATTTCACCGCTTTTTTTCCTTACGGGAACTAAGTTAGCCACCCAGGTAGAATGTCGAACTGGAAAGACAATGCGAGCAGCCAGCAACTTTTTCACTTCTTGATAGATCAAAGGCTCGAAGAGGGCATTTACTGGTCACTGCCTCTGTCTAAAAGGCTTTGAGTCAAGCTTCAGGGGTATAGTATGAGTTATTACTGAAGTATCATAAGTCTTAAGATCCTCATACCCCCAAGCGATGATATTTGGGAATTCTCTCATGTTCTTGAGAAATCCATCCCTTTCCTGAGATGTACATACCTTCCCAATTAGCACATTCTTCTGATTTTCTCGTGTGCCAATGTTGATTTTATCACAAGTGCCTCCTTCCGAAGTACTTTCCTTGCAGGACTTGAGCTGGTCCCGTCGGAGATCCTTTCAAGTTGCACCATACCTTTGGGAATGGTGTTTGTCTTGAGATTCAAAACCCCTTCGATGTCAATCTTGACGTCCTGAGGTTCTTCTTCATCAATAAGTTGTGCTGCAAACACATCGAAGCTCGTGATGAAGTCAATGATGTGCCTATCATCATCAAATACCTGAAAATTAGTGACATTGTTCAGAATAGATGGGACTGATGTCAACTCAACTGTGAATTTCTTCAAACTTTGCATTGACAGAGGTTCTAGCGAACTTGCGGCCTGTGCCAATGAATCAGCAACCTGATTCTGTGATCGGAGGATAGCTTTGATGTTGAAAGCATCAAAACTCTCGATTATATCCCACACGTGGTTGTGATAGACACTGAGTCTCTTATCATGGCATGTGTATTGCCTTCTAACTTGCCGAACTACCACCTCTGAATCCCCAAAATAGTGTAGGATCTGAGCTCCCTTCTTAATGGCTAGCAGCAAACCATGAATCAAAGATTCATACTCTGCTATGTTGTTAGTACAGTGAAACTGTAGTTGGTAGGCTGCCAAATAGGCTTCACCGGTAGGACTTATTAGTTCTACTCCTGCTCCAGCTCCTCGCTTGGATTTCGAACCATCAAACCTTAATGTCCAAGTCTCATTTGGGTTGGTAACCGTACCGGCTGCGATTCTTGGGCTCATCATTTCATTGTTTTCTTGCTTAGGGGCCCTCTTTTCAGGAGCCTCGGGGGAAGTGGTATCCTCCTGCCTAAGAGTATGGGCTTCTAGCACCTCTGAATGTCTCTTACATACTTGATTTAGTGCTACTCTACATAATGAACATGTCACTTCCGAATGGGCAGCATTATGAACTCTGCACCAGTCGAATAAAAGCAAGTCCTTAATAGAACTCTGGCACTCTAAATGCTGCATTTGCTCTGCATACTTGCAGAAAAAGTCTTTAAAATTGCTGAATAGCTCGTTTTCTTCTTGTGATGGCATCACCTTATCATAATTTTCTATAATTCCTTCTAGATTCTGAACTGGATTCAAGCATTGCACCAACAAAACTTTATTTATTGATCCCATGTCAACCCTATAAGTGCCCATATCTGATTCTAGAAATAGGGTTTCATTGGCCTGGTTATATTCGGTAATCATCCATTTAAGCCTAGGTTCAGACTCAATTCAGATTTGATTTGCTACACCTCTCCATGGCAGCCACATATGGGTGAAACTGGAATGCAGCCAGCCGTTAAGGATGCGGGTCCAGTCTCGGCTAAGCAACATACCATCTGCTTCTAGAATGTCCACTACCTGGATATCAATATACATCTGGATGCGCGGATCTGCTGTCAACTGCATGTGAATATTATTCAACTCACCCACCACAATCACTTCAGACTTGTCTAATTGAGTCACTTTTCGGTTAGTCTTGGTGGGGGTTAGGCCTAAAGCAGTGCATATGGATAGAGGCATAACATTAGCTAAAGCCCCTAAATCTATGAGACAATTATGCAGGTTCTTACCAAAGATTCTAAGCATTAGCAGAAAAGGTGGTGGTTCTAGCTTCTCAGTGAACAAATTGATAGTAGGTTCGGATGGGAGTGTATCATTGTTCATGATTGAGATATCCTGAGTTCTTCCCCGTGCACGCACTCCAAAACCAGTCTCCATGGGTTGATCATTTAAGAATTCTGGTTGTGCAGTGTAATTTACTGTAGAACCCCTAGGATTTGTCGGTCCTCTTACTTCATTACTGGCCTTCTGGGGTTGCTCTAGTGGCACTCTTCGCCCCGAGTTCTCATCGGTTCCTTTGGACTAAACAGGTGAGGGCTCCTTAAGGCTGCCCAAGACCATATCTCTAACCTCAGAAATTTTCATCAACTCAGCAAGGGACAAACTAATCTTGATCTTCCTGAATTCATCTGCTACCAACTGGCCTAGTCTAGTAATTTCTGCATTGCTGGACGGTTTAGTACTTGGGCTTTGAAAAATAGGTGCTTTTGGAGAAGCTTGTGTCTTTTGTGGCTGACTTTGGCTCGCATACTGCTGTGGCGCCTTAGGATAACTTGGGTTATTATCGGCATTCTGATCTGGGGGAACTTGAATATCTTTGGGAGGCGTGGAAGTAGTATAAGGGCCACTATTGCTGTTTTGGTTATTATTATTGTAATACCCCCAGTTGCCGCATTGGTACTGCTGAAATGCATTTACATCAACAGGCTGTTTTGGGTCTGCCACCTCATTTTCATCCTGATTAGGGAAGAAAAAGGGGGGAATATAGGTTTCTAGGACAAGTGTTGTATCATACCTTGGTGATGGAACTATCTCAAATCCGGTGGGAGGAAGCATTGGTTGAGGCATTGTATTCTCGACCTCTCGCTGGAATATATTAGCTGCCACTTGAAATTCATCACATTGCAGCTCTGAGTGTTGGTTGGTATTATGTAACCTACACCAATTAGATAGAGCTGCCTCTGCCAAAAATACCCTATATGTCGGTCTGTTTTCTAGTGCTAGTGGGTTATCTAGCGGAGTGGGGACTCCTCCATTGTTAGGACGGGTGTTCCATGTCCTCGTAGGCCTTTTATATCCTTGGTTTTGATACTGATTCTGGTGCTGACCTTGTTGCTGATTTCTCTGATTATTCTGCAATTGATTATTCTGATTTCGCAGATAAGTGACTTCAGAAGAAAGCTTCTTCATTTTCTTAGTCAACTCCTGCATCTCATCCTTCTCTTGAGTTCTAGAAGACACTGCGGTATTTTGCAAATATACGGGTTGTTTGGGAGGGATTTGAGATATAGGTGGTCCTGGATGGAGCACCAACTGATTTCTAGGTTGTTGGGGCTTATATGCCAATTGCGGGATCGGGTTCATGATAGGCATTTGGTCAGCCAAAGCCTAACTGATTTCTTGAATTTGGTTAGGCATTGTGGGAGGTCCTAATTGCAGCAATGGTCCTGCAATGTCTTGGCCTAGTCCTTTACTAATCTCCATAGCCTTAGCATATGCTTCAGTTAGTGTGGTCGGTGCAAGTTGCGACTGTCGGACAAACATGGTTGTCAAATAGTCCAGAGCTGAATAGTAAATCTCTCTTGCTGAAGCATCACTTACCACATATGGGTCTTGCAACCGGGTAAAGGCTTTGTGGAATCTATTGTTGAAGGAACTAATTGGCTCATGTCCCTATCTTTTGACTTCTACGAACTGTCTATATAGCTCTATGGGGGTTGTAGGAATGCCATACTTTCCCGTAAAAGTTGTCTTCAGCTTTTCCTAAGAATCAATAGAAGATATTGGCAAGTGGATAAACCAGTAAAATGCGTCTTCCCGCAAAGAGTAAGGGAAAAGTCTACATGCAACGTCTACATACTCAATCTGTCTATTGCGTAACGCATCTTCAAATATTTTTATATGCTCTTTTGTTGTTCTGTTTGGATCATTTACATGAAAAATAGAACAGAAACTATCCGGGCGCTTGGGCATATCATGGTAAGCTGCAAAAATTATTGGTGATGGGTTGTCTACCAACCAAGTTGCACCATTTGGAGTAGGTGGATTGTGCGCCATCTGTGGTTGAATTAATGGAACCAAAGGGGGAGCTGGAGTTGTAACAGCTGGAGTCGTGAAAACCGCGCTTGTTGGGACAACAAACTGTTGGTCCGATGAACTGGGCTCACCGGGGTCTGCAACCCAGCGATAACTTTTACGCCTGTAGAAGTGAAATCCAACAAATCTTTCCCATTCTGGGCTAGACCTCAGGACTCTTTTGAATCTCTTCGGAGAGAAAGATCCAGTTCGTTCCAACGTGAGCTATTTCTAATGTTAATTATGCTGATGCAGTGCAAGAGCAGGTTCAGGAGCTAGGTTAGCTTCTTCCTGTTCTCTCTAATTTTGTGTGTCGATGCGATCAGCAATCTCCTGTTCTTCTTCAAGGACAAAGCACATTCGAGACCAATCAGGATAATTTCTTTTTACAGACTAGGCCAAGCTATATAACTCAGTGATGAGGTTCTCTTGTTCGTCGTTGAAGTTCAAAGCTGGTTGTATCACTAGTTCGGGGTCTCAACCTGGTTGAGGAGGATTAATGGGCGGACCCATCTCTTACCATGTTAGCGGACTGGAAAGAAAATTGTCGTATTTCTTTAAGAACTTTCTTGTGAAGGGCACAAATTCTTTGTCTGTCTAGATTTTCCTTGATCACAGTCTCTATTTGCAAACCTTTTTCTTCTTCCTGATTAATAGTGTGACTTACTTGTCTGAAGTGAGGATGATTTATTTCTGATTTCCAGGCAAGTGCTCGTAACTGATCTGCAATATATGACTGATTCAGTTCTTGACCAGGCTTTTCAAGAGGCAGATCAAACAAGAATTCATGCAACAATACCATACTATATCATATGGCCCTCCTAGCACCAATTCTGTTGACGTGTCTAAAGTCGCATCGCTGCAAACTCCATCCGGCCAATGCGGAATAGAATGTACTCGTTGAGTATCCTATCCTCTCTTGAGATAAGGAAATCCCTAATGTTGTTTCTTGTTTGATCAAAGGGGATGACCTCAAGGTTTTGATTGTCAGGTCTTGACTGCGGGATTACTCAGTGGTTTGATGTGTTTTGCTGGAAACACAAAGGGGACTTACGGTGAGATGGACAATTTTCGGATGAGTTCCCTAAAATTCTCACAGTCTCGTTATCGGTGGATTTCAGTTGGATTGATACTAATTCAGCTCGACTATGGGGGTTTCTTGGTAAAAAAGGGGAAAAAGAGGGATAGGGAAAAGAGATATAGAAAATCTAACTAATTAACTAAGATTCAAGAAAAATAGACAGACACCTCCAAATAACCAGATTTAACACTATCAGCTATTTAAGCACAATGTTTGTAAGAATCCAGTGCGATCTTCAAGGAAAAATAAGTTTTCATGCTATTAACATAGATTCAGAATTTTAATATTCATTCACTAACTGTTTAATAACCGAACTAAGCATATAGATTGGTTTAGATTAACCATGCAAAGGGAATGGCAGTCAGTCAGTCCTTAATGGTATGAACAGCGAGGATTCTATCAAATATTTATCCTAAAATGCTATTTAAAAATGAAAGACATAACAGAATAATTTAAATGGTGAAGGAGACCATGCACTCACAAATGAACTAAAAACAACCTTAATTTTCCATTAATCCTATGTAAATTTCACCAAAGCTTCAGCAACAATCCTTGAACTTCTTACAAAAATGAGGGAAAACCAGTTCCTTTAAATAGATTTCCCAAAATAGATGAATGGCCAAGATTTAAACTAAACAAGTGGCCCAGATTTATCTATACAAAAAGGTACCCATACCCATAAATGGAAGGTAAATATCAGCAACCACCCAAAGGGGAGCAAACTACCTAAAAAGGTAATTAAAAACTATCCATAATAATTCAAAAAGTGCACATGCACAAAGTTTAAAGTTTACAGTTGACCTGGCAGTCAAATATGAACATTGGCCAAAAAGTGTTTTTTCAAACTTGAAAGAAAAATACATTTTAAGAAAGCACTTTTTCTTTTCCAGCTTCATATCCTCTTACTAAAAATTCATCCTCGCCATGCAAATACTCTTTCCAAAGGTCCCGACCTGCTGCACATTCTTCACGAACATACTCTTGGAACCTGATGCATAGCTGGAACAACACCTTGAATTGAGGCATAGGGGGATGACGTATTTTATACTGCATGCCCTCCAGATAACGATCTACGTGCTTCAAACTATCCTACCAGCTGGATCGATGAGCCTCAAAACACAAAATGTCTGAATGTAGTTTGTCGGCAAAATCCAGGTCCTCAGTGGAGTAGGCGATCTTGTCTGTTCTCAATCTTTTCTCCCAATCTGGTTGCACTACATCATCGGAGAGATCATTTTTCCAACACAAAACCATTGATCGGAGGATTGTCTTGCCAAGTTCCTGCATGTTCTTCAGAATTCCCTCACATGCATCTTGCTCTTTGTCAATGATTTCTCTTGTCTCACTCTTCATAGTGATAGTCCAGTACCATTCTTTAAAAATGTTAATGTCGTGGGGGTCCAGGATGGCGGACAATGTAGGAATCTGTGCTTGGGTCCAGAAAAGAGCTCTTATGAGAGGAAGAGTTGTAGCAGCTACCTCATGGACTTTGAGGCATTCCCGCTTTACCTCGAGCAGCTTGACCAAAATGGTCTCTCGATGGTGGGCCATTTCTTTTACCTCTTCAATGATTTGTTCTCCCCTTTCTTTAATGCCTCGCATCCATTCCTTGACGGCCTTGGCAGTATCTAGTACTCCTTCAAATTCTGTGGTGGTCCTTTGCGCCAATGTTGTAGGGGGAATATGGGATTCAGGAGCATTATGCAATGGTCTCAGTAGTTGATCAATGTACCCTTCGGTCTGCTCAGCACGAACTCGATACATGTCCTTTTCAGTCGCTATCTCTTTGAGTTGTCTGAGCATGTTTTGCACGGAGTCCTTGAACTCCTCCCTTTCCTGCTCCTTGGTGGCTCATCCGATGGGGACAGTTGTGATGCTATAATCAGCCAATGTAACTTGATCTGCTGGCTTATCGACAGGCGGGGTGGCGATATGGAGGGTACGGTTCCTTTGTTCATCTTTGGTTATCTGGGAATATGCTTTAGGCTTCTTTTTCTTGAACTTGGCTTCGTCTATGCGCAATAAAATGTCCTCCAAGTCAATGGGTGGCTTGGTGGCGGCCTTTCCTTGAGCTCGAGCAATTAACCAATCTTGAGGTATAGTCTGTCCTGATGCTATGGTTAAATTTGTGCTCTGCTCTTTAATGTTTTCAACTGGCTCATTGCATATTTGTAGCTGCTCTGTTACAGGAGGAGTGGAGGAAGTGTCAAGTCCCTTCCTTGCAGCTGAATTCTCTCCTACTTCGCTGAACAACTGTTTGGTATCTTTATGTGATGGTTGTTCTTTAGTCCTTTTAGGCTCGCAGGTCTCATCTGTCCTTTGCTCTCCTTCAACAGTGGAGTCATCCTTGGCAGTACTATGCAGTTGTAATTCATCGCGACTCCCCTGGGTGGGTTCATGTACCTCAACCCCTTGAATGGATGGAATTTCTCCTTCCTCCACTTAATTCTCAGGTTCGGCAGCCTCAATGACCCTGACCTCTGTATCTAGCCTGTCTTGTGCAGGAGGATCATCAGCTCCGAATGCGTCAACATCGCTCTGGGAAGGTAGAGCAGGTATATAATCTAGTTCTATTACATCATCAGATGAACTGGGGTCTTTTAATGATGAAGTGACCTCCGGTCTCCTAATAGGGATCTTCTCCCTTCTTGTTCTTTTAGATGTCCGAGTCCCTCTGCTGGCTTTAGCCTTCTTCCTTTTCTCGGGCTTTTCAACCTCTTCCCTTGGTGCACTCGAGGTTCCCTCATCTTCGAAGGACTGAGAATCAAAGCTACCCATCATTTGGTAGGTGAATTGGATTCCCTCATGAATCAGTCGCTCAATTTGTTAATGTAACCACTGATCATTGTATCTTCCTGGGGCTGCCATGACCGCCTCAAAATCAGTGATTGGATCTTGTGACCAATCGATGCCTAGCAAGAGATGTCTTACTGCCTCAAATTCCCAGACTTGTAAGCAATTTCCAGAATCCGTTCGCTGATGCGAGACCCGACAGTATTCATAGAGTCGCATTTGTTGCACACTCAGCTTTGAATACTCGCGTCGTCAGACTTCATAGTCATTAGAGCAGTTCTTCCAATAATCTTCAACTGACTCCTTTGCTCTGTATCGCCTGTCGTAGGCTCTATTTGCCAGACTGTCGTGATCAAAGCATTTCCTTGGGAAATGTCCCTGCAGGCCGTAAGAGGCTAGTTCTGCAAGGGATTCCTCTGCATGGGCCGGATTCTTCAAATGGACATCAAGGTTACCTATAATCGTAGGGAAGACGAATCCAAACTGCCTCTTGCCTCTGAGTAAATTGTTCGCCGGACGTGCCTGCCTTGCAACTTCCAGGAGAACTATTTTGTCGGTTGGGTATTGCGAAAGTCGAAAAGAAGCGCCTTCAAAGCCGGCTATTCGGATGTAGGAGAATCTTGGGAGCTGAATGAACCAAGCGCCATACCTCTATATCAGAATGGTAGCTTGCTCTGAAAGCCTTATGTGTAGTCCTTGCATCAGCCTGACCAGGCGCATTGTGAAAGCGTCATTGACATGCTCATATTGACCGACTACATAGGCAGGGCTATTCTTTTCCCTCTGAGCTATGTCCTGATAATGTAATTGTGGCTAGCAATCATATACCTTCACCTGATTGGGCCCATTCCCAATTTCACCTTTCATGATTAAACCTGGCAGTGGCTGGTTTCTGGCGAACATATAGACTAGATAGGATGTCATGGTAAAGTACTTCTCCTCAAGTTCGATCAACTGGGTATGGATGTTGTCACTTATGATCTGGGCCCAGTCGAACTTGGACTTCCCAGCGAAGACCTGTTCTGTAAGGTAGAACATCCACTCTTCAAAGTAGTTAGATTGGGGGAGTCCCATAACCCTGCTGAGCAATGTGACCATATCTCCATGCTCATTTTGAAAGTCGCTTCTGGGGATCTTTTTCCCAATTCTGATGCTTGGAGGTTTTCTCTCCTTATACCACTCCTCATTTATCAATGTTGTGCATTTGGCAGGATTCATATCATACGCCACTTGCGCTTCATCTATAGTTGTTGCTATGGGGTTGTTTGGGAAGGGGATGTCAAACGCGTCGCCAATGGCTTCAGGAGTGAAGTCAGCGAGGACCATATTTTCAAGGAGCACCAATTTGGTGTTTGGTTGGTAATGTCGAGCAGCCTCTACTACCAGCTCATAATTTTGTATTGATGGGGTAAATCCTGTTGCCTGGGCAATGCCACTCTCCATCATCCGCCTAGGCCTGCCATAGGCGTTAGGGGAGAAAACTTTCTCTGAAATCTTGAATATCAATGTGGCCCAAGTCAGTATCACCTACATTTTCCCACACACTTTGAACTTTTGATTCCCTCAGTCCTCCTCTCTGATACTGATATTTCATCTTTTCGACTCTGCGAGGGATGTCTGACTTGGATGCTCTGGACGTTTCGGCTACACCAGGTGTCTTTGAGGACTCTACTGCAGATTTAGGCATTTATCCTACACAGCCGGATGCAGATTACGAGACGATATGAAGGAAACAAAGCAGGATAGGTAAAAGGGATACGTTAGCACACAAGGATTAATTTGAAAACCGAATTTGAAGACAGCATGATCCTTCAGCTAAAGAGCTTGATTGATTTAGACATGAACATTACTAAGCTCTTCGATTACACATTTACTTATTTGGCTGCAGTTCAAGGACTTAGGCGATTTCGACTGCTAAATTTACACTTAGACATTTAGGATCAATTTTCAAAATGGGTGAGGTTTAAATATTCCCTTAGTCTGAAAAATGCGTTTTCTGGTTAACTCCTAGGAACAAACTCTGATTTCAATTGTTTTGCCTGATGCCTTTCAAATGGGAAAAGATGTGGTTTAAGGATTTAATCATTTGATCAATTTTGCGCGAACACAACTATCCAATTTTGCATACATTTTAAATGATTTTAAGAGAGAGACAAAGCAAACTTACCCAGCGAGATAAATGGTGTCAATCCGCACAATATGGCCTGCAGGATTGATTTACTTTGGAATTTGAAAAAAAATGCCTCTCTTATGCTCTATGCTTTGAAAAGACAAATGCACAACTTGCAAATTTAGAATGGGAGAGTTCTACAATTTAAAATTTTAACGGTTAACTCCCTACTTCTCTGATTTCGCGCCTAAGTTTGGAGAAGAAATGCAGTTTAAACACTTAGACTTAGCAATTTTTTTACCTTGGTGATTTGGCGATTTATTCCTGCGTGATTTTACCTTGGGCATTTTGAAATGGGTTTATGGCGTCTTGTTATTCAACAAACTATTCAACCTCCATTTTACCTATAGCGTTGAAAATGGGTTTGGAGAGCTTTGAAAACCCCCAAACTCAGCGATTTTGCCAAACTTCAGGATTCTAGATAGGTTTACAAACATTAAAAATTCAACACTTTCCCCCTTTATGGCGAATTTCGGAGAATGCGGGAGAGGATTTCATGCAAACTTTAAAATTTCAATCTCCTTTTTGTGTGATGAGAATGAGTTTGGAGAGCTTTGCAAGGATTAAAAGCTTCGCGGGAACTTAACCCTGCGCGAACTTCGGGGTTTCTAGAGAATTTGAAAACCTTTTAAACTTCAAACACTTACCACAAATCGCGATTTCGGAGTTTGAGGAGTTTATGCAAACTTACACTCTAGCAATTTTGCCTTGGCCGCCAAACTTCGGCGATTCTACACCTTTTGCAAACCATGGAAACCTCGCGACTTCGCCTCTTTGGTTGGAACTTCGGGTTTTAAGAGGCGTTTGCAAACTTTAAAAAATTCCACGGTTTTATCTTATAATGCAAACTTCGGCGAAATGGAGCACTTTGAAAACTCTTTTAACTTTTAACATGCATCCCCCATAGTGCGAATTTCGGGGTTTTGAGGAGATTTGCCAAGTTTCACTTTCATTCACTTTTCCTCCAGAATGCGAATTTCAGCGATTTTGGTTGCTTTTTAAAACTCTTCACTTCTTAAACTTACCCTTTATAATGCGATTTTCGGTGATTTTGGTTGCTTTTTAAAACCCTTCACTTCTTAAACTTACCCTTTATAATGCGATTTTCAGTGATTTTGGTTGCTTTTTCAAACTTTGTTTTGCATTTACCCTCTAGATCCCGATTTTTGGAATTTTGGATTGGTTTGCAAACTTTAACGTTTCGCACTTTTCCTCCATAATGCAAATTTCGGGATTTTTAGGCACTTTGTAAAATTACAAATTCCTGCATTTTACCCAATACTGGCGAATTTCGGGGATTTCACCCATTTTGCAAAATTTTTAAAAACCTTTGCAATTTTCCCCCTTAGTGCGAATTTCGGGATTTTGAGAGGTTTTGTGAAAGATCCCTGATGGATCTCTTTTACTAATCTGCTGTAATTTTTATTATTTTAAATTGATTTTTCCTGCTTATTAATATTTTCTTTCAGAAATAGACAGAAGTTGCAAAAGAGTTGGATTCTTTTTGTATTTTGATGATTTTTCAACAAGTAAATAATGAAGTACAAGAACATGAACAAAGTACTGAAAATGAAGTTCATATACAGCCAAAACAAATTCGATTCAAGACAGATTTCTGAATATAAAATCAAATATTTGACCAGATGAAGATTTCCAATAATTTCACGAAGATTACAATCACGAATAATCCCAACCTGGATGCTGAAAGAAAAACATAACCAAGAATGAAGCTGCGGCAAGATTCTAGCCCTCCAAGTGCTACACGTGGGAAGGAAAGTGGCTGCCAGGTACAGCCGTACGGCTGCCAAGTACACCCAACTGGTTAGAAACCCCAAACCCCACGCTGAACTCTGTCAGAATCGCTAAACCTCCAGAAAGAATGCCGTACAATCTTCAAGATGCTAATAGCTGCAAACAAATCCAAACCACTGTATTGGGGGCTACGTCCCAAACACGCAAGGCATTGGGGTTGGCGTCCCAGATGCTGAAAAGCTCTTGTAGAGCCAAATCTCAAATCCAAGATGTAAAATGTGTAAAAAATAATAAGAATTAGGTCTCAACTTCCTTATAACACCTTCCCACTTAGCTCGAACCCTAAAAGTGACTCAATGGGGCATTTAGGGTTAAAATGTTATATTTCTCATTTTAAGTTCCCAAGTGCATAGAAAATGACCTTTTTTTCAAATATAAAGAAATCCGTTCACCGAAAAGATCTGAGTCAAGAGAGAAATATTTAGAAAAGTCCAAGACCTTTCCAACAAGCTATTACAACAAGGGATACGCATCCAAATGAGGCCAAAACCCCCTTATTACTCCAAAATGGCTATAAACATAGCTTTATTTAAATAATTAAACGCTAACTTAGGAAATATTTAAATATATTAAAAATATATACCAAATAGTTGTAGAAGGTTCAAATGACTCCAAAAGACTGAAACGGAACCTCCCACCAGTCTGTGACTGAAGTCCGAAATCATGGATCAACTGGCAGTCTCATCCCTAAAATCTAGGGATGCTCCTAGAAACTAGGAAACACACCCAAATCTCCTGAAACTGAAACCATCTAAAAGGTCATGAATAACCTCACGACTAGCAACTGTCACGACCTCCTAAAATTTAGGGATACCGCTTAAAATCTAGGAACTGTTCCAAACTAGCTCCAAACTGCCTGTAAAGCCAAAATCCAATCACTATATGCACTGAATGAGTCCCCATCAACCTCTGCTAGCCTACGAGACTCCAATGATAGGGCAACTCCTCCGTCTCTGATGTCCACTCTAGAAAGGGGACATGACAAGCCTCCCCTCTCGAAGTTGCTTGCCCACAAGAAACTAAAAATTAATCCTCCACCATCCCAAATAAGACGTAAACAAATCATTGCATGTAACTGCTGCTCATCTCTGATATAAACATCAAACAGTACCCCAGTCTGGAATGGCTCCTCAAAACGCTGAAGCACCTGTGCTGTCAAATCAACACTGCCTGGGTCCCAAAGCGAAGCACAGCTCCCGCTGAATACCTCAAGTGAGCAATGGAAAACTATATCATCTCCATAGATCAAATATCCATAAATGCCAAAACCACTAGTGTGTCTGTGATCACCAACATGCATAACATCCGTCATAATATCCAATGAATGCCAATCCATGGAAGACCCTCTGTGATCTGACTCCATCTGACACAAGTGACACACAACTGCCACACACTGCTGCTGATGTGCGGGAAGATCTAATGCCATCTCACTAGACAATATATAATACTGACTAAAATCATCACTGTCCAGGCTGGCATCTAAAAATATGTAATCACCAACCAGTAATGAAACAATCACCATGTCTAGAGAATCAGGTGAAACTGGCACATCAACTGGTTCAAACTACTCACTAGGACTAACATCACATGACTCATCCACGTCAGCTATCTGATGACAATCAACCTGTGGATCAACTGTCGTCCCACTTTGCTCGATAGACTGAGATGGATAGTGGGTAAACTCCAGCTCCATCCTCGTGATATTCGGAACATACCGTCCAACTGTCAACAACCACTGTATACCCACGACTACATCTATACATCTGAAGTGAAGCAACCCATGTAGGATCCACGAAAGAAAGGTACTACACATGTCTATACCATGATCCCACACAAATCACCTGTAGGACATAAACTGTTCCTGCTGCTCTCCTCTGATATAAGTGCCATATAATCTTAATATCTAGAGTAACATACTATAATCCCTATAAGATGCTGTATCAAATGAATCAACACATGGATCCCCAATAAAACTAAATCCACATCCATCTGTCATGAAGAGACAATGATAGTAAGAGGCATCCTCGATACCGTGTCTCTCTATAGCCACTGTGAAACCATAAATACCACCAATCTTCAATGTTGAAATGGACCCATCAATAAGACAATTTCCAACAAGCAAAGTGTGATGGAAACCTCTCCAAAACCTTTGATCAGCGGCTGCAACTTGCCCAATTTCTCCACAAGTTAGTATGTCTTCATTGGAGAATGGCAAACAAATATATTGTTTAGCCATGCACCAAATATAGTCTCTTACATGCTGATCTTCATAGCCCACTATCACATCTAAGAAAACTGAGTCACCAATTAATAAGTACATCGCTGCCCTATCATATGAAAGAGGTGACAAGTCCACAAATGAATAGTAGATGTTTTTGTTCTGCAACATGGATAAACCTTCAGTGGCTGGTCCACTATGAATGCCACCTAACAACTCATCACACCTAGTCTTCCCAACTTGAATGTTCTGAATGCAAGGTTTCAAATTTGACTCATTAGATGAAGGAGAATTGCTGATCAAACTCAGAAAATCAAACTGATTTCTATTTCCATTCAATATATCATTGCTATCCTTTTCTTCCCTTGGAAGAAATAAAGATCTAATGGATGATTCTCTTTGTATCCTTACGTCATCTAACCGATTGTGACGCTCTTTGACTCTTTGGAGGTGGTGTCTTGCTTGGGCAGCAAGGGTTTTTGCTTGGGCAGCTCTATGTAACCAATCTTTGTTCAACTTTTGGCAATGTTTTATACCAGCTGCCCCAAAGTACACAAAATCAGACTTATGGTGAGTTGTATTATTTGTATCAGCATAACCCATGCTTGTACCATAAGCACCCGCAAATGTAGAATGCAAATCTTTATTCTTTTCATGACCAAAGGCTGCCATATCTTGAGGAAGAGAAGTTACGTCACTGCTGTTATGGACTTCAGAATTATGATCATACCATGGTGACAAATCCTTGGATTCACTATACACCATTAAATTTCGACTTTCCTCATGGTCTTCCCAGTTGAGAAGAGGAAGTAGTGTGACAAATGAATCCAAACTTACGCTGTCCATTTCAACCTCATGTTCTTCATCAATTGCTGATTCAAAATCAGTCTTTGGGCAATCTGAAAACTCATCAAACCTCTGATGAATGTCTTGTGTATTGATTGAAGTTACAAACTCTTCCTTCACATCTTCCACCAAAAATAATGGTACAGTGTTGTAACCAACCAAAGAAGCACCAATTGGATCTACATGTCTCTCAAAATCTTCAAATAGTTTCCTACCAATCTCACTGGTAAACATCATATCTGCTCCTCTTCCTTTGCTTCCCTTGCTCTGAATTGACTCTTGTTTTGTTCTTGGTTGATGACATGGACTTGAAAACATCAAGTCATCTTCAACTGGTACACCAATGAATTGTGTGAAGGAAAGGTGATCACGTATCTTCTTAGGAAGAGAGCAATACTTATCATAGTTGTTCATAACTGTATGATTGAATGTCTTGGCAAGAGACCTTCTCCTTGTACTTCTTGAAGGAGTTGTACCCTTAGACTGTCTGGAACTCCTTGAAGGTGTTTGTTCAAATTCTTTCCCTACTTGTTTATTTCTAAACAAACCTGTCATGATGTCCAATTTGATTTTCAACCAAACTAAACTCAAATCTGAATTAGAACTCTTGATCTTCACCCAACAGGCTGGCAAGATCAAAGCTCTAATACCACTAAAAGATCCCTGATGAATCTCTTTTACTAATCTGCTATAATTTTTATTATTTTAAATTGATTTTTCCTGCTTATTAATATTTTCTTTCAGAAATAGACAGAAAATGCAGAAGAGTTGGATTCTTTTTGTATTTTGATGATTTTTCAACAAGTAAATAATGAAGTACAAGTACATGAACAAAGTACTAAAAATGAAGTTCATGTACTGTAATGTCCCCTTTTTAGCGCAACATGATATGGGGTGTCATTAGCCTATTCTGACACAGTCCCGAAGGCTAACAAGGACATTGGTGGGATCCTGAGGTGTTTTGGCCTAGGTGTTTTCAGTTTCAGGCCAATCGGTGCTGCTCTGACAGGGTTTCTAGACACTTACTATTTATAGTAAGTTAGTCTCCAAGCAATGACTTGAAATTTTTAGTGTTTCCCTGGTTGGCATAATTATCAGTAAAAAATATTTGAAGGCGACAATGATTTAAAGGGATTATCAACAATGTTTTAATATTTAATGATAAAGTGTTAAGTTAAATTAAATATTTAACTTTATCGTTATATTATAAGGTTGGGAATATAAAGTAATGTTTAAAATATTAAAAGTTCCCTTTAATGTGTGCATTGTGGGAAATAATATTTTATTCTAAAATGTATTATCCCACATTTAGGAAATGAAGTGTTTACATCCAGGAAGAAGATATAAATTGAGGTTGAGAGCTCTCTTTTGGGGTATGCTTGGATGAGATTAATGTTATGCTGTTGGATTTCGTAGAGATTTGATTATTGGGCTTGGAGGACGGAATCCCTCTTTGCTAACATTCTCTTCGCTGTTGAAAGACACAGTCAGGAGGATTAATGGTGTTTTCATTCAGGAAACACATTGGGCTTCATCTAGTGCTCTCGCATGAAGTTTTTACAGAGGTTTGAAAGTGCAGATTTGAAGATAGTGTTTTTGCTACAGTACCGCGTGAATAGTGTTTTTGCTACAGTGCCACGTGAATAGTAAAAATGCTATAGTGCCATGAATGGTGCTGCTATAGTGCATGAACAATGTTGGTATGAAGTTTACTTGTTTTTCCTGCTGATTAGAAGTTTGGAAGGCTACCATTACATCTGCAGACCACTACAACATTCAATTCCAGGTTTTTTCTATCATATTTTCATAACTAAGCATTGTAATTGTTGAATACAAACCTGAATAATTGTCGCAGCCCATAAGGCAGTTGAATGTGCACATTTATATTGCAAATCAGTATTTAACAACAACTAAAAAGTTTCGGGTTTTGCGTATATTGTTGTATGTTTGTCAAGTGTTTGATAAAATGCCATGTTGATTATTAAGCAATTTAATTGATATCACATAGTAGTTTGCAAGTCTCTTTCAAAATGAAAATAGGGGTGGTCATTACAGTGGTATCAGAGCTATAAGTCCTACCATCCTGTGGGGGTCTTACAAAGACTTTGGAACAGCCGGATAGAGGGAAAAGTGTTTGACAAAATATCAAAACACTAAAATCAGAAATTAATGAATTAAAAACATGCTAAGCATGTATGTTTAAGCATGCAACAGGGGCCTTATAACTTCCGCCATACCAAAGCAAGACAAAACAAAAATTTGAACTGACAAAGCGAGCAGTCTAGTTCATCCGTGCAGGTGGACATAGAATCCAGTCATACAGACATAGAGGAGATATTCTTTGATCAGGACAGCAGTATGGGTGACCGAGATGATAGGAATACCGGTCCAAATCAAGGGGAGGTAATGTTCAGACAGTTACTGGTTACGTTAGAGCAAGGGCAGCGTATGCAGCAGGAGCAGAATAGGCGAATGGACATGATGTTGCAACTTATGGCTAGACAGATGGGCGTCAATATTAATCCAGGTGATGCCAACAATGGAAACAATAACAATGGGGGAAACGATAACAATAGGGGCAATGATAATAATGGAGGCCGAGGCAACAACAATGGCCCTGAGAATAACATTAATGGTAATAATGGACATGGCAACAATGGGAATGAGGCGGATAACTTTAGACACGTTGCACGCCCAGCTCGAACAGCGAGCTCGAGACCTCTTCTACCCACCTTCCCACCTAGGGATCCGGTTCAACCAGTGAACGAACCGTAGATTACTGAGTTACAGGGTCAGTTCAGGAGGGACTGGGAGGCCAGTGGACCCAAGTTTCAGGCAGATATTTCCCTCAGAGATTATATGGACTTGAGGATGAGACATATGCCTAGAGCAGGAGGGAGGAATCAAAATTTTGAGATGAGAAAGAAAGTTGGAAAACTTTCCTTGCCTTATTATGATGCTTCAGAGAAGATGACCGCACGAGCTTGGGTGCAGAAGGTAGATACATACTTGCAGCTAAATCCTATGCCTGAGGAGGAGGCTATCAAGTATGCGGCTATGCATTTGGACGGTGTTGCGCATGAATGGTGGCATCATGGCAGGTGACTCTGGGGCATAATCAGATTACATCCTATGAGAAATTCACAGAAAGATTGATTGAGAGATTTGACACTAGGGATCCCGAGTTACATTTCAAGGAGCTAGCACAGTTAAAACAGTCAGGTTCTGTGGATGCTTACATCGCTGAGTTTCAGCGTTTGTCTGTACTTGTTACTGATATCTCTCCTAAGAGATTGGTGGTGTTATTTTGTGATGGGCTTGCTGATCCATTACGTGGTTGGGTGAAGGGACATGATCCACTCACCTTAGCAGAAGCAACTAAAAAGGCACGAGATTTAGCCCCTTCGGTATACAAAGGAAAATACCATTCAACAGATTCTTCCTACCGCAAGGACAAAGACAAAAAACCATTTCAAAAAGAGTATAACAAACCCAAAGAAGGATCAAAAGGACTAGACAGTGAAACCTTGAATGAACTTCGAAAGAAGAAACTGTGCTTCCAGTGTAGAGAGCCTTGGGACTTATCTCATAAATGCCCTCTCAAGGCTAAGGCAAATCAAATGGAGTATTTTTCAACAGAGGAGTCAGAGTCAGAGGGGGAGGATCAGCACTCCGATTCAAATGAGGGTAACACGATAGAGGAGAGCAGCATTCCTAAGGATGATTGATCGTTGGCATGCTTGACAGGGGCCCAAAAGGCAATCACATTTAAGGTCAGGGATACTATCCAGGGGCAGAAAGTGATATCTCTCATTGACACTGGGGCTACACATAACTTTATAGATACACAGTTGGTAGCCAAGAGAGGCTTACAGACAGAGGAGCATGATGGTTTTAGAGTCATGGTGGCTAATGGCCAAAAGCTATTATGTACTCAGAAGGTCTCAAATCTTCACATTAGATTTGGAGATGGCTATGAGTTGGAGGATGATTTCTATGTTGTGGACATGGGAGATTATGACATCATCCTCGGTATGACATGGATGGCATCGCTGGTTGAGTTCACTTTCAACCTAGCGAAGTTGGAAATGAGGTTTCAGCATGAGGGTAGGACTGTTGTACTCAGGAGACTTTCAGATGGGAGTTGCAGGGTAGTCTCTTTGAGGAGAATGGAGAGACTTTTTCGGCATAATGACATAGAGTGGGCAACAGAGTGCTTAGTAATGTCATCTTCACCGGAGCCTCGGGTGAAGAGTCATCCACCAGATATACAGGAGATTCTTGACAGACATGCCAAGGTATTCAGTGATATTCCTCATGGGGTTCCTCCTAACAGGGGTGCAGAGCATGTTATTGAGCTCGAGGAGGGAGCCAAACCAGTGATGATCACTCCCTATCGTCATCCTAAGAAACATAAAGATGAGATAGAGAAGGCAATTAAGGAGTTGTTGGAAATGGGGCACATCAGGCCTAGCAAAAGCCCCTTTGCTTCAGCTGTAGTTCTGGTAAAGAAGAAGGATGGGACAATGCGCATGTGCATCGATTATAGGGCATTGAATAAGAAAACAATAAAAAACAGATATCCCATTCCTCGGATTGATGAGTTGATTGATGAATTGCATGGAGCATGCTTTTCACCAACATAGACTTACGGTCTGGATACCATCAGATCAGGATGAGGGCAGAGGACATTGAGAAAACTACTTTCCGATGTCATTATGGTCACTTTGAGTTTCTGGTTATGCCATTTGGGCTAACCAATGCACCTGCTACTTTTCAGAGTTGTATGAATCAGGCATTCTGGGGGCAGTTGAGAAGATTCGTCTTGATTTTCTTTGATGACATCTTGATCTTCAGTAGGACTTGGGAAGAGCATCTGCAGCATCTTGAGGAGGTGTTGTTCATTCTAGAGAGGGAGTCATTGTATGCCAAGCAATCGAAATGCGAGTTTGGCATGACTGAGCTTCTCTACCTTGGGCATATCATTAGTACAGATGGTGTTCGGGTTGATCCCGAAAAGATTAGAGCTATAGTAGATTGGCCTACTCCCACGAACCTCACACAGCTTAAGGGGTTCTTTGGTTTATGCGGTTTTTATAGGAGGTTTGTTAAGGGGTTTTCACAAACTGCAGCACCTTTGACAGACCTCACTAAAAAGGGAGCCTTCGTATGGACAGAAGCAGCGCAACGATGTTTTGACCACTTCAAACAAGTGATGTCATCTTGTCCGGTTTTAGCTCTACCAAATTTCACGAAGCCATTTGAACTTCAATGTGATGCTTCGAGTGATGGGATAGGGGCAGTATTGATGCAGGAGAAGCATCCCATTGCATTCGAGAGTAGGAAGCTCCGAGGTGTTGAGAGGAGCTATTCTATCTATGACAGGGAGATGTTGGCCATAATGCATGCATTGGCCAAATTCCGATCATACTTAGTAGGTGGACGGTTTGTGATCAAAACTGATCACAATAGCATAAAATATTTCATGAGCCAGCGTGATCTTAATGACAGGCAGCAAAAATGGATCACTAAATTGCAAGCTTATGATTTTGACAGAGTTTGTCAAAGGGAAGAAGAATGTGGTGGCCGATGCTTTATCCAGGAGACCGCATGTTTGCGCTCTAGTTGAGGTTTCAGGGGATTGGAGAGATCGGATTATAGCAAAGTATGTAGGGGATACTTGGGCTTCTGGGATAGTTGCAGGTACCATACAGGATGATAGGTATATGGTGTTGGATGGGTTGATCAGATTTCAAGATAGGATTTATTTGATTCCTACATCACTGTTCAAGGGGGAAATTTTAAGGGCGTTCCATGATGCGCCTACAGCTGGACATCCTGGGATCTTCAAAACTTACAAGCAGATCCTTGAAAGGTTTACTTGGAGGGGACTTAAGGATGATGTGTAGAGATATGTGAAGGAGTGTGCAGTATGTCAGCAGAATAAGGGAGAGCACACTTTCCCTGTTGCTTCAGCCTTTGCCCATTCCAGATAGGAAGTGGGAAAGCATATCCATGGACTTCATCACTGGACTATCTAGAGTGCAAGGGCGAGATTGTATATATGTTGTGGTAGACCGCTTGACAAAGTTTGCCCATTTCTTCGCTATACCATCTACTTACACAGCAGCGCAGGTGGCAGACCTCTTTTACAAGGAGATATTAAGATTGCATGGGTTGCCCATGTTTATAGTGAGTGATCGCGATAGCAGATTTTTGAGTGCTTTTGGCAGGAGCTCTTTCGGTTGTGTGGTACGGAGCTCACACCCAGCACTAGTTATCATCCACAGACGGATGGTCAGACAGAGATTGTGAATAAGTGGGTTGAGGGTTACCTACGAAATTATGTGACTGCACAACAGAGGGCTTGGGTGAGATGGTTACACATGGGGGAATATTGTTACAACATGACATATCATATGTCTATCAGGATGACACCCTTCATGGCACTTTATGGCTACGAGGCGCCGAGCTTTGTTGACATAGTCTTGGGGTATAGCAGAGTACCCAAAGCCCGAGACTCATTGCAGGATAGTCAGGACATCCTAAGGGCGCTCAAGGAGAATATACAGCAGGCACAGAATCAGAAAAAGTTGTATGCTGATCAACACAGGGTGGAGCGTAGTTTTGAGGTTGGTGACATGGTGTATTTGAGGTTACAGCCATATAGACAGTCATCGCTCAAGAAGAGCGGAGCAGAGAAGTTGAGACCCCGGTTTTATGGCCCCTATAGAGTCATTCGCAAGGTAGGTGAGGTTGCCTACGAGATAGAGCTTCCAGAGGATAGCCGTGTGCACAATGTGTTCAATGTATCGAGGCTTAAGAAAGCCATTGGTCAGGGTGTGGTGCCGTCAACAGATTTACCTCCTTTACACGAGGAAGGGAGACTAGTGTTGATCCCTGCAGCTATTCTGGACGTCAGGGAAAGGACACTCAGGAACAGAATCGTTAAGGAATACTTGGTGAAATGGAGAGACCTGCCAGATGAGGATGCTACATGGGAGAATGAGCAGGTATTGCAACATTCAGGACCGAATTTGCTTGAGGACAAGCAATTTCAAGGGGGGCGGACTGTAATGTCCCCTTTTTAGCGCAACATGATATGGGGTGTCATTAGCCTATTCTAACACGGTCCCGAAGGCTAACAAGGACATTGGTGGGATCCTGAGGTGTTTTGGCCTAGGTGTTTTCAGTTTCAGGCCAATCGGTGCTGCTCTGACAGGGTTTCTAGACACTTACTATTTATAGTAAGTTAGTCTCCAAGCAGTGACTTGAAATTTTTAGTGTTTCCCTGGTTGGCATAATTATCAGTAAAAAATATTTGAAGGTGACAATGATTTAAAGGGATTATCAACAATGTTTTAATATTTAACGATAAAGTGTTAAGTTAAATTAAATATTTAACTTTATCGTTATATTATAAGGTTGGGAATATAAAGTAATGTTTAAAATATTAAAAGTTCCCTTTAATGTGTGCATTGTGGGAAATAATATTTTATTCTAAAATGTATTATCCCACATTTAGGAAATGAAGTGTTTGCATCCAGGAAGAAGATATAAATTGAGGTTGAGAGCTCTCTTTTGGGGTATGCTTGGATGAGATTAATGTTATGCTGTTGGATTTCATAGAGATCTGATTATTGGGCTTGGAGGACGGAATCCCTCTTTGCTAACATTTTCTTCGCTATTGAAAGACACAGTCAGGAGGATTAATGGTGTTTTCATTCAGGAAACACATTGGGTTTCATCTGGTGCTCTCGCATGAAGTTTTTACAAAGGTTTGAAAGTGCAGATTTGAAGATAGTGTTTTTGCTACAATACCGCGTGAATAGTGTTTTGCTATAGTACCACGTGAATAGTGTTTTTGCTACAGTACCGCATGAATAGTGTTTTGCTACAGTACCGCGTGAATAGTTTTTTGCTACAGTACCGCGTGAATAGTGTTTTTGCTACAGTACCGCGTGAATAGTGTTTTTGCTACAGTGCCACGTGAATAGTAAAAATGCTACAATGCCATGAATGGTGCTGCTATAGTGCATGAACAATGTTGGTATGAAGTTTACTTGTTTTTCCTGCTGATTAGAAGTTTGGAAGGCTACCATTACATCTGCAGACCACTACAACATTCAATTCCAAGTTTTTTCTATCATATTTTCATAACTAAGCATTGTAATTGTTGAATACAAACCTGAATAATTGTTGCACCCCATAAGGCAGTTGAATGTGCACATTTATATTGCAAATCAGTATTTAACAACAACTAAGAAGTTTCGGGTTTTGCATATATTGTTGTATGTATGTCAAGTGTTTGATAAAATGCCATGTTGATTATTAAGCAATTTAATTGATATCACATAGTAGTATGCAAGTCTCTTTCAAAATGAAAATAGGGGTGGTCATTACATATACAACCAAAACAAATTCGATTCAAGGCAGATTTCTAAATATAAAATCAAATATTTGACCAAATGAAGATTTCCAATAATTTCAGGGAGATTACAATCAGGAATAATCCCAACCTGGATGCTGAAAGAATAACATAACCAGGAATGAAGCTGCGGCAAGATTCCAGCCCTCCAAGTGCTGCATGTGGGAAGGAAAGTGGCTGCCAGGTACAGTCGTACGGTTGCCAAGTACACCCAGCTGGTTAGAAACCCACAACCCCACGCTGAACCTCCAGAAAGAATGTCGTACAATCTCCAAGATGCTAATAGCTGCAAACAAATCCAAACCACTGTATTGGGGGCTACGTCCCAAACAGGCAAGGCATTGGGGTTGGTGTCCCAGATGCTGAAAAGCTTTTCCAGAGCCAAATCTCAAATCCAAGATGTAAAATGTGTAAAAGATAATAAGAATTAGGTCTCAACTTCCTTATAACACCTTCCCACTTAGCTCAATCCCTAAAAGTGACTCAATGGGGCGTTAAGGGTTAAAATGTTATATTTCTCATTTTAAGTTGCCAAGTGTATAGAAAATGAACTTTTTTTCAAATATAAAGAAATCCGTTCACCGAAAGGATCCGAGTCAAGAGAGAAATATTTAGAAAGGTCCAAGACCTTTCCAACGAGCTATTACACCAAGGGATAGGCATCTAGATGAGGCCAAAAACCCCTTATTAATCCAAAATGGCTATAAACATAGCCTTATTTAAATAATTAAACGCTAACTTAGGAAATATTTAAATATATTAAAAATATATCCCGAATAGCTATAGAAGGCTCAAATGACTCCAAAAGCCTGAAATAGAACCTGCCACCAGTCTGTGACTGAAATCGGAAATCATGGATCAACTGGCAATCTCATCCCTAAAATCTAGGGATGCTCCTAGAAACTAGAAAACACACCCAAATCTCCTAAAACTAAAACCATCTAAAAGGTCATGAATAACCTCATGACTGGCAAATGTCACAACCTCCTAAAATTTAGGGATACCCCCTAAAATCTAGGAACTATTCCAAACTGGCTCCAAACTGCTTGTGAAAGATCCCTGACGGATCTCTTTTACCAATCTGCTGTAATTTTTATTTATTTAAATTGATTTTTCCTGCTTATTAATATTTTCTTTCAGAAATAGACAGAAGTTGCAGAAGGGTTGAATTCTTTTTGTATTTTGATGATTTTTCAACAAGTAAATAATGAAGTACAAGTACATGAACAAAGTACTGAAAATGAAGTTCATATACAGCCAAAACAAATTCAATTCAAGGCAGACTTCTAAATATTAAATCAAATATTTGACCAGATGAAGATTTCCAATAATTTCAGGAAGATTACAATCAGGAATAATTCCAACCTGGATGCTGAAAGAGTAACATAACCAGGAATGAAGCTGTGGCAAGATTCCAGCCCTCCAAGTGTTGCACGTGGGAAGGAAAGTGGCTAGAAACCCAAACCCCACGCTGAACTCTGTCAGAATCGCTGAACCTCCAGAAAGAATGTCGTACAATCTCCAAGATGCTAATAGCTGCAAACAAATCCAAACCACTGTATTGGAGGCTACATCCCAAATAGGCAAGGCATTGGGGTTGGCGTCCCAGATGCTGAAAAGCTCTTCCAGAGCCAAATCTCAAATCCAAGATGTAAAATGTGTAAAAGATAATAAGAATTAGGTCTCAACTTCCTTATAACACCTTCCCAATTAGCTCGAACCCTAAAAGTGACTCAATGGGACGTTTAGGGTTAAAATGTTATATTTCTCATTTTAAGTTGTCAAGTGCATAGAAAATGACCTTTTTTCAAATATAAAGAAATCCGTTCACCGAAAGGATTTGAGTCAAAAGAAAAATATTTAGAAAAGTCCAAGACCTTTCCAACGAGTTATTACACCAAGGGATACGCATCCAGATGAGGCCAAAAACCCCTTGTTACTCCAAAATGGCTATAAACATAGCGTTATTTAAATAATTAAATGCTAACTTAGGAAATATTTAAATATATTAAAAATATATCCCAAATACCTGTAGAAGGCTCAAATGACTCCAAAGGCCTGAAACGGAACCTGCCACCTGTCTGTGAGAAGTTGGAAATCATTAATCAACTGGCAGTCTCATCCCTAAAATCTAGGGATGCTCCTAGAAACTAGGAAACACACCCAAATCTCCTGAAACTGAAACCATCTAAAAGGTCATGAATAACCTCACGACTGGCAACTGTCACGACCTCCTAAAATTTAGGGATACCCCCTAAAATCTAGGAATTGCTCCAAAGTGGCTCCAAACTGCCTATAAAGCCAAAATCCAATCACTATATGCACTGAATGAGTCCCAATCAACCTCTGCTAGCCTACGAGACTCCAATGATAGGCCAACTCCTCCGTCTCTGATGTCCACTCTAGAAAGGGGACATGACAAGCCTCCCCTCTCGGAGTTGCTTGCCCACAAGCAACTGAAACACTAATCCTCCACCATCCCAAATAAGACGTAAACAAATCATTGCATGTAACTGCTGCTCATCTCTAATATAAACAACATGCAATACCCCGGTTTGGAATGGCTCCTCAAAATGCTGAAGCACCTATGCTGTCAAATCAACACTGCCCGGGCCCCAGAGCGAAGCATAGCTCTCGCTGAATACCTCAAGTGAGCAATGGAAAACTATATCATCTCCATAGATCACATATCCATAAATGCCAAGACCACTGGTGTGTTTGTTATCACCAACATGCATAACATCCGTCATAATATCCAATGATTGCCAATCCGTGGAAGACTCTCTGTGATCTGACCCCATCTGACACAAGTGACACACAACTGCCACACATTGCTGCTGATGTGCCGGAAGATCTAATGCCAACTCACTAGACAATATATAATACTGACTAAAATCATCATTGTCCAGGCTGGCATCTAAACATATGTAATCACCAACCAGCAATGAAACAATTACCCTGTCTAGAGAATCAGGTGAAACTGGCACATCAACTGGCTCAAAGTACTCACTAGGAGTAACATCACATAACTCATCCACGCGAGCTATCTGATGACAATCAACCTGTGGATCAACTATTGTCCTACTCTGCTCGATAAACTGAGATGGATAGTGGGTAAACTCCAGCTCCATCCTCGTGATATTCCGAACATACCGTCCAACTGTCAACAACCACTGTACACCCACGACTACATCTATACATCTAAAGTGAAGCAACCCATGTATGATCCACGAAAAAAAGGTACTACACATGTATATACGATGATCCCACACAAACCACCTGTAGGACATAAACTGCTCCTGCTGCTCTCCTCTGATATAAGTGCCATATAATCTTAATATCTAGAGCAACATACTATAATCCCTATAAGATGTTGTATCAAATGAATCAACACCTGGATCCCAAATAAAACTAAATCCACATCCATCTGTCATGAAGAGACAATGATAGTAAGAGGCATCCTCGATACCGTGTCTCTCTACAGCCACTGTGAAACCATAAATACCACCAATCTTCAATGTTGAAATGGACCCATTAATAAGACAATTTCTAACAAGCAAAGTGTGATGGAAACCTCTCCAAAACCTTTGATCAGCGGCTGCACCTTGCCCAATTTCTCCACAAGTTAGTATGTCTTCATTGGAGGATGCCAAATAAATATATTGTTTAGCCATGCACCAAATATAGTCTCTTACACGCTGAAATTCATAGCCATCTGTCACATCAAAGAAAACTGAGTCACCAATTAATAAGTACATCGCTGCCCTATCATATGAAAGAGGTGACAAGTCCACAAATGAATAGTAGATGTTTTTGTTCTGCAACATGGATAAACCTTCAATGGCTGGTCCACTATGAATGCCACCTAACAACTAATAAACTTCACACCTAGTCTTCCCAACTTGAATGTTCTCAATGCAAGGTTTCAAATTTGACTCATTAGATGAAGGAGAATTGCTGATCAAACTCAGAAAATCAAACTGATTTCTATTTCCATTCAAAATATCATTGCTGTCCTTTTCTTCCCTTGGAAGAAATAAAGATCTAATGGATGATTCTCTTTGTATCCTTGCGTCATCTAACCGATTGTGATGCTCTTTGACTCTTTGGAGGTGGTGTCTTGCTTGGGCAGCAAGCGTTCTTGCTTGGGCAGCTCTATGTAACCAATCTTCGTTCAACTTTTGGCAATGTTTTATACCAGCTGCCCCAAAGTACACAAAATCAGACTTATGGTGAGTTGTATTATTTGCATCAGCATAACCCATGCTTGTACCATAAGCACCCGCAAATGTAGAATGCAAATCTTTATTCTCTTCTGTTGTGCGAATCGCACACCCATCCCCGTCTTGGACAGGGACCCCCCCAGTTCGTGCCTTTCTATCCTGCCCTGAAATTTGGCTAAGTCTGGAATTTCTTGATCCTGAAATTTGGCTAACTCTGGAATTTCCTGATCCTGAAATTTGGCTAACTCTGGAATGTCCTGATCCTGAAATTTGGCTAACTCTGAAAAATTGAGGAAACCTCAAAAAACCAGAATTTGCAATATAACTCCTGGAGGTCTAAAACCACTCTCAAACATCCTGAAAGTATATATGGAATATAACTTACTTATACTTATATGTTATATTCCATATGCTCAATTTCGGACCCAGAAGCCAAAAGTTGAAAAAGTTAAAAGTTGCCAAAAGACCCTCAAGGTTCGAAATTCACTTTAGACCTCCAAATTCGGGCCCTGGGGCCGAAATTTCTAATATGACAAAATCGCAAAAGGTGTTCAGAGCTCTGAAATTTGCAAAAGGATGGTCTAGGTCCGATTTCACTTAAGCGTCCTCATTTTTGGACCTAGGGGGGAAATTGGAAAAGTGTATCGAGTTTGAAAAGGGACGCACTTGGTCCGAAAATCGTAAAAGTGCCCCCCACCTCCGAAAATCACTAACTGATTATGTTTTCGGACCCTTTGGACCAAAGTGAAAAAACGCAAAATGTTTCCAAAGGCGTTAAAATTCCGAAAAGCACTTAGAGCTTGTTTTCGGACCCTAGCTCCAAAATGAAAGATAAAAGGAAAATCGCGAAAGTCCCCCCCCCCAGCTCCGAAGTTTGTTATAAATTTGCCAAAACGCCTTATGGTCCGAAGTTTTCTTTTAAAATTCCAGAACGCCAGGAGGTCCGAAAATGATAAAGTTGCAAAGGTTCAAACAATCCGAAATTTCCCAAAAGGGTGCTTTAGGTCCGAAAATGCTTAAAAAGTTTGTACAAAACCCCAAGAGCTCCAAATTTCGCCCAAAACATCAATTTCGGACCATGGGGCCGAAATTTAATATTTGGAAGAGTTGCAAAAATCCCCAAATGGTCCGAAATTTCACTTAAAATGCCAATTTCGGACCCTGGGGGGCTAAATTGGAGAATATGATGAAATTACAAAAAGTGCCCTCCATTCTCCGAAATTTACCAGAAATGCATGAGTTAGAGTTTTAAAATTTGCAGAAGCTCTTCAAACCTCCAGAATCGCGCCATAAGAAGATTTCAAAACACCCAACACTCGAAAGGTAAAATCACGCAGAAGTAAACAGCCCAAGGATCAGATTTCACATTCGAAGAGAAAGGAGAAGCATTTTCAAGATACATCTCGCAAAGAGCTTCTCAAGCCAGACGTCGTAATTAAATTTAATATTTGTTAAATTAATTAATTAATTTTTCAAATTGATTTAATGAAATGAAATTGGTTGATCGCAGGACGTCATCGAAGAACCAGGAGAAAGACCTGAAACGCAAATCAAGGAAGGGTCGCAATTCAAGGCCAGGCGCTGAAGACTGGAAAAAGAAAAGATACAGGAGCGCAAGAGCAACCAAACATTGGGAACCGTGCCGCTGAACAAGGATGAAGTCCACCGCCGGGACTAAAGACCAAAGAACACTCTGAATGCTGCAAGTTTATGCATTATCAAGAAAGTGCAAAGCTGGATTTAATTCAAGGAATTCAATTCCTAAAAAGCTGAAATTGCTTTATTGTAAACTGCCTATGGGTCCCGTGCAAGATATTTTTGTGGATAACTATTCCCAACCACCAAGAAGATTGGATAAACTTGAATTAAAGCCAAATAGTGGCAGGTAGTTGAGATAGTTGCTGGTTGGATAACTGAGAATTAATTAGGCATGGGTTAAAGCTATCAGCTTCTGGAAGACAGATCAGGGCCCTTGGATGCAGTCCATCCTAGCCTTCGGTTCAAAATTGTAATATCTATAAAAGGCAGAGGCCTTTCTTTTGTAAAGGGTTAGATTGTTAGATAGTGAGATGGTTAGATAGTTAGATTTTAGAGTTAGAATAGGTTAGATCTTAGCAGTAGCATAGAGATGCTGCAGAAATTGTTGTAATAGGCAGTTGAAATCAATATATAAACATTGATTTGGTGTATATTGCCTTGTTTTCATCCTGTTTGCATGGTTTCTCTGAGCATTTTAGATAGATCTTTCTATTTTGGGTGTGCAGGTATTTGATAGATTCGGGCTCATACCACTGAGGATATGCTGATTGTGTATCCTTTTGTGTGGTTAACCTGAGCCTTTGATTGTGCTTAGTTCAATTGCAGGTGTCCGTCTGAGCTGGGCCAGAATTGGGTGCTTAGCCGTGCGTCTCCAGTCTGAAAATCTTCCAAGTCCCTTTGAAGATTGCACCGTTCCTGCAAGGTTGTGAGCTATTCTGGCCAAGTAGGAATTGGTTATGTTGAATCCGTCTACCCGCATACCCGTGTTGTTAGTTTTAGATCTCCTAAACCTTTCCTTTTGCTCTTTCTTGCGTAATTCGAGAATCACAGCAGACTAGCTTGTTGCAAATCGTAAGTCCCCTTGTGTTTCCAGCAAAAACACATCAAGCCGCTAAGAGATCCCGCAGTCAAGACCTGACAAAAGAAACCTTGAGGTTGTCTCCTTTGATCAAACTTAGAAAACCAGCATTAGAGACTTCCTTATCTCAAGAGAGTAGGATAATCAATCGGCTATTCTATTCTGCGTTGGCCGTATGGAGTTTGCAGCAATGCGACTTCAGACACGTCAACATCTTCATGACCAAAGGCTGTCATATCTTGAGAAAGAGAAGTTACGTCATTGCTGTTATGGACTTCAAAATTATGATCATACCGTGGTGACAAATCTTTGGATTCACTACACACCATTAAATTTCGACTTTCCTCATGGTCTTCCCATTTGAGAAGAGGAAGTAGTGTGACAAATGAATCCAAACTTACGCTGTCCATTTCAACCTCATGTTCTTCATCAATTGCTGATTCAAAATCAGTCTTTGGGCAATCTGAAAACTCATCAAACCTCTGATGAATGTCTTGTGTATTGCTTGAAGTTACAAACTCTTCCTTCACATCTTCCACCAAAAATGATGGGACAGCGTTGTAACCAACCAAAGAGGCACCAATTGGATCTACATTTCTCTCAAAATCTTCAAATAATTTCCTACCAATCTCACTGGTAAACATCATATCTGCTCCTCTTCCTTTGCTTCCCTTGCTCTCAATTGACTCTTGTTTTGTTCTTGGTTGATGACGTGGACTTGAAAACATCAAGTCATCTTCAACTGGTGCACCCATGAATTGTGTGAAGGAAAGGTGGTGACGTATCTTTTTAGGAAGAGAGCAATAATTATCATAGTTGTTCATAACTGTATGATTGAATGTCTTGGCAGGAGACCTTCTCCTTGTACTTGTTGAAGGAGTTGTACCCTTAAACTGTCTGGAACTCCTTGAAGGTGTTTGTTCAAATTCTTTCCCTGCTTGTTTATTTCTAAACAACCCTGTCATGATGTCCAATTTGATTTTCAACCAAACTAAACTCAAATCTGAATTAGAACTCTTGATCTTCACCCAACAGGCTGGCAAGATCAAAGCTCTGATACCACTGAAAGATCCCTGATCGATCTCTTTTACCAATCTGCTGTAATTTTTATTTATTTAAATTGATTTTTCCTGCTTATTAATATTTTCTTTCAGAAATAGACAGAAGTTGCAGAAGGGTTGAATTCTTTTTGTATTTTGATGATTTTTCAACAAGTAAATAATGAAGTACAAGTACATGAACAAAGTACTGAAAATGAAGTTCATATACAGCCAAAACAAATTCGATTCAAGGCAGATTTCTGAATATAAAATCAAATATTTGACCAGATGAAGATTTCCAATAATTTCAGGAAGATTACAATCAGGAATAATTCCAACCTGGATGCTGAAAGAGTAACATAACCAGGAATGAAGTTGTGGCAAGATTCCAGCCCTCCAAGTGCTGCACATGGGAAGGAAAGTGGCTGCCAGGTACAACCGTACGGCTGCCAATTACACCCAACTAGTTAGAAACCCCAAACCCCACGCTGAACTCTGTCAGAATCGGTGAACCTCTAGAAACAATGTCGTACAATCTCCAAGATGCTAATAGCTGCAAACAAATCCAAACCACTGTATTGAGGGCTACGTCCCAAACAGGCAAGGCATTGGGGTTGGCGTCCTAGATGTTGAAAAGCTCTTCCAGAGCCAAATCTCAAATCCAAGATGTAAAATGTGTAAAACATAATAAGAATTAGGTCTCAACTTCCTTATAACACCTTCCCACTTAGCTCGAACCCTAAAAGTGACTCAATGGGGCGTTTAGGGTTAAAATGTTATATTTATCATTTTAAGTTGTCAAGTGCATAGAAAATGACCTTTTTTCAAATATAAAGAAATCCGTTCACCGAAAGGATGAGTCAAAAGAAAAATATTTAGAAAAGTCCAAGACCTTTCCAACGAGCTATTACACTAAGGGATACGCATCCAAATGAGGCCAAAAACCCCTTATTACTCCAAAATGGCTATAAACGTAGCCTTATTTAAATAATTAAACGCTAACTTAGGAAATATTTAAATATATTAAAAATATATCCCAAATAGCTGTAGAAGGCTCAAATGACTCCAAAAGCCTGAAACGGAACCTGCCACCTGTCTGTGACTGAAGTCGTAAATCATGGATCAACTGGCAGTCTCATCCCTAAAATCTAGGGATGCTCCTAGAAACTATGAAACACACCCAAATCTCCTAAAACTGAAACCATCTAAAAGGTCATGAATAACCTCACGACTAGCAACTGTCATGACCTTCTAAAATTTAGGGATACCCCCTAAAATCTAGGAACTGCTCCAAAGTGGCTCCAAACTGCCTGTAAAGCAAAAATCCAATCACTATATGCACTGAATGAGTCCCAATCAACCTTTGCTAGCCTACGAGACTCCAATGATAGGCCAACTCCTCCATCTCTGATGTCCACTCTAGAAAGGGGACGTGACAGCCTGTAAAGCCAAAATCCAATCACTATATGCACTGAATGAGTCCCCATCAACCTCTGCTAGCCTACGAGACTCCAATGATAGGCCAACTCCTCTATCTCTGATGTCCACTCTAGAAAGGGGACATGACATTTTGTCAACTTTTTGACACTGCGCATTTTTTTTCTCTCCTCTACATCCTTTGGCGAAAATCGACACTTCGGGTCCTTTTGTGACCTTTAGATGCTTTATCTTTTGGGAATTTCGCAAACTTCCACCATTCCTTACCGAACTTAGGCGATTTTACAATTTTAAGCAATCTTCTGGAATTTTTAACGCCCGAACGTTAAACTTACCTTGCAAATTCCCTGGCTTCCGCTCATGAAATCATCATTTCTTGGACTGACTACGGGCACACTCAAAAAAGGACACGAGACACCCTGCGCAAAACTCAACAGGGCGAAGGCGAAAAGACCAAAAAAGAAGGGGACCCTGTCAGCAACAGGGAGCATGTGGAACGCACAACAAGTAGGAATGTTTCTCTCCTTGATAGTTGAAGGTTTAGGTTGTCTTTTAGGTTGAACAAGAGGAGAAGCAGGCAGGCCTTCTCTCTCGATAAGAGGAAGGAGGTGGAACTGCGCTATACAAAGGAGGAATATTAGGTGTAGGAAGGAGACCAGGTCCATCATGAGGAGGTACAAGTCTAACCTTAGGAAGAATATCCCTTATCTTTTTAGGAGATGGTATAGTCGCATCCATAGGAATAGGTTGACGATCTTCCTTAGGAGGGAGATTAGTTCTATCCATGAGGGAAAGAACCTCATCTTGAAGAATAATAGGAATGTCAAGTGTTGGGGATCTAGGTTGACTTAAGGATAAGATCATATCTTTCTTCCATTTTTGATAAGATTGAAAAAGAGCATCGCTCCTTGATGGAAGAGATTGAAATTGTTTAGGCCAAAAGAAATCAGTAGGAACACCGGGGCTTCTTTCGGATGGACTAAATAAGCTATGGTTCACGGTTATGATTTCTCCATTGTGAGGAAATTTCAGACACTTGTGGATTGGAGAAGCAATAACCTTCATGGAAGATAGCCAAGGATAGCCCAACTTCACACGGAATTGCTCAAAAGAGGGTATGATAACAAAGTCAACATCCATGGATTTAGTATGAACTTCAACAGGAAGGGTGATAGTGCCAATGGTAGGACAAGAGAATCCATCAAATAACTTTACAACCACATTAGAAGCATCATATATTGGTTTATGCAATCATAAAGTGAAAAGATACTCCTCAAAGATGACATTAACCATGCAAGAGGGATCAATAAGGGCACCACGGCAAGGGATATCCTTAACCTTTGCAACTATGTATAAAGGGCCATCAGGTGCTCTAATGGTCTCACTAGGGTCAAATGTAATACAAGGATCCTTAGGCGTATCTTGTTTTTCTGCCATATTTACCAAGTTCAGAGCCATAGAGGTGAATTCCTCAGAAGAGAAAGAATTAGGCACAATCTCAATAACGTTAGAGGTATGAGAAGGTAAGGGATCAGTGAAAATCTTAAGATTTTGATTAGGAGGAGCTACTGATTTATTCCCTTTATCATTCACACTTGCCACAGATATAGCATTGTTATCAATTAAATCTTGAATCTTATTTTTCAATGCGAAACATTCCTCAGTATCATGACCAAACTGACGATGAAATTGATAAAATGAATTGTTATCAAAATAAGGGGATGCAAGTTTAGAAGGATCAACTAGTTTTATAGGAGGAAGTTTGATAACATTTCTTTGCAACAATTGAGAAATAATACTATGTAAAGATTCATTCAAAGAAGTAAACTGTCTCTCTTTGGAAAAATTTAGAAATGGAAGGCACACCTGTTGTAGCATTCACATTGTTGTTGTTGATTGTGTCATTTAACTTGATGAAGCTTTTTGTTGGTTTGAACTTCGCAAACGGTTGTTGAACACTCTCCCTCTTATCACTCAGAGCCATAGGAGTGGATTGCTCCATTTGACTCACAGTCAGTTGATCATTGTGGAGTGTTGCACACAACTGCGGAAAGGCAGTAAACTCAAACAAAAGAAGCTTTTCCCTAATATCTTTTTGCAAATTAGAAATGAAAATTCTTTGAATATTATTATTAGGTACATGAAAAGAAATTTGAGCACACAAATGTTTATATCTACCAATGAAATCAGTCACTTTTTCTTTAACACCTTGTTTACAATGCATTAAATCAGTCAAAGTGATTTTAGGACCAATGCTGTTTTGAAATTGTTGGATGAAAGCATTTGCCAGTTGTTGAAAGGAAGTGATAGAATAAGAAGGCAAAGAGCAATACCATTGTAAAGCCTTATCTCTTAGCGTTCTTGTAAACATTTTTGCAAGCTATCTTTGATCATAAGCAAAATCGGTACACAAGGTTTGAAATGTTTTGACATGCGTAAGAGGATCACCTTTTTCATTATAGAGTTCTAATTGAGGGACCTCAACATGTTTAGGTGGCACGACTTTAACAATATCAAGAGAAAGTGGGCATAGAAGCAATTTGTTGTTGTAAGGAAGACACGGATTGAGCAAGATTGTTAATTGTCGCTTCAGTAGAAGAATTGATGTTAGACATAGTTGATTGAGAAGGTGGTGTAATGTTATTGAAGGAATGCATGGATTGAGAATAAGGTGGTGGGACATTATGATAAGTAGGCATAGGTGATGATTGGGTAGGAAAAGGGACACTTAAAGGAGGAACAAAGTTGTTGAAGGAATTGCCCCCTTGTGTCACATTGATTGGTTGAGGAATAATAGGAATACTTATGGAAGACATAGGTAAAGATGGAGGATTAATTGAAGAAGAAGGATTGCCCCCATGACCAATGGTTGTGGGAATGACATTTTGAGTTGATGTAGCCATGATGTTAAAGGTAAAAGTAGGAATATTAGTCATAAGAGTGGTCAAAGGAATTGAAGGATTGACTTGTGTTGAAGGTTGTGAATAACCTAGGGTTTCGGCACAACTCTTGATAGGCATGACATTAGAATCAACAATATGTGCAATGCCACGCAATATATCAATTCCATTCTTATCACTTTGAATCATGCGTTTAAGACCTTCAATTAATGGAAGAGCTTCACTATTAGGGTATTCTTGGGACATCCATTGTTGAAAGTTATCAAATTGATTGTCCAATGTGAAAAGTTGATCTACAAAGACCCTAGTTAAAGCTTCTTCTTCATCATGGGATTCATCAATGGGGTGAAGAGGCACATGATTAGGATGGGAAGAACTAGCATGATCCTCATTAAAAAAGTCACCCAAATTAGGCTCCATCTCCTCAGTAATTAAACCTTGGGAGGCCTTAATTTTAATGCTTCGTCTAACGGGGATAGTATAGGTAGGACTAATAGTGGTGAAACTCATGCACTAGAGGGAAAATTTGAATTTTGAATTTTGGAACAAAGCTTACAAAATTGATTAATGCAAAATTTAAGAAAATACTGATTAAACAATTTGAACTTTGTTGGAAGAAGAGGACGACACAATTTTCGAAAATGAAAGGAAATTGGAATTTTAAAATTAGGGCCAAAGGAATACCACTTAATTTTAAAATCAGAATTTTTAAAATCAGGGTAGACTATAATTAACCTCTTGATTTTAAAAAATTTCTTGAAATTTGAAATGTTGAATTTTGGAGGTATTTTTTATTCTAGAGGGATCAAAAATCGACAAAATCAGCCAATCTTCTGGATTTAGGCTATTAAATATAGTCATAACAGTCTCCCGAAATTTCAAGAAAAAAGTCGAGGATCGTGGTGGGAATGCACATGGTCCGACCAACTTTTTTTGAAATTTTCAGGGATGAATATTACAATGATTTCAAAGCTAACCCCAAAAAATTGACGAGTTTTACAATTTCTAGATGGGCAAAATTAAGGTTCAAATGTAAAAATAGGACCCTATTAGGGTTTTCAAGAAAAAGAGGAATTGAATTGCAACTTTGAAAAAAGTCAAGCCTAATGGATAGGGACACCTTGGAAAATGTTTAGAAATCTGAATTTGAATGAAATTAATTGAAATTTGCACAAAATCCAATTAAATTTGAAAATTAGGGTTTTATGACCTAACCACTTAATTTTGAAATTTGAATTTTGGGAAAGAGGGAAATTGAAAATTTGAATTGTAGGAATGAAAACAAGTTTGAGAACAATCAGAAATCTAAAAATTAAATGGAAATCCAATTTTTGCACAAGTTCAAGATGATTTTTGAAAATTAGGGTTTTAACAAGTAACTGCTTAATTTTGTAATTTGATTTGCAAATTGAAAAAAACTGAAGAAATTGAGTTTGACGAAGAAAACAATTTTCAAATCTAATATAACCACAAGCAATTTTTACAAATCACAAGTTCAATTTTAATTTTAAAAACTAGGGTTTTTAATGATTTAACCACTAAGTTTGCAGAAATTTGAAACTTGCAAATGAAAAATACGCAATTTTGTTCAAAGGAAAGCATGCAAGACATCGAGTTCACCAAAATGTAATGGTGGGTGAAAAATGTGTGAATGAGAGATCAAGAGGAAAACTACCCTTTTCCTCCAAGGAGAGATGAGAGTTTCACTACGGATTTTCCTTCAAACACTTTTCACCTATTACATTGGAAGAGGTGGAGAAAATTCACTAGATTCAACCTCCAAAGAAGAAGATAGAATTTTAAATGAAATGGGAATGATAAGTTAATCCCCTCTTCCTATTTGAAATGGAAAGGAGTCGATTGAATTATGTATAGAGATTAAGTGCAAAAGTGACAAAGAACTGATTATAACTTGAGATCGGAGTATGGGATGAAGCAGTGCACCTGGATCTGGCAATAATATGTCGAGACGAAGCCGCCCTGCGAATTTGAGGAAAAGTTGCCCGGACCATGGCGGGAATGTACACGGTCCTCCGAAAAATCCGCGAAACGAAAAGGGTTTTTCCGCCTCTGCAAATGGAGACCGAATCCGAAAGTACAGCTGCGCACCTACAACCTACACACAGAAAAGAGAGGGAAACGGATTGGGATTGGGGGTTTGCCTTCACATCAAACCCCAGTTTTGGAATTAACCAAGTAATGAAATGGTACTATCCAAGGTCTTTTTGTAAATCTCATTCAAGATCGAGAAACAATCAAAAATAAATTTGTTCTACAAACACTAATTGGTCGTGTATTAGCAAACTGAAATGTAAATGAAAGACTGAAATGTAAATCACCTCAAGGGAGGTTGTGATAGAAATGTTGATAGAAATGCTTGTGTGGAATTGAATGTTGGAATCAATCTCCTCTTCAATGGTTGAATCCTTGACTTGAATGCAACATCCAGCCTTGAAGGGAGACTTGAGAATGCTCAATGCTAGAAAGGAATGTTTGATTGCTTGAATTCTCTTGAATGCTTGATCTCATGTAAACTTCCCACTCATCCAACTTATCCAACTTATTGAACTTTTTGAACTTTTTTTGAACTTTTTCAAATGAGGGCAAATGCAACTTAAATACATGTCAATTAGGGTTAATGAAACTGATTTTTATCACAGACTGACATCGGGGAAGTTTTCCTGCTCACTGCACAACATACAATGCAAGCTCAAGAAAGGGTCCTGCCCCAAAATAGGGCAGGGACAGGGGTACCATGCCCCTGTCCTGCCCCTTTCTCCAGGGCAGAGTGTAGACAGGGTGGTGTAGAGACCAAGGGAGAAGCAGATTTCGAGGGTTGAGCAGTCTTCGGTCTCTGATCAGGCTAGGGGATTCGATTTCGCATGCGTGAGGACCCTAATGCGGTCGAAAATTGCTAGGGTCGCAATTTTGGGACACTACAGTATCATATACCTCCTAATATATATATCTATATATAACTCATAATTATTACTATCACCATATATCTAAATTAATATAGATAATTCAAGATTATACATTTTATTTCCCACAATTACATCATACCGGTATTAATGTCTTATGTTTGGCCTGAATGTCTATAACCAGATATGATTCTTCAATGATCTTTCTTAGTGATCACCCCTTGTATATCCTTCAACACTCCCTACCTCTCGATTCCTTCTCAGATATATAGTTATGTACTTGTAATTGATTTAACCAAGTAGTGTATTGCTCAAACGAGCAAATCCAGTTAAGTATAAAATAAATTTTCAGATCCATGTCCTGGTGAAGTGAGATCGAATGTCTTCTTATACCTTGCAATTAGAAAGGATTGCACCTCTTCATGAACGATGGGACATAACTCTTACAAGCAGTCTTCTTCTTCTTAACAAACTGATTAGTCTTTTAACATTGTTATTGCCATTTATTAATTGATCTTGTTATCAACTTTCGCCATTATCGGTTTTGTTATAATCATGGTCTTTATGACTAGTGATGCTCATTATTAATCTGGATCGTGCCTTCCTCAAGACAGAACAAATAGTCAACTCACCTTTCCTTGTCTACCGATATTACTAATTTAATTGCTATGAACTTTACTAAATCATCAACATCTTTATTGTGTTAACATAATCGCTAAGCTATTTACCGCCTCTTTGACTAATTGTTGTTCTAAGTCTCTTCTCATCATTGCTATCTTCTTAATCCATGTCGCCACCTTTCCATGACATTATTAGTCAGCAGTGTCATCTCTACTCCTCTTTTAATAATTGATGATTGTTATTGTATTTACCTCCTTGCTAATCAATTGAATTTTACATATCGCCACAGTCCCATTGAGAGTAGATCGGTAGAGGTAATGAATCTGAAGTAGATGGAATACTTACAATCTGCTATGTTGATGCTTATGATTATGAGATCATTAATTGTCGATTGTGATCATATGCTTTGATGCTTATTACTACATCGATACCAAGTCTATTGGATTGATATGTCTCTCATTATCTCTTTCATCTTTCTCTTGTATGATAGATATTATAGATTGATGTAAGAGCTATTTATTATGATTACCTCTTCATTATGTAACTTAGTAGATTATATGCCCTTATATCTTCATTCCTTGATTATGAGGACATATTGAATCTCTTGTCTTCATTGTATTGGCTATGAATATTTTATAAAGATAATACCAAGAGTTTTCTCATGGGTATTTCATATTGGTTTACATGTTTCGATCTTGTGACATGGTGGGGAATGACACTGCCTCCCTTTGGATGAAGAATTAGCGTTTGTTCTCATCTCATATGTTGTTAGAATGCCACGTATCTTATCAACAATCAACTTATCAAGTTCTATCATCTCTTCAATCGCTAAAACCTTTACATCAAATCGCAAAGGAAGAGACCTTAAAATTTTCTGAACTACTATGGACTCCTCAACTTTTTCTCCTAAACCCTTAATAGAGTTGACAACTTCATCAACTTCCAGGCAACTTGAGACTTCCAAAAATTCTTTTGAGTCTGAAGTTTTTCTTTCTTAACCTTGTCATCTCCTTCATATGCTTTCTGAAATTTCTCCCAAATGTCATGAGCTATATCACAATGTATGACTTTCACAAATTTTATCTCTAAAAAACCACGTAAGATTGCATTCATGGTTTTAGCATTATTTCAAAATCCTTCCTCCCATCAACATCCATTGGAGGAATTGAAGGAATTGTGTAGTTAAATACCACACTTTTCCAAACGTCAAAACCCTGAGACATTAGATAAGTACGCACTCAAACACTCCAAAATGCATGGTTGGAGCCATCAAATAAAGGTGCTCTATTCGTAGCAAGACCTTCAAGAGAACCCATGTGTGCAATTAGGATCAACCTCAAGCGTTTAAGCTCTATTTCGAAAGGAACCCTTCTCTAATACCAATTGAAAAGCACACATAAAATACTGAGGGAGGGCAAAGTGGGTGTTAATCAGTATTTTAAACTTCTAAATGCACAAAATCGCATAAAATATAGAAGGAGCAAACATCAAGATGCAAACACTGGATTTCACATGGAAAACCCTTTCGGGTAAAAATCCACGACACATCAATAGCTTTCAATTACCAAATGAGCACCAACTCGGGGATACATAAGTGAGCACCAACTCTAATTACATAAGGGAGCACCAACTCGTTGAGATCACCAACTCTCCTTGAAGCACCAACTTCATTCAGCTTTTTATAATAGATATCAAACTAGAAGTGTGCTCTATGACAAATTTCATTTAACAATTCAAGAATCTCCTTCTGAATTCAACATGTCTTCATTGAATTGCACAAGTGCTGTGAACTTCACCAAACTGAAAAGCAATATTGTGAACCTCTGTGTTTAAATCAATCTAGCCAAATGAAACCCAATGCCATGAAATATGATTTCAGACCAAAGAATAACTCAGAAAATTGCTGCAGCGGCCGGGATGCTAAGACAATAGGGGCAATCTCCTTGAATAGATTCCCATAAATTCAAAGCTTGCGTCAAATAGCTACACCCACATATTATATATTTATCTTAAAAGTCATCTCACCAAGTGAACCAGAAAAAAATAATCAGAGCAACAATAGTCTCAAAACTTGTATATTCATACTCTACCAACAGCACACTCTTAAAAGTCTTCTAGCACAAAAAAAGTAAAGGCAATAGATAAAGAAGCCACTTAAATCAGCGAATACCACACAAGTATCAAAAAAAAGTCTACCCCAAAAATAGCTTCCGTCAAAAACGTTTTTCCACTAAAAATTTAGAAAAGTGATGCAATTCCTAATGTTTTTTATCAGCAAATGCTATATCTTCCTCAAAAAAGACTCACCAAAAATAACGACCCTATAACAGACTGACACGTCTTAAACAAAGATATGAAATAAACCACAGACCTCTCCATGCACGATGTCTATAAAGAAAAAAGTCTCTATCGATTCATAAAGATGAATATAAAGTTTGAAGCCACCCCACTACAAGGCCCATCGCACCTAAAAAAAGATAAAATCTGACACAAGAATCTGATGCCGTAGACCCATCATTTCCAAGATATCGTAGCCCATAAAAAGGTGAATCAAAATGCTTTTAGAAGTCAACATTCAAAAGCTGAGATGGCAAAATAGTTCGCTAAGCAGGTGAAGTGGACAAGCAACCAGCTCAAGCACATACCCAAGTAGCTCAACCAGGTAGCCAAGTAGCTCAAGCACACAACCAAGTAGCTGATGAAAATCTGATGAATAATCAGCAACTTAACTAGTACTTCACTCCAATTCTCTTTCAACAAACCTTTGACATCAATGACAAAATAATCAACAACCTTTACATTCAAAAACAGTTTTGAATGAATGAGGTAGCATACAAAATTGTTCAAAAATAGTTAAAGTACAGTATTCTACAAAAATAAAGTCACACCCACTAAGGGGCATCCATAAGTGTCTGATATGCTAAAAATATACCATGCTTGCTTCTTTTTTGCCAACTAATAAATATTGTTTAGAAAAGTTATACTCGTGAATGATAATAAATGTTTCATAGAAGTTATATACCAAATATTAACACAATTACAGCATGCATATGTATTTTTGTGGGCCCACTATCCATCAATCTCTGACAGTACAATTTCACCTACAAACCTAAATTAGTTTAAACTTCACAATTTAATGACATGCATATGTATTTGTGTAGGCCCACTATCCATCAATCTCTGACAGTACAATTTTACCTACAAACCAAAATTAGTTCAAACTTCACAATTTAATGACAACCATGCATTATACTTGGTCTATAACATATCCACATTAAAAAAAAAAAAAATTCCTAATTTGGAAAAAGATAATGGTTCAATTGCAAGATCATGAACACAAGAACTACGTTAGGAATAAGACCAATTGTTGAACCTTCATTAAAGCCCAAATACTAAAATGTGCGCGATATTCTTTATATGTCATGCCACCATTCCCAACCTCCAACATGTCAGGATCTGCAGAAAGCAGAAATCATAATGACTACATTTTAAGCTACAAATTCCAGAACTCATACTTGCCTCCATGAACTTGTAGATTTCCAAATAAAAAGCCATTAAGATTCATATTTTGAAAAGAATTAAAAAATATGATAATATATATATACTAAATAAAGAATTGAAATTACCATTCCATCCACCAGGGCCAGCATATGCTGCCCATTTATCATTCAAATCTGCAATTGTGGTCATACTAGCACAAAAAATAGCAGACCACAATTAGACTGAAATCAAGGATAAAATCACTAAACAAAGAAAATGCACAAATCAAAATATTTCATAAAATATAATTTATGCACCATAGCAAGCTCACCTTCTCCACGAATCACTGATGTCATCAGTTGTGCGCCAACTATTCCCAACATTGTTTGCCCACAAAGCTGGATCATCCACACCCCTATTGAGATGCAAACAGGTTAGATGCTAGATAAAGTTAAACAACGTGTCAAAAATACTACATAAGATGGTAGCAGGGGTAAATTTATAACAGAAACATCACCATTCACAAAGTGAGTAGAAAATTGTACGTCCAGTTGCATTTAGTGCCTCCCTCATAGGTGGGTATCTAAAATCATTTCACAGTAATTTAAGGTTAAAGGATGAAATTATAGAACAGCATCATGTAACTATCCCTTCCAGGTCAGTGCTGTTACATATTTGAGAACAAATGTATAAGAAAGGACTAACCGATCTTCTGGTTTGATGCCAAGATTGTAACAATTATCGTATTTCAAATAGTCAATGCCCTGAAATCCATCCATATGAAAAGAAAGTCTATTTTGGTTACAGACAAAGTGAACGAAAATTACAAAGAAACTACCATGATGCATTTCATAATTTAAGATTTTCTTCTGACTGGCTTGGTCACTCAGAAATTCAAACAACTTAGATACAGAAAAACTTCATCCTCATCTTAATATTTATTGGGAAGAAAGAAAATTCACAGTAACTTACCCAAGATGCAAACAACTCTGCATCTCGATTCTCATGGCCAATTGAGCCTGGTCGAACTTGACAGGTAAATATCCTAGAATTATACTAGGTATAATCAAATTACATTGAATAAACAATAGCGATGCAATTTTTCAACTGAACCAGAACTGTGAAATCCTTCATAAACAATGAAAATGAAATTTCATGAAATGGATAACTCACCCTGCATCAGAATAGATACCAAGTTTTAGGCCTTTTGCATGGACATAGTCAGATAGTGCTTTGATCCCTGAAGGAAATGTCGTTTTGTCTGGCTCCAAGTCACCCTGGATAATGACTCAAATATTGATATTTCTTACAATTCGTGAACACAAACTAATATTACAAGAAACACAATAGAATACTTCAATTGCTAGTTAAAACACTTTCAGGTCAAAGATTACACAAACTGGAATCAAATATTCAAACAATGTCTAGTCAAAAAACCATTTTGTCAGTTGAATTTTTCTGTTAAGTTCTTTAGTTCTGGAAATTTAAGAGAAAAATTCAAATGACAGGCACTTCAAGGATGGAGAGAAAAAATTTCAACAGACATAACTTTGAGCTATGGAAGCTCAAGATGTTGACACAGATCAACAGCTAGTTGTGTTAGAACAGAAGCCTACAGGTATGGCGACAAATGACTAGGATTACATTGACAGATCCCTTATTTGTAGTGTTGTGTAATGGTGCCCCTTCATATCTTTTTTATGGTTTTATACATTTTTTGTATTTTCTGGTTTTTTTGAAACAGGAAACAAACTGAAACAGCGAACTGAAAATTGAAAATAATGGTGGAAAATAGTTGATCAAACCCTCAAACACTTCATAAGCCTAATCTGAACCCAATCTTGATAAATTAAATGGCTGGTACAAAAACTAGGTCACTCCAAATGCTTAGATCAGATTCAAACATAAATTTGGAAACCCCCAAAGTCTGATATTATTGATTTTTGCAAATTTGACAAGCTGGAAATTACTTTAAAACCAAAATCAGATCTGAAATTACAATTTTCAACTCACATAAACCTTACTGGAGTGGAACAGCTGGCTGATCCAACTAGGCTCTATGGCTGTGGTAAGAGCTTGCAATGTACAAACAAACTATTTTTGACCCTCCTTTCTACCGACGTAATGCTTATTAGACCTTTTAAACACAAATCAAACCTCATAGTGCCAAATAAGCATACATGGACTGTCCTCACAGCTGGTGCCTGCCAAATCAGCAATAAATATCTCAAAAAAAAATGTTTCACCACCGTTGAAATATAAGTTTTGAATTTTTGTGCAGCTGGGCTATTTTCAAAAGTAGTGTCAGCTGGGCTATTTTCAAAAGTAGTGTCAAAACCCTCAAATGATGTCAACTAGCAGCTGGTATGCCTGTAACAAATCAGATCCAACCCTTTATTTAGGATGCCCAAAATTTCACCAAAAATCTGAAACTCAAGATCTAAACCCTCAAGTATGTGTCAATGATGATTTTTTTCTTGCCAAAAACACTATAATGGCACTGTAGCAGAATTCAAATCAACCACAAATTAGCACATTCATGTTTCCCAGTTAAAATCACACAAGATTGGAAACAAGGGTTTTTGTCCTTGATCCCAAATGTGGAATTCAAGAGGGTTTTCATCATCTCATACCTCAAGCAAACCAAGAGTTTTCATCCTTGGTTGTCCTAGATCGAACAAACTGCTCAATTCTGAAAATTGGATGCAAAGAGATACACTGTAGCAGCACTATAGCAAAATCCAAATCCACCACAAATTAGCACAATAATGTTTCCAAGATGGAATCACCCAATTTTGGAAACAAGGGTTTTCATCCTTAATCCCAAAGGTGGAATTTAAAAGGGGCCCTAGATTGAAGAAACTGCTCAAATCTGAAAATTAGATGCAAAGGATAATTTGAATGATCATGAAATGAGGAAAAATACTCTAGTTCCGTTTTTCAGGGCCCTCCATTTATTTTTTATTTTTTATTTTTATTTTATTTTCCCTCCAAGTATTAAAGATATTGTTCATATTTAAGTGTTTCAAAAATATACTTTTTCGATTTATTAAAATTATATTATTTAAACTGCTCCAAAAAGAAAATTGACCGGGCCCAATTTAAAAAACATTATTAATTACTTGAATCTGAAAAAGGGTACATGCCATATTTTTGGTCTTTTTTCTACTCCCTTAGCCTTGCAATGCCTTAATTTGCATTGCAATGCTTCCCCATCTCTTGTCATACTTGTAACTTTTGTTGCTTGCCCTACTTGTAAGTTGTCGTCACAAATGGTTGTGCACTAATAGCTAGCCTTGCTTCCCCTTTATGGCAATTGTTCCTCATGCAATGATCATATTTACTTTGCCCTGTAAGCCCTTGGTGTCTTGGGGCTATCTTCTAGACATGCAATTGAATTAGTCCCTCTTGGCCATTGCTCCACTTCGCAATTGTTGAGGTCACCTTGGTTCATTTTGTGGTGGTTTTTCCTCTTCTTGGTAATTCAATCCTAATGTAGTTGTTAGAGTTGGGAATTTCTAGGATATTTCTTCTAAACGAGAGAAAATCACAACTCCAAAGGATTGATGCAATCAAATGCAATCCATGAGCATTAATTACAAAAGATATAAATTCCACATAAACTAGAAAAGAAAAAATCAATCTTATCATCGTAAGTAATAAGATAGACAACAAATAAAAGGAAAATAAAATCCTAATTATGACTCTCTAATTAACTTAAGATAAACTGTGCATATAATTTGACACCAGCAGCAACCAGTGATGATTATGAAAAGCAAATGATTAGTATGGGTTATGGTTGTTCCTATCACTGTTGCAGCAGTTGATGTGGTGTTTTGCTCATTTGCAGTAGAGTTGCAACTGTTTTGTAGCAATGAGGCCATGGTGGCTTCACGGTGTTCTTTCATTATTTTGAGGTCATTGCTCATTGTTTCGAAGTGTTGATGTGTTCCCCATGACTATGTACTATTCAATGTTCCCTGCTTCCACATGCAAAGTCAATATTCAAACAAGTTTTGAAATGTTTATCTACCCTGTCATCTATTCTTTATCCTCACCTACCATGGTGAGTGCTTCAAGACTTATGGGTATTTCAAATGTTCAACATATCTAGCTAGCCTAATTGTTAGTTGGATATGTCTTCGCCATTAAGGACTTGTCCTTGATATTCCCCAAGAGTTGAAATGTTCTTGCTAGGTATGGATCAAATGTTCATCTCAGGCCCTACAAGAGTCATGGCAGACCTATTTATTTCAAAATATTCTTCCCACAGCATAAGGACATGTTTAATGTCAATCTCATTAGCAGTTGACCCTAGTGGTTTCCTCTGCCCATGGATGTCTCGAGGGCATTTCTAGGTTGACCTCGCATGATCGTAAGTATTCTTTTGTGGTAGGATGTTGTTTGTATTTTTCTGGCAATGAGAGGGCAAAATTTTGATTTTCTCTGCAATGCTTGAGTTTGAATGGTATATCTTGGTGGGTTGGAGTAGGAAGAAGCGTTGATTGTTGGTTTGTTGGGGTTTGGAGGGCATATTGTTGCAGAACAAAGAGAGAAAGAAAGGTGCAGAGTTTCCTCACATCTTATATCATGTTGAACAACGATGAATGTATAAGTTTTATTCTCATTGGTTTCTTTTTCCATTCATTTTTTATCATCTGTGTACTACCACTCTCTTTTTCAAAGACTATCTATTGTTGTTTTCAAAATCCTTTCTCTATTTGAAGAGAGATTTCTTGTGGCACTTATTTTATTCTTCAAAATTATTTTTTTCCCTTTCCCAGCCATGACCAATGTTGCTTGGAAAAAAACTGAATTACCACCAAATAAATTAACAAAACCTACACCTAAGTTAGCCACTATAACTCTTCTAGTCCTTGTGTCTATTAGGGTTCTTGAAATCCAATTTTTAATATGCCGAGGCAGCTTGTCTAAAATGAATATGCTATGAACTCCTTGTGGCAGCAAATAAATTTAAACTCCCGATAGTTATTAAAACTAACTTTGAAATCTTTTTGCCTATATCGTATTGTTGAAGCTACTCGCAAAAGATGTCTGCTAGAAAAAATTTCTCATAGGAGAGTTCTATGGCTGAAATGATAATTCGTTATTGTAATAAATTAAGGGGAGGAATACTCCTTATATAGAAAATTACAAGATGATCTTTCCATAACGGAAACAATCGTGAACTAAAGACAAAAAAGGAAACTTACTAAAAAGAAACTAGATGACCATTATAGATAAATATAACAATATTACTTTAATACCCTTCTTTAATGGTCATTCTACTAACTACCCTATAGAAGAATTGACACAATATGCAGGTCATTTGGCCACAAATGCATAGAAGGCTACCCCCTTCTCAAAACGCTATGTGACATGAGCCTGCTAAGACCCTCCCTGGTTCTACAAAACTTCTGAATATGACCAAGCTTACCACAATCCTTCCAACTTGATGTTGGGTAACAAAGCTATCCCTCCCTTTATCCAAAGACACCAAGATCAGCTTCTCAAAAAAACAATCAAGGTCTGTAAGAACATGATTTTTCCAAAAATTGTCAAAAGAAGCAACACCCACGATTTTTTTTTTTTAAATGTCAAAAACTTTTGCAAAAGAACACAGTTAGCCCTACAAACCCTAGGTGCAACCCAAAAAACAAGTTGCACGATACCACGATTTTTGCAAAAAAAATGATCGAACCCTTGATGTAAAGCTGAAATCACACAACTTCGTTTTTTGTTAAAAAATGTTAAAAACCTTCATTTTTTTGGAAAAAACAGTAAAAACAGCAACACCCTTCATGATTTTTTGTGGAAAAAATAAAAAAACCCTCCAACAGAGAAAGAACCTATGATTTTTGTGTTAAAAAATCATGCAAAAACCGAAAAAACCACGACCACGATTTTTGTTAAAAAAATGGGCAAAAAAATTCAGAGATTTTTCATGTGAAAAACTTGAAACTCTACAAACTTAGAAAACCATGTTTTTGGAAAAAAATGACCATAAAAGTTGCAAAAGCTCCAAAGCACTCTAAAAGTGGTAGCCTGCAAAAATCGCAGCACAAATATCAAAATATATATATATATATATATAATTTACATGTTTTTGTACTAACGAACCCAAACCCCTTTCCAAATTTTGCTGTACGGCAACCTAGTAAAAAACCCATGTTGCACTGAAAAGAAAACTCTTGTTCATAGCATGCAATCAAGAAGACCAAGTTGTGTGCAAGGCAACTCCCAAAAAATCCTCAACATAAAAAAAAAACGCCCACAACTTTCGCACAATTGAATAGCAGAGAAGAAACGTGTCGAAAACCCTTAGAATGTGGAAGAAACAACCCAAGTTGTGAGATTAGAAATAGTGAGTTTCGCAGCTTCAAAAGAGAAAAGTCGAAGCCATTTCCACCTCAAGTAAAAAGAAAACGCTACTAAAAACCAATGGAAAAACATTCACATGGAAAAAACGTGAGCAATCCTTGCGTGATTTTAAAAAATCCATGATTCTACAAAGAAGGGCATGAAGAAAACTCGCGATTTTAATGAAAAAATTCAATGTGATTTGTCTTCCAACAAATAAACAAATAAAACCCTTCGACATGCGGTAACAAAAAAAAATGTCAAGTTTGAAATAGAGAATACATGAGCAGCAGCGGAAGATAGAAGAAACCCTTAAAAATCCAAAGAAAATTTGACACGATTTGTAACAAGTGAAAACCACATTTTTTTGACAAAAAAAAATTCTAAAAAAATTTGAAGTTACCACAAATTAAAAAAAAAAAAAACATCAAAGAATCTTTTCTCGCTCTGATATCATGAAATGATAATTCATTGTTGTAATTAATTTAGAAGAGGAATACTCCTTATATAGAAAATTACAAGACAATCCTTCCATAACGGAAATGATCGTGAACTAAAGACAGAAAAGGATACTTACTAAAAAGAAACTAGATGATCATTACTAGATAAATAAAACAAAATTACTTTAATAATGGCGAACAGAACTAGTAATCTTTTAGCCATATAGGAGGCAAAAAATGAACTACTTCAGCCATACAAATGGATGAATAAACAGGTCAGAGTCATAACCGTCTAGGACCACAAGAGAGAATTGTTGTACAAAAAAGATAGAAGAAAGTAATTGTATGGAGGATTGTCCAATTATAGACCATATGGCACAAATATGCGATAATACAGTAATGTCAACAACAGCAAAACTCCAACTTACAAGTCGTATGGTGACTATAAGTTGTACAACAACTACAAGTCATACAACAACTACTATCATCCAAAATATGATTGATCAGTTTGTACAGTGGAAAGGGGTAAAGTCAACAATTTGCAATGTATAATTGGATGCATTAAGTTTGAAAAAAACCCTCACTATTCCCTTTTTGCCTATCATATGGTGGAAAAATTATTGAACTTTTTGATATTTCATCAACTTGCCATATGGTAGAATTTAATGTTTTTCTTTTTTTTGTTGAGCATTCCTTTTCCTTTTTCTATTTTTCTCTTTTGCATCCTATTTTCCTTAGTTCATCCATTATTTTCTTGTCCAGTTCATTCTAAGTTTACCTCAATGTCGTGTTGACATATGCAACATGAATAAGCTCATTTATAGCATTCTTTAGTACTATAAGTGCTTATAGATTCCAACCCAAAAATTTTATTAACATAATTAATTTGGGCCATACCTTTATACTTTATCAGATCTTCAAGTGTTTCTCCTAAATCAGTTATGTGTGAAACTTTTGACTTTTGATAACAAGTTGTTAATTGAGAGTTATGTATTTCTTCCCACGTGGATGAACTTGTCAAAGAGTTGCTCTCTTCAGTACACACTACTGTTTTCAAAACTCGAGATGGCTTTGATGCATAGGAACTTTCTAAGTGATTCTTTCCTTGCAGCTTGGACAGCTTGATCATACCTGATCACTCAACCACTAGTAACCATTTTTTCACAAAGATTGGATGAAGATCCAAAGTAGTTACTTCTTTTGAAAGTAGGAAAGAGTATTTATCAAGAAGAAATTGATGTACACAAAAGTCTTCCAAAAAGTCAACATATCCAGAACATAGACTGATGTACAATGAATGCATGTGCGATTTGCCATACAATTTAGTTAACTCTGTAGACAAATCAAACAAACAAGTGGTATAGTCGAGATGTGTGCTCAAATCTGAAAAATGCTTTTTCAGGTTGGTAAATCCAATTAGTATTGCACTTGCTTAACCAACATTCTTATCATAGTCCACAGTTATCTCACTCAATTCTTAATTTTCAATGTCCTCCCAATTTATAACTTATTGCCTTCTCCCAAATTTTGTAGATTCTTTTCATTGATGTCATTGTTTACTAGGCATTGAATACTATAATCAATTGCCTATTTCCTTCCCTTATTTTCAATGGGCGAGGTATTCCTCTTCCAATTATGATCGACTTTGACTAATATCAACCATTCCACCCCAACAATGCATCATAGGCTTTGCTATGCAAGGAAATGACTACAAAATTCAATAAAAATGGTTAGGTTCCAATTAGTACCTTTTGGCCCATTAAAACCCTTAATATCTTGATTCCTTGTTGATCTACACCTACCAATTGAAAATTTGGTGGCTAGATGGTTGGCTTTCCCAACCTCTTCCACGTATCTTCAAGTACATTTACTCCCGATACTTTGTTGATGATTGTATTAGTAAGATTCTTTTAAAGAACCTCCATATGTACTACAACGGGCTTCTTTGCCAAGTTTACCGTCAATGGCATGGGATCTATCACTTGGTCACCATGTACTAGAGGCTCTATTATTAAATCTTTGTTCTTCTCTTGGAACATTCTTCCTTCTCTTTGGCCACTATCCATTGTGGTGGTAGTTGCAATCCTTAGTATTGAAATGCTATATAATAGATCTATCAACTTGACCAATTGGTGGTTTGTAGTACCTATCTTGCAATATTATTATCCAATTCCAACCAAATAAAAGTACTTACATATTCATTGGAGTGTCATTTTTCCTTTGTCTATGCTTGTTCTATTCCTTTGTCTAGGCAGTACAGGAAGAGTTAAATTCCTTGGAAAGGAATCACACATGGCAGTTAGTCTCTCTTCCTAAGGAAAGGAAACTCGTTTGATGCAAGTGGATCTATCAAACAAAATTTGCAGCAAATGGGTCAAGTGATAAGCATAAGGCTTGCTTGGTAGCAAAACGATTCTCCTAGTGTTTACTCCCTTAAGTATCAGTTTGAATTACAGAGTACAGAATGGTGATACACAGATAGCATTTATAAAGCAATTAACAGAACATTACAGAATCATATAGGCAAGAATGATATATCTTTTATTGCATTCAGTAAAAGGATGTACAATCAACACTGCAGCCGAGGTTCCTTACAATCACATATATACTACTTGGCGGTTGGGGGAGGTACCAACTGCCACAACTACCAACTACCCCTACGGAACCCCTCATGGCCAATTAATTACATAACAAAGCATAACAAAAGTATTATTCTTATTTCTCACCTAACATCAGCCCCCAAAAAATAGTCGTCTTCCAGACGAGTGAAACAAAATGGGAGCTAATCTAATCTAAGAACTAGTGTTGGGACGGATGAGAAGGCATCCCTGGCAAAACTAAAGACTAGGAAGTGCCCGCGTGTTGCTGGAGATGTTGGAGACGCTGAATGGCTGCCATCTCCCGTTCTATCACCATCTTGACCATGTGGGCAACTTCCACCACTTTCTCACGAGCTTTTTGAAGTTCCTCCCTGTATCTGCATACTCCTCCTGTCATGCCAAGTTGGCCTCCAACTCTTCCACCTTGACTGCCCACTCCGCCTTTTGTTTGCCACTAACATCCAACTCCTGAACATGCTTGGCCACCGTTTCCTCCAATGAGGTCACTTGTGAATGCTCCTGGGCCAGCTGCTCCGGGCTTTTCTAGATGTGGGTGCCCAATGTCTTCCTGGCAGTCTTAGCCTACCATAAGGCTTGATCACACTGTAGGGTTAGGGATTCCACCTTGACCACTATTGTCCTGAGGTACATCAACACCAAATCCTAGAATGCAACCTCCATCCCCCGCAGAAATGCATACACAACATGTCCTTACATCACTACTTGGTTGGTCATCCATTTGTCAATCATCTCCGGGGTCTTGGACTTCGACCATCCCTTGGCCGTGAAGCAACAAAAGAACTCCCCCTCATAGTCTCCCTTCATAAAAGATAGGAGCCATTCTACAACTCTAGCAATTCTAGGGTCCTGTCCAACCTCAATGTTTTTCACAATGTTCCCCACATCGCTCAGATATTTGGCCATCCCTTCCAACTGGGATGCACACTGCTACATAGTGTCGAGCGGGTCCTCTGGATTGGGCTTCCCCAACCAGAGCATAATTCCCTCTTCCCGAGAGGAGGATTCCTCCCCACCTGCCTGCTCTCCTGCGTGTTGTACCTACAATGTCCCCTCTTCCTACTGAGAATCCCCTTCTGCATCCTCCATTCCGCCAAGTGGCAGTTCCATCCTGTCATTGTCGACTCCGACAGTATCGCCAGGTGGAGATGGAAGCTCTGGTAAGTTCTCCACCCGTACGCCCAATGTCTCCAGAAGTCATGAGTCAATAGTTTCCTCCTAGCGGTCAGTACCTCCCATAGGGCTCAACTGTACCAATGCTATGTCTGGCAAGGAGTCACTTTAGGTGGAGGTGATGCCTCTACGTCGACCACATCAATCACCTATTGGGGAATTTCTTCCCTTAACCCTTCCTTTTTTGCGCCTTGAGTCTCCTCCATAGGTTGGTTGTCGTGGCCTCCGCCTGGTGATGTGGGAATGGTAGCCTCTATCATTGCTTCATGAGCACTTTCCCCTACACCTTCCACCAATGGTGTTTCTCCAATTACCTCCACTTCCTCTGTTCCCCACACCATAGGCAAGGTCTCCTCTTCTGCACTTTCACCGTTAGATGAAGAAGCCTCGAGATCCTCTTCCTCACTCGCTTTGCTTTCCATACTAGTCAACTGTGCTACGTCATGTCGTCTTCTCTTCCTCTAAGGCTCCCCACCAGCCACCATGGTGTCCAAGTGAGCCCAGTAAAAGATAGGCGGTTATAAGGCTCCAGTCTAGGAAGTGTTTGCAAAATGCCTCTCTTCTCTGTTGGCAATCCAGTACGTATGGCTTCCAAGAACATGGCGATGGCATGATAGGACATGTAAAATGCCTTGTGTTGTAGACCCAGGCATTCGTGAATTCTCTCTAACAAGAAGGACGCCCAGTTATAAACCATACCATTTTGTAGTCCATTCATTAGGAAAAACATCTAGACGGCAATATCTGATCCTCTACTTGCTCCCGTTAGCCTGCTCTTAATAATGTCCATAATGCAGCGCCATTTTGAATTAGCCAAGAATGTTCTTTTCACTCTGTGGCTGCTTCCTGACTTCCAGATGTTGTCCTATTCCACCTGCGTTAAATCCCCTCAACAAATTAGGCAAACCAACTGTTGTTTTTGCTCCAACGACATCTTCCTCTTGGCCACTGGACTCCCCTGGTTGGGAATCCCAAACACCAGAGCGAACTCCATGGCGGAGACGGAGAAGGAGATGGTAACGTGGCAGCTGTCGTATTTCACCGTGGACCTGTGCGTGTGTCTATCATATCCTGCAACCATCGCCTTCAACACTGGCTCAAAATCCTTGATGCTGAACACAGGCATGAGTAAAATTTTGTCCACTCCTGCTCTCTTCAAGTTCATCTTGATAACATTGGCGTTGTCAGTTTCTTCCCACCAAGTCCTGCAATCAACTCCACTCAATCCTTCCCAGGCTAAGGAATGCACTGTGACTCGTTCATCCCTCATGTACTTGTGCACGAACCTTCTTTCTTTGCTTCTACTAGGCATAGTCACAGTTCCTCCTTGTGTCGATTTCACCCTGCTCCCGTCCTGAGGATTTCCAAAATTGATTTTCGGCATATTTATAAAGGACAAAAATTCTTCTTTGCAGTTGCACGGCTGTCCTACCAATTGTACAATTTCCTGAGCAGAACTGTTCCTGCAACCGTTTCGTCTACCACACAAATTCTGCCACCTATCCTCTTCACACAGAAATTCCTCTAGTTGGTCGTACTACCATCCTATCCCCTGGCGGTATGATTTCACTTCCCGACCGTCTTCCTCCCCACCTCTCTGACCGTACTGGATCACTTTTGCACCGTACTGACATGCCTTCTCTAATATGGTACAGATTTCATATTGATTTTGTTCTTCCACTATTTTCGTAGGGATCCCCTCCAATGTTGCACGGATGCCTGCAAACTTTGACCGAATTCTTTCACGCCTCGTACGGATGCCTTCCTTATTCGTACGGATTCCTCCTTCGACTAATTGTACGAACTTCCGAATTTTCGTGAATGTGTCGAATAATTCCGTACAGACTTTGTCAAAACCCTTCCTTACTTTTGTATGGACTGCATCGGGCTACGTGTAGGTATTGGTATGAACTTCCTTACTCGCTACCCTACGGATGGCTTGCTCCCACTTTCGTGCGAGTCACTTTGAGATTTGGTAACCCTGACCGAAGACGTTATTTCCTCCTGCCTTTCGTACGGACCCGTACAGTGGCACGTGTCCCTGACAACTTCTCTCCAAAATCCGTACGAAATCCTGTCCTTCTTGGCTTCGTACAGAACTGTACGACAATTCACTCTAGCTTCCCACAATCCGTACAAGGTCGTACGGTGATGTCTCTGGTGGTCGTACGGCTTTGTACGATCTCCTCTTGCTCTTCGCTTTCTGCACTTCTTTTCACCTCTCTTGTCTGCTATGAATGGTCTCCTCGGAAAATTTATAAAGTTTCTTATTTCCAGGCTTAGGGTTATAAGAATGTACTTTATCATTTTTTTGTAAAATATTCTCTTTTTAACTATAAGTATAGCTTCTCCTTTTTTGTCTTTGTTATTTCCCCTATTGCTTTTAATTTTTTCATAAACTTTGACCTCCTTTTAATTATTACATCTTGTCTTATTTAAATATTTCTTTATTGTCTTACTTTTGCAAGAAGGTTTAAATTTTATTCTTTGTACCATTAACGTTTGTCAATAGTTTCCTACCTTTGACTTTTTGCTTTTTGGGGTCCCCTCTACCATTTTTGGGTATGTCAATTTTCTGCCATGGATACTTAATTTCCTCCTTGCGACGCACATTTGGGCCTTCGTGTTTTTCCTTTGACCTTCTTCCTTTTGGCCTGGTAGTCTACCTCCATTTTCTTTTGTTTCTACCTCCGTCTATCTCCATCACCATCATCATCGTCTTCCATCCTTTGTTTTACCCTTGTGGGGTCTCCCTCATGCCTCATTTTGATCTCGGAGTCGTGTAGCCAAGCGCACATGTATGGTAGCCTTCTATAGCATTCCTTCGGGTAACACGTACCTACATATTCCAGATCAAAAAATTTGTCTAGTAGGGGTGTTGGTCCCATGCCCTTGTGTCTTCCATCTATGTACCTTCTGCCATATTGTTGGTATCAAGTTACCTTTTCTCCATCAACTTGCGGTGGTCCAGTAGGATTGGGGATTACTAGGTAGAGCAAGTTGGGCCCTACCTTCCGCTCACCACGATATACTGCCACCATGAACTGATCCTCAGCCTTCAATACCCTCTTCAGACATGGCCCAAGCATTGCACCATATTCTTCCAAGTCTATTTCCTCCTCTAGGTCAAATGGCTCATCCTCCTTTCCAACCTGTTCCGCCTTCCTTCGTATCTCAACTTCCTCGTCAATATCGTAGGCAATGTATCCCTCACGAGGTCCCTCATATGAAGTCCTCTTCTTCTAGTGTCCGCCAAGCATTATCCACACTACTAGGTCACAAAAGTAGGCGTTAGTAAGGTGTTTATGGATCCAAGGTACTGCAATGCCTTCGACCTACTTCGGCACCAATCTTTCTTCTATGAAGGTGATTGGTTTGGCCCAATCCTCGTCTGGTCTGTAAGGCTCTGCAACAACCACCGAATCTTCTTCTATTCCCTTGGGCCTGTCGATGGTGCAGTCTCCCTTAATTGCATAGCCTAGCATGTTGATTGCTATTACCGGTTTATCACGTTCCCAATAGAGTTTATAGGATCGCGGATAGGATTGTCATCCAATGTAGAAAGTTTTACTGCTCCGTTCTTCCCAACCTCCTTGACTTTATAAGGTCCCAACCAACGGACTTTGAACTTCTCGGGTCAAAGTTTGTTGCGACCATTGTACTTCACAACCAACTGGCCGATACAGAAGTTTGTCCGCTAGAGATGTTTGTCGTGCCAATACTTCCGTCAAAGTTGGGCAACCTTCGTTGCCCACTGTGCCATCATCCGTCGTTCATCCAACCGTGTGAGGTTCATAAGACAGGCATTTAGGCTTTCCTCATCCCCAAGTCGGTTATCTACAGCGATTTGTAAGCTTGGTACAATGTATTCTACTGGCACCACTACTTCTTGGTCGTACATCAACTGGAATGGAGTGTGAGCCATTGTCACCTTGTATGTTGCACGGTACACCCATGTACCGCTGGAAGACATTCCTCCCAGTCCTCCTATTCCATTCCACATGACTTATAAATGATCGATACGAGTACCTTATTTGTAGCTTCCGACTGACCACAGGCTGGATAGATTGTGGAAGATTTTAAACTCCGTCGTCATCGTCTGAATGACCTGGTTAACAAAGTGAACTCCCCTATCACTTGTGATCTGGATGGGAATCCCGAACCTGGTTACAATTTGCTCGTACAAGAACCTTCCCGTACTTATGGCAGTATTATCCAAGAGAGCTCTAGCTTCCACCCACATCGTCTGGTACTTCGTGGCTACAACAATGTACCGGCATCTATGCATGTTGCTCACTTTGAGAGGTCCCACAAAATCCAAGCCCCATCTTTCAAATAATTTATGCCGCTGAGAAGGGAACAGAGGCATAAAATCCCGTTTAAGTGGCTTCCCCGTATGTTGGCATGTATCACATCCAACCACCCACTCACACACATCGGTGTGCAAGGTTGGCCACCATAGTCCTGCCAATAGTACTTTCTGTGCGGTGGCATTAGGTCCCATGTGGCCTCCGACAAGTCCATCATGAGCTTGTTTCAGTACACTAGGAATTTCCTCCTACATCACACATCTCCTTAGGATTTGGTTGGGTCCCATCTTGTACAGTAGGCCATTGATTAGCTGGAATGTTTTGCTCTTCAGCACCAACTTACGTCATTCCCCTGGCAGCATGTCTCGTAGAAACATTGAGGTGGACAAATGCTCGCCAATATTCTCGTACCATGGAGGTAATGCTGCTATTTTGAACAAGTGAGCATCTGGAAAGTCTTCATTCACCCCTTCTGTGGGTTCTCCAGATTTGATCCTTGACAATCGATCGGCGATCACATGGCTCTTCCCAAGTCGTACTATGATCGTGAAGGTGAACTCATGTAGTAATAACAACCATTGGCTTACCCGGCCCTAAATTATTGGCTTATTTACCAAGTACATTAAGGCTTGGTGGTCCACATAAAAGGTGAACGATGTAGCCAAGAGGTAACGGTGAAACTTTTGGACGGAGTACACCATCCCAAGTGCCTCCCTCTCCGTCGTACTGTAGTTTCGTTCGGCCTTGGAGAGCAATCAGCTAGTTAAGAAAATGGGATGATCCAATCCCTGTACGCCTACCTGTGCCAAGGTGGCACCGATGGCATAATTGGAGGCATCCACGTGAATGTGGAACTCCTTGTCCCAGTTAGGGTAAGCTAGGATTGGTGCACTTACTAGTCGGGATTTTAGCTCCTTGAAGGCTTCTTGTTTGGTCCCCCACGTGAACGGTTCACCCTTTCTTGTCAGATTGTCCAGAGGGCAGGAGACCTGTGCGAAACTTTTGATAAACCTGCAATAATAGCCGACATGTCCGAGGAAGGATTTCACTCCCGTGACATCCACCGAACTTTCCATGTTCACAATAGCCCCTACCTTGTCAATGTTCATCTTCAACCCTTCCTTACACACAATGTGGTCCAACAGCTTACCTTGTGGTACCATAAATCGACACTTCTTGGGATTGAGAGCTAGTCGGACCCACCAACACCTCTCCATGCATTTCCAAGTGCCTTCCGGTGGGTTTCCTGAGCACTATAGATAGACCAATCATCTAGGAACGCTTTGAAACTACCGACAGACATCCTATCAAAAATGTGCAATATGATTCGTTGGAAGGTGGTTGGAGCGTTACATAAGCCGAAGGGCATCCGATTGTATGCATATACTCCGTCCTCCACTATAAATGTTGTTTTCAGCTTATCTTCTCTGTGATGCTAATCTAGTTATACCAAAAAAACCCATCCAGAGACAAGTACATCTCGTGGCCTGCCACCTCCTCCAAAATGTTGTCCGTGAATGAGATTGGGAAGGGATCTTTGATGGTTACGGCATTTAGGCAACGAAAAATGCACACATATCTTGATCTGATTTGCTTCTTTCCTCAAGGAGATAACGATTGGCGAGACCCAATCACTGGTTTCAACCTTAAAGATGATGCCAGCCTCCAGCATCTTCTCAATTTCTTCATTCACCTTTGCCACATAATTCTTGTTCATTTTGTATGGCCTTCTCCATACGGGTTGGGCGCCCGGTATGAGGGGTATTTGATGTATGCACAATTTTGGGGGTATTCCCTTCAAGTCCTTGTAAAGTCCATGCGAAAACATCTTTGTATTCCAAAAATGTTTTGAACGCTGCTGCTTTCAATACGGGGTTCCAATCATCCTCGATAAGGATCACCTTTGGATTGTCGCCACTCCCCAAGTTGACCTTCACGTTAGATTCCTCATATTTGATGGCCTTATCCCGTTCAAACCGGTGAGCAGGTGTATCATCCACCCATGCTATACCCTCTCGGTATTCTCCTTACCCTAGAGGAAAAGTTACACCCTCCGTGCTTCCACCCGGTTCCTCAATCTAACAGATCTGCAGCATGTGACAGTCGAGATGGAACACCTCATAGTCCTCCATTTGCCAATGGAAGAGCCCATTAAGAGAGCTAGTTTCATCCTCCGAGCATCCCTCCAGCTCCAATACCCCTTCATCGTTAGGTTCCATCTTCCCACTTCCATCTTCCGAACCCCATTCAAAATCATCCGCGTCATCGGAGTCAAAATCGGATGACTCCAATTCCTCGCTCACCGTCTGATTCCTTAAGTCAATCACGTACTTACGGCCTTCACTCTAAATAGGGTGTGTTTTTCTTCCAATTGTGATTCGCCTTCGCCATGATCAGCCAACCCCTCCCGAGGAGAGTGTCGTGCACCTTTTTCTCTAATGGAATGACGACGAAGTCAAGAAAGAAATGTTGGGTGCCCACAATCACCTTATGTGCCATGAGTGTTCCCAAGGGCTTGATACCGTGTTGGTCGGCACCGACAAGGTGGAATGTTGGTGGCCAGAGAGTTGGCTTGCCCAAACCCCTCCATATCTCCTCCGACAATACATTCACTCTGGAGCCGCCATCGACGATGGTGTTCGTCAACTTTTGTCCCATTATCTCCATTCTACTACGGCTAGCTTTTGACCGATACTCACGGTGAGCAGCATGGGGTCTTTGGCGGATGTGCCAGGCAATTCGGTTGCCGTCATGGGATCTGTGCCAAATGGTTTTGCTGCCATCTGACGGTGTTACCGGTTGATGATGTTGTCCCCAACTACATTTGTAAGAGCCATCTTCAATTGTGGCATTGTCTGCAGAAGGTCAGATACCTGTACGGGTACAGTGGCTTGAAACATTTGTTTGATTATAGTTTTCTCGGACCTTGACCTAAGTGGGGTACTAGCAACATTATGTGAGGCCCTTCGTTCTTCCACCATCGCCCGTTCTACATCAGCCTTAGCTTTGTGGAGTCTTTCCTTCTCTGTATGGGGATAGGCGTATACTGCCTTCTTGCTCTGCAATCTTGTAATTGCCAATACCTACTCGTTTGGCACCTCGACGTTCAACATGTTCACTCCCTTTTGCTTTGGACAGTCAGTGTCCTCATGGTTCCCAAGACCACACCACTTACACAACAAACTTCCATTATTGTTTCATCTCTGACACTCCCGAGCAAAGTGGCCCCACTCGTTACATTTGCAGCATTGAATCATGGGTCACCCCTTCGCATCGTACTATACTTTACTCCTCGGCATGTTGTTATTGGATTGATTGTTCCCTCACCGATTATTGCGGTATCATCCTGGTGAACCTCAGGGTTTGTTGGTGTTTTAGGTGGTGTGGTTGGCGAAGTAGCTTGTTCACCTTGGGTGAAGAGCACTTGTGTGCTCCGTGTTATTAGATTGTACAGGCATTCCTTAGTGGAATGTCCCAACACCTGACAAATGTCACAGAAAGATTTCCTTGAGCATATTCCCTTAGTATGATCTTTTACCTTGCAGTCGATGCACCAAAGTTCCTTGCCCTCTCTGCCATTCTCCTTGTCCGCCTTCAATTCCTTCATCATCCGTATCATGTCCTTCTGGAGGGCTTGTATGGTTTTGGACTCTCCGTCGCTACTTCCATTCGTACTGTCATCATCACTGGCCCTCGTCTTACCTTTTGATGTTCTCGCTCTCGATTACCATCGCTCTATTATAAGCTTCATAATATGATGGCGGAGGGACCATCTCCATCTTCCTTCTGAGCGATGGTACGAGTCCTTCCACGAACCAACGTTTCTTCAATTTGTCAGCTGGTTGGTTTTCCACCTTGTTGAATAATTCTCTCAACTGACAATTGTAAGCTTGAACACTTTCACTTTTGCCTTGCTTGGTATTGTAGATTTCAGGCACAATCTCGTTATCCTCCCTTAAGAGTTTGAATTCCTCTTGGAAGGCCTTCTTCAAATCATTCCATCTTGTTTTGTGTTGGGCCTCAAGGTCTGTATACCAGTCAATGGCGATCCCCCGAAGAGTGGCCGAAAACACCTTTAACCAATAATCCTGGTCGTCTTGGCCATTTGCCTCCCAAATGGTTATACATGTTTTGATATGTTGCACAAGGTCCTCCGACCCGTCTCCCATGAATCTTGGAATCTTTTGTCTCTCAAGAGTATTTTGATTGCGTGCCATTGTTTTTGTCTGGAAGGTATTGTGTCCTGCCTAGAAGGTGTTGTGTGCCGCCCGGAAGGTACAGTATGCGTTTGACCAGATTGGACCGTTCTGCTCCATATGCGAGCTTTCTACGCGTCCACCTTATGCGTCCTCCGCACCTTGGTCACCCTCGTTTCTATAGTTCCTCCTTCCTGGGGTCTTTGGCTCCGACCCTCCTATTTTTGACTACTTCGCAATAGACAAGTTTCCAATTCTATATAGATTATTTTCAAAAAGTTCAGCAACCTCACCGTGCAAGTCTCGTACAATCTCTTCATCACATTTGGATTGTTCCAACGAATTATTTCCACTCAGTTCCAGATTCTTCACTCGATGCCGAGTGAGCAGCCTAGTCGGCAAGATCTTCCTCCACTACGTCAGGAAGTGGTAGGTTCTTAGAAACCTCTACCAACTGATTCCACGTACACGGTTTCTGCCTCTCCCGACTAAAACTCCGACTCACACTTCGACTCTTGCTCTGCCTTTCCGAACTCTGTGAGCCTTCAGCAATCTCCCTTAGCCGACGTATTCGTTGACTTTGTTCTCTATTATGTAGGGATCTTCGTACCGACCCCTCGCCTACCTCTCGATTAGTACCAGTATGTCGTTGATCTTTGTTTAGACGTAGGGGCAGTAATTGCCAGGGGTACAGTGTGTGCTCGTATCCCTCTCTTCCTTCTCCCTACGGTTTCGTTCTTCGTACCGCTACAATATTTGCTGCCGACGGTGTTCACGACTGATTTCTTCCCTCTGCTCTTGTCGTTCAATGAGATTTTGTGCCAGCAGTCTGAGAAGGCTCCCATGAAGATCAAATACAGTAGGATTTACTGTGAGTTCCTCATGTACCGTTCCATCAGGGACCGCTCTCTCCCGAGCTTCCCTCTGCATGTACTGAGTGACAGAAACGTCCCACATATCCACCAAATCCTCCTTCAGTTGATCCTCTCGTGCTTCAACCTGCATGACCTTGTATTGTCCCTACTAGTTAGAGATCATTGTCCTGCAAAACAGATTGTTAGAACACAACAAAAATATATACATAACTAATCTAATTTGCAATTAAAGTTCAATTACTTAATTAACACTAATTTCAATTCTTAAAAATAAAAAGGATACGAATGCCATACGGAGATATGTCCTTAGGCAACTATGAAGCTCGCCTTCTTGGAACCCATCTTGGTTCCAAGCCATCCAGGAAATCGAAGGTGAATTCAATTCCTGTCTTGGATGTAATTTCTTACACCCAAGCCATCCAGGAAATCAAAGGTTAATTCGATTCCTGTCTTGGATGTAACTTCTTACACCCAAGCCATCCAGGAAATCGAAGGTTAATTCGATTCCTGTCTTGGGTGTAATTTCTTACACCCAAGCCATCCAAGGAAGACTATATGTCAATTCCTTGCCTTGGATGATGCATCTCATCATCCAAGTCCATTAGAGGGGACCGACCAGATCCGTCTCTTCTTGGATGAACTTAGTCAACCAAGCCATATATATGCATATAGATATTCAGTATATACTGCCTACCAGGGATTATCATAATCCCACCATTAGGCTAAGGGAATTTCTTTCCTATAGCCTCCATCATATAATCACATTAATATTACATTTTATAATTCATTACTGTTTTCCATTCCATAATTTACGTCTTCATTTACATATTCTTTAATCTTTCTAATGATCCTAAATATACATACATATTCTACATAGATTCCTATCTTTATTGCTACATTCATATAAGTAATAATTAGAGATATATGTATTCATAAAAATGCATTAATGTATATGTGTGTGTGTGGCACACACATCCACACACATATATACCTTAAGACTTCATCTTTCTAATGATCCTAAATATACATACATATTCTACATAGATTCCTATCTTTATTGCTACATTCATATAAATAATCATTAGAGATATATGTATTCATAAAAATGCATTAATATATATGTGTGTGTGTGGCACACACGTCCACACACATATATACCTTAAGACTTCTTAACCCCTCTTACCTATACGCAGATTGTAGCCTGCGGTTAGAGTTCGCACTGTAGATGTCGCCTGCAGATTGGGAGGCATACCACAAAGAACACAAATGTTACTTCCTGTAACTTGATAACAATTCTGATCTGATCTTATCAATGGTGATGTCACTAGATGCTTTTGATTCCTTCCCTTTATATCTCTCAATTTGAGGGAGAGCTCACACCTCTTCATCATGTATGCCCTTTGGCAAGAGACATACCCTTTCACCATTAGCACCCTTTGAAAGAGTGCAACTCTTCATTATTTCTACCATTTGAAAGGGACACAACCTTTCATAATCAGATCTGCACTTATTATTTAAATCAGATCTGCACTTCTCATTACCAAATTATCCCTCCTCTCAAATGAGGTTTTCTTCTCCCTTTTATATATCATTGTTGAGGGAGTCACAACTTTTCCTTTCATGTCTTTTGACACTTCATTAACTTAATTAATTTTTTATTAATCATATTTAATTATATCATTTTATACTTTAATTTTATTATTATCATTTATTATTAAATTCTATTTCAAAGTGGGGATATTATTATCATTTATTATTAAATTCTATTTCAAAGTGGGGATATTATTATCATTTATTATTAAATTCTATTTCAAAGTGAGGATATTATTATCATTTATTATTAAATTCTATTTCAAAGTGGGGATATTACAGGACCTCTTCGTGTGTATCACTTTCAGTAACAATCAATTATTGATCGAATGGCCGGCCCATTAGTGTTTACCACCTACCGCCATCTTGATCTCCGGAATTCGTACAGCAACGGTGCCAAAATGTTTACTCCCTTAAGTGTCAGTTTGAATTACAGAGTACAGAATGGTGATACACAAATAGCATATATAAAGTAATTAACAAAACATTAAAGAATCACATATGCTAGAATGATATATCTTTTATTGCATTCAGTAAAAGGATGTACAATCAACACTACTGTCAGGGTTCCTTACAATCACATATATAGTGCTTGGCGGTTGGCGGAGGTACCAACTGTTGCAACTGCCAACTACCCCTACGGAACCCCTCATGGCCAATTAATTACATAACAAAGCATAACAAAAGTATTATTCTTATTTCTCACCTAACACCTAGGTTCCCAAGATTGACTACTCTAAGACTTTTGCACCAATTGGTAAGATGAATTCCATTTGACTTGTCCTTGTTGTAGCCCATTGCTGGGAAGTTCATCGGATGGATGTGAAGAGTGTCTTTCTTCATGGTGACCTTCAGGAGGAAATCTAAATGGAGTAGCCACAAGGGTTTTGTTGTGACGTTTTCACACATCGCCCCATTGCGAATTGGGACCCCCACTTTTTGCTTAGCTTTAATGTCCTAGTTAGGTCACGTAGCAGTTAACCTTTGCTTGCGAGAGAGATAGAGAGAGTTTTGTGAGTGTTAGGGTTGACTGGTTGAGGTCATGTTGTCAACATTGCAAAGGTTGTGAAAATTGCTAAAGTTGTTAAGTGTTGTTGAAAGTTGCTAATATCGTCAAATGTTGTCAAGTGGCAAGGGGTGCAAGATGTCATTGGAGGTTGATGTTTGTGCATGCAGTAGTAAGCTTACTTTTAGTTCCATCGGGAACTGCAAGAACATCACCTTGGAGCCATGAGTTGCAAGTCTACACAATGTAAGACTTAGGGGAAATAATTATGGAAATTTGGCTAAGTAAAAGTTAACCCCCTTGATTCATGTATAAGGTTGTGTAGGCCAGAGTCTAAAATGCGCTCAAGGACAAATTTGCGACTTGTGTATCATACCTACCTAGGTGCGCTCAAGCATAAAGTTATTCAACACAACCCTTGAATCCTACCAATGCATGGAGGGATCTCAATTGCGCCTATCAATGTGTGCTATAGTAACTTTCATACAAGTCCCCACTTCAAATGTGCTCATGGGGAATAGGGTAAGGATCAACTTTGTGCAAGCTACACCCTCAAACCTACCAATGATATTTTGAGGTAAAACTGCACTAAGTCAATGAGAATGCAAGACTTCTTCCTAAGTCTGCCATCATATGAAGCCAAACTGTTGTTCACCCCCCTAATTAATGATGATGCAAAATGTTGATAGAGCCTCTAATTTCACCCTTAGATAGTATTGAAAAATTGAAGTTGGCAAAATGTTAAGCTTGCCTAAGTTCGTCATTCAAGCAAAAATTGTAAGGCATTCCTTCAAATCTGCCATGCAAGAGCATCTCTGATTTCCGCCCAAGGTAGGAGGAGGAATATGAAGTTGTTCAAAAATATTAACTCTTATGCACACAAGACCCTCATATGTGCTCCATTTTATGCACATTAGCTAGTGCAAATACCTAACTTGAATGCACCCAGCTTTATCTTGTGCACTTGAGCATCCCAAATGTGCTCAGACTTTGTGCAAGAGGGGCTCTGAGATCCGCTCAGAATTCATGTGAGAATGAAACTTAAAAGGATAGAAGGCATGAACAATCAGACCTTGGAGAATAGAAATCAGACCCTAAAGGTATTAAAATCAGGCCTTGAAGGGATTTAAACTCAGAAGTCAGCCCTAAAATACATTAAAATCAGGCCCTGAGACCTGCTAGCATCAAATTCGCACCTTAGGAGATAGAAATCAAATGTAGATTGTGAGAGGGAAGACCTAATTCGTAGTAAGTACAGGGCAGAGCAATCCAAATCGGTGAAGAATGTGTTTTGAAAGGGGAGCTTTACCCCTATTTGTATCTGCCCTATCCACAAGTTCTCTTGCTTAGCTGACTGGAGGAGGAAAAAACAAGTCAAAATATGCATATAGCCGACCTCCTTGTGCATGCAAAGTCTCAAAACCCACTCCACACATTTCGCAAGCACTTACATGTAATGCGCTCATCCTTGTGCATGAGCATGCTCCAAGCCCACTCATGATAGGAACAAGACCCTAAGTCGGCTGTAAAGGGCAAACTCAAGCAATTTAATATGCTAAATAAAGGTCAAAAAGCCCTAGTCAGCTAAGCAAGGTAAGCTGCAAATAGTGAGAGTGAGGATTGCTATAAAGGAGGACTTAAAATCCATTTCAAACATCAATTTGCCCAAATTAAAGGCGCGGCAGACCTAAGGAGCAGGAGTGAAGCAAACTTTTACCAGAAAATGTCATGCAATTTTTCATCAGCAAGAGATAAATTCAATCAGCATTTAAGGACAGATTGCAGATATTGCCTTGGAGCAAACATATGAAGGCAAATCTAGTGTCATTTGTAGTGCATTTTGGCCACTTTTAAGGGCCTGAGTTATTATGCATTAGTTTTATTTCCATTTCAATCCATGTTATTTGATATTAAAATCTCTTCTTTTTTTTCTTTCAGATTTGAGCTCAGCAATAAAGCCCATGGAGCAAGGAACAAAAGGATATCAAGCACTGATGCAAGGGATCATGAGATCAAGAGGAGAGTGTTTAGGATGATGAACCCTGTTGTGACGTCTTCACACATCACCCCATTGTAAATGTGAACCCCTACTTTTTTGCTTTCTAGAGTAGTTGTCTTAGTTCAGTTGCCTCGCTTAGCAATAGTTTCCTAATTTTAAACTCTTACTTGAGAGATCATGCAGTGCAATTTCTAGGTCGTGTCCAAGCATGAATTCCATGATGAAGGGTCGGGGTAATTCAATAATCCTCGAGAAAATCTGTATCTCAACGAAAATGATAATTGATAGTTAAGGGATGTATGAAAGAGGAAACTGGGAGTATCAATTGCTTTCCTTTGATTTCCGAAAGGAAATTCAAGGATAAAATCTCCATATGAGGGAGTCTGCTTCTCCATCCTTCCGTCCATCCACTTCCATCCTTTTGTCCATCTTCATCCCACATCCTTCACTCCTTCCTTGACCCTCACCCATCCTTCCCCATGGCATCCCTTCCAGCCTCCATCCTCCCACATCCTTCCTTCACCTTCGTCTTCCACTTCACCCTTTCTTCATCTTTCCATCCTTCACCTACCTTTCCTTCATTCATTATACCCCCACTCTCTATCCTCACTTCCAATCATTCCTATCCTCCATCTACCTTTCACATCCCCATCCCTTAACCTCCTTCACTTTCCTACCTTCCTATCCTATTGTAACCCTTCACCTACCACTATCCCTTATACCTCCCAACTTCCATCCTATCCTAACCTACCCTTTCACCCCCCACATCCTTCATCCTTTTACTTCCCTTGGCCTAACCTCTCTACCCACCTACCTATCCCCATCTCCTACCTTCACTCCCAACATATCCTAAACTTCCTTCACTATATCCTTATAACCCCATCCCATCCCGTATTACCCTTATACCTCCCATATCATCCTACCTTTCACTTCCCCTCACTTCCTTCCATCCATATCTTCTAACCTGCTTTCCTTCCTATCCCATCCTAACCCTTCACCTACCACTACCCTTTTATTTCCTACATCTTATCCTAAACTTTCACCTCAATACCCCCTTTACCTTTCACCTACCTAAACCCCCATCCCATCCTACCCTTCTAATACCATCACCAACCCCTTTTATCTCCCAATATCCCATGGCACCCATCCTTATTTCTCCCTTTCACCTTCCACACCCTTCACCCCTTATACCTCCATCCCTTACCGCACCCTTTCCTTACCACATCCTTTACTTTCCATTCCTTATACCTCCCATCTCCCATTTTCTACCCACCACCAACTCCTTATTATCCTTCCCTACATCCCCTGGCATACTTTACTTCACATCCTTCACCCCTTATTCATCGCAGCATATCACTTATATCTCCCTTCCTTACACCTCTTCCCCCATGGCATGTCCTCACCCCATATCCCTTACCTCCTATCCACTGCGGCACCTTCCTTCTAACCACATCCTTCTCTCCCTTCCCATCTCGACACATCCCCTTTCCATATCCCGCACCCCACTCTCCCTCACGGCACATATTCATCACTGACCTTCCTTGTGCCTCCCTCACCACAGCATGTCCTTATACATCCCCTGCCTCCTCTTCGCGGCACATGCTTAGATCCGCCTCCATCTCAAGTCTTTCACCGCACCAAAGTGCCACCATGGCACATGCCTAACTTCAAACCACCCGATAATACATGAAGAAGAAGTTAGCGGTGGCAAGGAGGTATAGAGGGCCCCACTCATAACACGAGGTATTTTATTTAAAAAATGAGACCTTTGAAACCTTGACCCATAGAATCCATGACAAAGGTGAATAGGGAATAATGATGTAAGAGGAGGGTGTAATGTTCCCTTCTCAGTGATGTGCATTCAGTGGTCCATTGGCCTATTCCGGAGACCCGTAGGCTATTTGGAAAGGAGAATTAGGGTTTCCAACTTTTGTGGAGTTCTGCACGAGCTTTTTAGGGTTTATCCGGAGGGAATTCTTCAATTCTGCTTATGGTTTCCTTCTGGGTTTTTCATGAACTTCAGGGTGGCATAACATGCACTTGATACTTTGGTGAAGTATGAACTTACTATTTTTAGTAAGTTGGGGTTTGGTTGTCTGGATGATGCAGTTCTATTGATCCTTCCAAGCTCTTTCTCTGGGTGTGAAGATCATGTTTTTTGGAGCAATATTTCTTGACTTACAATTTTTAGCAAGTGGCTGTGTTGAGCATTTCTATTTTAGCAGTCTCGGATAGGGTCCTGATTCAGCACAGTTCAGTGGTCTTCATCGCACAACTTCATCCTTGATTTTGATGATAATCAGTAATGGAGTTATAAGTTATTGAATTAAATATTATTTCCTTATCCTAAGGTTTAATATTTAATTATTTTATTACTGATTAATGTTATATTGGGTGACTTAGGAAAAGACATTTATATCTAATATCAATGTTATTATTTCCTAAGTTAGGCGTTGAAATTTGAAGAATGCATTAAGTTATTTTTGAGGACTTAGGCAAGTTCGAACTTGTCTAATTATTGGTTAAAATACAACTTGGGCGCCCACCTTGGGAAATGAAATGAAATGTAATTTGGACGCCATGTGATAGTGAAATGAAATGCAATGAGATTTGGGAGAATTTGGGAGTAATTACATTTGAATTTCAGAGGGGAAAATCTATAAATACAGGTGCATGGCCTTTCATTTGATATCTTGAAGAAATTACACCGTTATGCTGCCGGTTTGGCGAATGAAATCTGAGCTTCAAAGTGAGCCTTCCTAGCTAAGTGCAGTTTCGTACTTGCAAGACAGTACCTAGCTGTTTTCCATGATCTTTTAGTGATATTAGGGAGTTTGCTGAAGTGTGGGATTGTTGGTTCTGCTGTAGTTCGAGTTTTGGTGTGTTTCCAGGCTGCTGGGGACGTCATGGTTGAAGCATACTTTTGTTCATAAGTCTCCGCGTGATCTCCCGTTGCTTTTGGGTATCGGCTCCTTGGTTTTCTATCCTAGGCGATGTTATTTGTAAGTTTCCGGCTCGAATCTTTGAGTTTTCAATTTAATTATGCAAATCGAACTTCCCAGCCTAGGCGTCATTCTTAGTGTGGACATTTGGAAGCAAGTTGTGGTGGTTGGTATATGTAGAGGTCATTTTGCTGATTTTACTTGGTCATTTATGATATATTAGCAGTTTGGGAGTTGTTTGGGGATGTTGGTGTGAGTTGTGAGCGAGTTTTATGCATTTTAGTGTGTCTTGGTGTTGCTGGTTGTGCATTTCCAGCTTGCTGTCATAAATTACAGATTTCCAGAAGTTAGCGTTTGGGTGTGCATTTCGAAGTGTGAGTAGATTAGTTGATTTGGGTGTGATTTGGGGTGATTTCGGTGAGTTTGGAGAGAGATATGAGCATTTCATAGTTCCTTGAAGCTACTGGTCTGCGTGTTATTTGTTGAGACATGGACCAGCTAGGACTCGAACCTAGGACCTTCCATATGTTGTTGGAGTGCTCTACCACTGAGCTACTGGCCCCTCTTGGACCAGTCCATCGTCGATCCGAGTGCGTCTTATTTCCAACACCAACACCCCCCCTTAAGCCACACCTCTCGTGTGCTTGGGGCTCCTAGCCTGGACCTGGCTCTGATACCATGTTGAGACATGGACCAGCTAGGACTCGAACCTAGGACCTTCCATATGCTGCTGGAGTGCTCTACCACTAAGCTACTGGCCCCTCTTGGACCAATCCATCATCAGTCCGAGTGTGGCTTATTTCCAACACAAAACACCCCCCCTTAAGCCACACCTCTCGTGTGCTTGGGGCTCCTAGCCTGGACCTGGCTCTGATACCATGTTGAGACATGGACCAACTAGGACTCGAACCTAGGACCTTCCATACGTTGCTGGAGTGCTCTACCACTGAGCTACTAGGCCCTCTTGGACCAGTCCATCGTCAGTCTAGGTGTGTCTTATTTCCAACACCAACATTATTGATCCTAGAATTTCATTATTACATGTTGAAGGATTTTTGGGAGTTAGTAATTGTTTGGAGATATTTATCAGCATTGTGTTGAGACATGGACCAGCTAGGACTCGAACCTAGGACCTTTCATACGCTGTTGGAGTGCTCTACCACTGAGCTGCTAGCCCCTCTTGGACCAGTCCATCGTCGGTCCAGGTGTGGCTTATTTCCAACACCAACACCCCCCCTTAAGCCACACCTCTCGTGTGTTTGGGGCTCCTAGCCTAGACTTGGCTCTGATACCATGTTGAGACATGGACCAGCTAGGACTCGAACCTAGGACCTTCCATACGTTGCTAGAGTGTTCTACCACTGAGCTACTGGCCCCTCTTGGACCAGTCCATCGTCGGTCCGGGTGTGGCTTATTTTCAACACCAACACATTGGACAGCATTACTTCTCTATTATAACTCTCTATTTCTATATTGTAAGGTTAGGTAGTAGTACTACTAACCATTTCTGGATTGTAAGTTTTCCCACTGAAAAGTGGAAGAGGCTGGCTTGCCGCCTATATTTTGATATTTGTTGCTCAGTCCTCCCATTGCATAAGCGGTTGAGTTGAGCTTGTTTGCTGTGTTCAGTCCTCCCGCTGAAATATTGCGGTAGAGTGATTCGTGTTTTGGAGTATTGTTCACTTGGCTGGTTTACCGCCAAGTCTCTTGCTAACCCATTGGTTAAGCGGAAGGGGCTGGCTTGCCGCCCATTATTGTATTCAGCACTTCAGTAGATTATCACTAACGATTCCCTGCTACCGTATCCTCTCACCCTCCTAGTTTGGGCTCTCGGTGATCAGAAAGTGGAAGGGTTACTTTCAGCAGTATTGTGATTATATTTCTCTAACCTTAACGGGTTATTGTGTGTGCTGTAAATCTTATTGCAAAAATTAAAAAAATTAAGGGGAATATTATAGAGGGGCCCGCTTGGAAATCAGTGTTTCATTTCAAATTTTATAAACAAAACAAGTCAGCCTCTCCACACATTGAAAGCGAAATTTTAAGAAAATTAAATAAACAAAACAAGTCGGCTTCTTGCTATCATCTTTTATAAAAGGGAATTGATGATCACTTTGTTTGATCACCACCTCAAGTGATTTTTTTTATCTTCCTTCATAAGCCGTGATCTTCCTTCAAAGTAGCAATTCACTTTCATTGAAAGGCAAATTTATGCCTGATTGTAGCCAATTCGAAATCGGAACTAAAGCGGACTTGATATGAGGATTGATGTAAAGCAAGTTAAGGCATTTTTTTTACTGGTTTCCAGCACAAGGGTGATGTGAACTTCTTCAGGTGGAGCTAATTTGGTGCAGACCTGACTTAGGTCATTAAAATCAGACCTAATACGAATTTATCAGACCTGACCTAGGGTGATTTTAGGGACTTCTTCCTGGGTGAGCTTCTTCTTGAAGTAATTAAACCTGTTTTCACCTGATTTTGATCCACAAATCTGCCAAATTAATCAATTTCCAGCTTAGCATGAAAGGTGTGGTAACCTAACATGGTGTGAATTACTCCAGTATGTCACCTTGTATACCATATTCAGAAATCAGACCTGATGTAAAGTTAAAATTCAATCAAGGAGCATTTCCAGATTTGCATTTTCTGATTTTTCAATGTGATTTCCAGATTGGGAGGGGTTTAAGGAAGAGTGATTTGCTGAAGTATTAGTATTATTCTCATTAATTGCTTAATGTTTTGATTTAAAATCTTTTGTCCTTCAGGTTTGATGCATTAAGAGAACTTCACAAGGGACACCTCAAGGGCATGGGAAGGATTCACTAATACAAGAACATGATCCACACATCCAAGGATGTGGATGAAAGAATCAACAACATGAAGGGAATCACAAAGAAGGAATTCCAAAGGAGTGAAGAAGCAGTTGCGACATCAAGGGTTCATTCCAAGGCAATATCAAGATTCAAGACTAAAAGGAAGTCAATGTATACACCTTGCACCTTCATGAGTTTCAGCACTGAGACATTCAAGAAGATAGTTTCAGAAAAAGTTAATCAAAGTTAGAGGATAAATTTCACCAAAGTCATCATCACATCAAATGCTTGATAATGTTGAGTATCAAGAGATGTTACCTAAAGGCATCAACATCCATTCATGATAATTTGATAAAGTATCAAGTCTACTATGCAAATTGAGGTGGCATCCCAATCACTACTCACCCAATTAGGAAGTTCCACATCAGCATGTCCAAATGCAATGCACCTGACTCATCATATGGAGGCACAAACTTTAAGCTACCTACCCCCATTTTCGGTTGGTTCACATTCAATATTGAACCTAAATGTATTTTTCTCATTGGCCAGAGGGAATTGTTTTAACAAACCCTAATTAGGGTTTCCATTATGTAATCTCGGCCATTGATCGTGACTCAATCCAAGCCATTCATTGTGAAGAGCTATCTATAAAGGCCTCAAACTTTTCATTTGTAAGGATTAATGTTAGAAAAGTGGAAGAATAGATAGATTAGAAGTTAGAAGTTAGAAGTTAGAATAGAGTAGGAGAAGAAGAAATTGTTGCAAAGACTTGTAAATGGATATACTCTTTTCATTAAAGATATGGTGAAATGTGTTATTTCAACAAGCTCCATTGTTTCTACTTCTCATTTGCTTTCATGTTGATTAGATGAATGAAAGGAATTGTGAATGATTAATAGTGAAATTCATTTATCCACACCACTAGTGATTTGTTGATTGTAAGTTTGCCTTGTGTGGTCAACTAGAATTCTTAAATAAGCTTAACTTCAATTGTTATTCACACTTTCATATGCATTACTTTGATGGTATATTTGTTGTTGATAGTGATTTGAACACCACATGATTACCTTAGGAGATCATACTAGCTTTGTGGAGTTGTTCATTGATGGCGAAGCAGAACTTGGTTGAATTTCACCTGATTGATCATTGTCTCTTGCATTCCTAGGATTAGATTAGACTCCCTAAACCTATCTATTTTGCCATTTTATTTTCTAAGCAAGTAGTTAGAATCTAAGTTCTAGCAACATCCAAAAGTTCAACATTACATTATTCAACGTAACTCCCCTTGGATTACCAGCAATCACATCAACCATTGATCATATCCACGAGTCAAGACCTGATAGTAGAAACCTTGGAGTCTTCCAATTGATCACATAGTTTAGCATTTGGGAAGCTTTTGTTTTAAGAGAGGATAGAATACCTTTGGTATTTTATTCTATGTTTGATTGTGCTAAAAAACACATCAACAAACCCCACTACATGAACCAAAGGAGTTCAATGAGAAGATGCATCAAGATCCACGAGTTTAAAGATCCAACATCAAAGGAGTCAGCATTAGGACAAGATCTCAAGTGCCATCTCAAGGTTCAGTCACAAAGCAGGATGGATGTGAAGACAAGGGCAAATCAAGATCAAGGCTAGGACTTCAAAGCATTATGATCACCACATGAAGTTCGCCTTACAAACACCAAGATATCCAATGCCTCACAATGAAAATGAGATAATTTGGTAATTATCTTGAATTTCCTTTGGAAATCCAAGGTTGCAATCAATATAGCAAGGGGAGATAAGTGGGGATTACTTCATATGAGAGGCTTTACATCAAAATGGGCTAAGTGAAGGGAAAACATTCAACAATGGAGATACCCCCTACATCATACACAAGGACGATCAATCATGAACAACATGAAGGAGTTCAAGTCAAGAGTAGGAGAGTCAGAAGAAACCATCATCAAGATGAAGTGCATCTCAAGGAAGATTCCCAATTATGCAGATGAAATTGAGCAAACGTGATCAAGGAGAGATAGTTTCTGAAGACTTAAGCAAAGTTAGAAAATCAGCTTGATAACCAAAGATGATACAATTTGGGAATATGATCTTCGTCACATTGAACAAACTGGATAATGTTGAGTATCGAGAGATATTGCTCAATCACAAACACTTTGTGATGATCTACTTGGGTCAGCTAAGGTGGCATCCTATTCATCATCAACAAGTTAAGTTACTCCACATCAACATGTCTATGTTTATTGAACCCGATTCATCTCATGAAGGAGCTAGTGACACATGGCATTGCATTGGTGTTCATTCAACATACCTAAATTCAATCGTGCACACTCAAAGAAAGACATGTGTCCTAAATAGTGTAATTATTCATTGGTCGAAGTGAATTAGTTGTAAGTAACCCTAATTAGGGTTTTATCATGTAATCTCGACCATTGATCTTGAATCAATTTGAGTCGTTGAATTGTAATGAGACCCCTATATAAGGCTCAAACCTCTCATTTGTAAATAGTTAATAGTTAATAGTTAATAGTTAATAGTCAATAGTTAAGTAGTTAGAGAATAGAAGTAGTTAGCAGCAGTAGAGTACCAGGAAAGGAGATTGTTGCCAAGGCTTGTTGTAATAAACATACTATTTTCATTGAAGTGATGGTGGACTTTGTATGCTATTTCAACTTGATGCATGGTCTCTACTTCTCATAGTTTAGATGTGTCAGATGAATGGAAGATCTTATTGTTGATGAATGGTAAAGCCTAATATTCATGCCACTTGGAGTTTGTTGATTGCAAATTGCAGTGTGTGATTAGACTGAACTTATTTAAAAGCTTAACTTCAATTACTTTATGTTCATTGTTCATGATGTTGGTGTGCATAGGTGATATGAAAATTATTTGCTTATCCCCAGGAGATTGCACCATCTTTGTGTAGTTGTTGCCTCATGGCAAAGCAAGAATTGGTTTGGTTGCACCAAGTCAATACTCATCTCTTACATTCCTAGGATTAGATTAGATTTCTCAACCGTTATCTCCTTTTGTCTTTATTTTCCAAGTGAGTTAGTTAGCTTCGACATTCCAGCCGTGTTCATAAACATAACTCGCTTTGTGATTACCAACATTATCAGATCAAACACATTGATTCTATCCAAAGCATAAAGTCGATTGTTCGCATTGTAAACCTTGGAGTCATCTCATTTGATCATATTATTTAGCATATGAGGTTTATTTGTTCAAGAGAGGATAGAATACCTTGGTATTTTATTTTGTGTTCAAGGTGTCCTAAAAAACACATCAACAAGTTTATTCGAAATCCCTCATTTTTGTGTCAACTTCAAAAGTCTCTATGGCATCAAACGGGCTTCTCAGGCTTGGTATACCATGATGAACTCATTCCCTTTGACAGTTGATTTCACTCAATGATATTTTGATTCAAACGTATACATTCTCCAACAAGATGACACTCACATTTTTGGTTCTCTATGTTGATGACTTGTTGATCACAGGGAGTCATTCATCCACTATCAAGGGAGTAAAAACCCCAAGTATGCACTTGATATGCTCTCCATATTTTGCATGGCTGATTGTAGGCCTGCACTGACTCCATTTTTATCAAGGGTCAAAATTGAGGCTAAGTGCTCTTCACCCTTGATTGATGGCACTTTATGCCAACGTCTTGTTGGGAGTCTCATCTACTTGACTCAGACGAGACCCAACATTTCATATGTTGTGGGCATGGTCTCTCGATTCATGCAGGAGTAAAATGAGTTGCATTGGAAAGCAACTAAGTGGATCCTCCACTACATTCAAGGTACTCACAATTATGGAATTCAATATGTAGCGGGCATGGATATTGACTTGGTGGACCACATAGATTCGAATTGGGCATGTGATTCTCAAGTTCACAAGTCTACTTCTGGGTATTTCTTCTCACTTAGTTCTAATCCAATTTATTGGTTGAGCAAGATGTAGCCTGCAATTGCTCTCTCATCAATAGAGGCTAAGTGTAAAGAGGCAGTTAATGCCACCACGGAGGCTAATTGTCTTCAAAATATTCTCATTGAGTTTAGTATTCTAGTCACAAAACCTACCATCATCTTTTCTGGTAATCAGAGCACTCGATAGATCTCAAAAAATCCAATTCATCACCAAAGGATGAAACACATTGAGATACATATGCACTACATTTGGGAGTTGATTCAGAAAGGCATCATTGATCTTAAGTATTGTTCTACATCGGAGCAAACTGCAGACATCTTCACCAAACCCTTCACTAAAAGCAAGTTCCTTCATTTGCGAGCTTTGCTTGGGGTGCGACATGTATCTACTTTAGGAGGGGCTTCTTAGTCCTTCCTTCTCTCCCTCTCTACTTTTGGGGGGGGGGCCATTTTCTCTCTCTATTTGGGGGGGCTATTCCTCTTGTAGGGGGGCTTCTTCTTTTGGGGGAATATCTATCTACATGTATACCTAACATGACCTCATTTGTTGGGACCCATCTTTACACCCACCTAAGCTACGCTTAGGGAGGGTGTTAGTGTAGGTTTCTTATTTTCCCTATGTTAGGGGGTATTTATTTTTCCTACACACTATTTAAGCTTGCTTAGGTTATTAGGAGTGGTTGATATGAGGACACATGGCAAAATATTTCAGCTACATGTGTCACTCTCTCCCACACATGGGTAGTTGAGTTACGTACCCTCTTTTGGCTTGTTGTGCCACCTCTAATAACCACTATTTTGTCATTACCTAACTAGGTTATGGGGTAGTTGGGTTTCACACCCTCTTTTGGCTTTATGTGCCACCTTTCATAACTCCTTTCATTTCGTTGACCCCTATATAGAAAAATGGAGTTTTGTCTTCACGTAAGGAGGTTGTGCCACATGTTTCAGCATTTACCAAGTAGGTAAAAGCTCGCACCTTTATGGGAATTAGGAGTTAATGCACCTCTTGGATGTATATGCCTTTATTTTGCTATATATACAACACTCTCCTCTTAACTTTATTGGTTCAATGATAACTCGGTGAGAGTATCGAGAGTGTTTTGTAATTTCTCTTTCTTGTCTCTATTTTTTTGTCTTTAAATTCTATTTGCATTCTACTATTTTGATCTTCAATCATCTGTTGAGTGGCGTTGCATGTCATCTACGACCGAAACTAGATCCTAACTCGATTCTCACTTCTCATAGAATCTAACAATTTTTTATATTTAAATTTTTTATGTAGCCTTTATTTGAAATATTGTTTAAAGTCGTTTTACCCAATTTCTTAGGATTGTTCTTCATTATCTTCAAAATATTTTGTAACTTTGTATCTTGGTGTAGGTGAACTGGTAAGGCCAAAGTATTTGAAAGCTCGGTCATCGTGCAAAAGCCAAAAGACTAGAAATTTTGAAACATATATAAGATTAAGAAAAAAAGTTACCTTGTTTCCACAACAAGGTACTTGTTTAAAAGTTAATGTTGGCTCAATCATGAGCTAAAGATTTACCTCTATCTTTGTTTTTGTAATATGCAGCCCTCTTTGCCTTTGTTCTTTTTGGTTTTTTGATTGTGTTATGAGAATGTTTGATAGAGAAGATAAATGCAGGAATATATTGCAACAAATATACTTTATTACAGCAAATACAAATAGAATAACATAATCAGTCATATTTTGAAAGTACATTGCAGAAACAAAACTGAAGATACCCAGATGGGCAATACTGATTACAATCATGAATGTAACATACCCATTTTCTGGTAATGAAAAATAATGGACTGCAACAACAATATCCAGCAATAAAAAAAACCAAAAACCCTAGGCACTTAGCACAATGACTCCCAGCTTGAATGGCATGAAGGCAGACAAATAATGCAGAAAACACCTCCAAGTCCTCAATGACAACACCTCCAACAGCTAATCCCTATCTCCAAGGATCTCACATCCCTCCTAAAGCAAGTACGGCCACCCTAGGAAGGTACGGCCAGGATGAAATGTACAGCCCAGCCAAAGGATATTTCCAGCAGCAATCTCACCCTTCAATCAGCCCTTCTTGACAAAATATGCAATGCTAAATCTCTCAATGTCTGAAATCTGAAATACAAACAAGACCATGTTGCCTATATGAAAATACCAAGAAATTCTCCAAATTATGTCTCTCAATAACGTGGAGAATGTCGCTTGCAAGGGGCTTTGTTCTCACAAACCAAAGAAGAGCAATCTCCTCCAGAAGAAATGACAACATCAAATACCAAACTAGGCATGAGAAATGAGCTCCAAAAAACCGATTTATAGCTCTCCCAAGAAAATCGACCCTCTTCACTTTTTGCTTTTAATTAAATAAACGTAACTCTTTAATCTTCAAATGTAGCATCCAAATATAAAAAGGTTTGATTCATTTAAAATAAATCATCTTTCACTTATTACTGGCCCCTATAGTCCCTTTATTAAATAAATTAAAATAAAGATAAAGTTAAATCTTTAATTTAACTTTATAAATTTAATAACTTTCATTATTTTATTTAAAACCACTGGACTACATAGAATACTGAGATAATCATCAAAACTAAATCCACCGACGATACTAAAAATAGTAACCTTGCCAGCTGGCTAAATCAGTGCTCGAAACTGACTTACTAGCAATAGTAAGTAATGGAAGACTAACCCAAAATCACTCCAAAAAAGGGCATTATGCTCATAATAACAGTGGGGGCTCAACTAAACATCAAATACTCCAAACTAATTGGGCAAACTGCCTCCAAAGTTCCCTAATCCTAACTCATTAGCCTATGGAAACCAAACTGAATAAGCTAACAGTCCACCAACTCAACTAGTTAGGAAGAGGACATTACAGTTTTGCAAAATAATCTTGTACCTATGAGGAAAGAATCTACGTTCATAGTGTAATGTAGCTTGTTGGGACACTATAATCTTCAAAATTGATTTCATGTCTTTGTTTTAAACTATTTTATAGGCATTTTTATCATAGTGGATATCCACTGAACACAGCATTGTATTAATAGCAGCCAAACACAAAGATGGATAGGCAAATGATTATATCTAGTATTTTGGGGGTTAAATGGTCATTCTTTAACCCTCTCACTACTATATTACATGCATGAACAAAATCGATGGAAGAACTGAATAGATTCACAAATGACAGTGCCCTTCCAAAGATAGTTTGACAGTAAAAGTATCAATCATCACCAATTTATCAATAATTTTCTCCGTGGTGCCCTTTCAAAGACATTTCATTTTTTATAGTTTTGGCACATGTACTTCAAAAAGTTCAATGTGATTTTTATTCTTATTTTTCTATTCCAAATGTCTTACATTAAATGTATTTCATGATGTTTTGAATCATACACATCCCATGCTTCTACAAACATGGCTACTATAAGTGTATCCTAGTAGAGACCCATACATATATCCTTCATGCAATTTTTCTAGGATCTCAATATGTTTGATCACATGGGGGAGAAGAAAAAAAATAAACAAATCCAAATGAAGCTTCCCAAATAGAAACACTTTAATTGAAAATACATCTTAGCATCTATTATGTATGCAATAGTGAGCTACCTACTAAGCAATATGATTTCATTTACTCTGCCTAACTACTTTATTTGATTGGTAGAGGCACATCAATCAAACTATGGTGTTTTAAATACTATTTCATAGCCATTTGTCATAAAATTCTGCAAGCAGTAATTGAAATGGCCTGCCAACTATTCCATGTGAGCTCAACACTTGAGTCATATTCTGAGCAATAATGGACAGTTTGTTAGCAGATGAGCATGCTTTAGTATTTAAAGCTAAAGTTCTACCTGTGGCCAGTACCCAATAACTTTCAGTGTAGAGTATTTCAGAATGAAAGAAGATTCTTTCAATTTGTACTATATTTCAGGAAAACAAGAAATAATTTTAGAACATAGATCTACATAATAGCAAATATTTTCTGCAGGTTTTCAAACTGCTTCAGTTTGATTACACAGTGCTTCAAAAATATCCAAACCTTTGAATTGCGTATTATTGATGACCAACAATCATCTGTATAAACATTTGAAAACAAGATTAGAGTGTATTATTTTCCCATACATTGAAATAATAATGAGAAAGCTTTTGCAGCAGACAGAAAAATTATTTGCAAATAGGTCTTACCAATATTAACATATACATAGCCAAGATCAGCCAAGCCGGTAGAGACAAGTGCATCAGCTGCAAATACAACATCCTAGTTAAAAACCAAGTAAAGCAAGTATTAATAATTCTTTACTACGTGAAAGCTTTCACGGACGTTTTCAATGCCCATTTGTTTTTTAGTTATCCCGAGATGAACTCCATGAAAAGTCTTTACACTAACGAAAAACTTTCATTGTTCCTCATTTGGTCTAGCCTGTTCTAAATTAAAGGTTTTTGTCTGCAAGTAGGTCCCCTTGTCTTGTAACCACTATCAATATAAACAAGGAAATTATAATTTGTGAAATGACTACTCATGGATTTCATCTTGAGATTAATAAAAATGAGGTCGATACTAGTAAAAATTAGAATAAGAATCATTCTTCTCAAAGACAGTGTTAAGTATTCAGAGACTTTCCGAAAATAGTGCCTCGCTCTTGAATTTAGAAGAAACAAATATGTTATCATATATTTAGATGACTTCTCATTAAGGTCATTTCCAGTGACTAATAGGTAGGAACACATCATTTTTGTTATGTACCTGGTGGTATGATATGATATTCATTCTAGTAAACAAAAGTGAGTGCATATGCTTTGTAAGTCATCCCATTTGTTAATTAGAATACAAGTATTTGTCCCACATGCATGGGATAGTAGCAGTTGCATTTAGCAAGATTCTTTATATTGTAATGACTTCCCAAGGGTAAAGCATCTTGGATATTGTAATTGGAGTTTATGCTCTATTGAGAGGACTCTCCCCCTCAAAGTGGCTACTGTATGGTGTTGCACAACCTCAAGGATCTATTCTACTGTGAATACGGTGGTCTATGATTTGGAGTACTTCCATTATTGATACTAGGTTATTATCAGTTTTCTCACTATTAAATGAAAAAAGATGCATCCTAATTCAGACAATTTGCTGCTTTACATTACATTAATAATCAAAATTTCTTATACATGAGGGCTGCCAAATTTAATTATTTTCTGAAGGTAATAACCCAATTAAGAAGTTAATCTAATTACTTTCAGATAATGATGGTTAACATGACTTGAAGGGATTTCAAATAGATTTCATTTCAATGGAAATATAAAAAAAACTGAATTCCAATATAAGAATAGAGCCCATAGTTCTATAGGTAGTTTCTAGAGTTATTTGAGGAAAAATGTGTACTAAAACTGGCATTGTTTCCCATTCACTAGAAAATGGCTAATGGGGAAAACACAGTCACATTTTGAGGACACAGAGGTGTCTTGGAAACATCCTCGGGCCCTTGGTTGGACCAAAAACAATCTGGAAATGGCTCAAAGAAGTAGGGGATTGCAGGGGATGTCTAGTCATTCCCTATAATGTCCCCTACTGGAAGGCTACCTATTTCCCAATAATTATTAAACATAATTATGTCTTAAATTAAGTTATTGAGATTAGAAAAAATCTATTTCTTCATAATACAATTAATACTAATTATCTTAAGGGTTTGCCCTCAATTCTTCCCTAACCCTGATGGAGGATGGTGGAATTACTGTGCCAGGGCGCTTGGAAACTGTCTACAAGTAGGCTCCCTCAAGGTTTCAGGAACATTTGTTCATGTCCATCCCAAGACTCTCCCAAGGCTTCAGAAATATATGTCCTTACCCTATTTAAGAAACTTGTTGACGTGTTTTTTATGACTACGTCGAACACAGAATAAAGTTGCCTAACGGTCACTTCACTCTCCCTTGATCAAAGTGTGATTGCATGCTAAGATTGCAAGAAGTTCAAACAATCGACTCCAAGGTTCCTTTATGCTACCGATGTGACTTAGTTGGCTGATGTGATTGTTGGTAATCCAAGGGGCCTTACATTTGGATCGTTCTTTCACTTCTTTGTTGTGGCATGGAACTTCATCATCGGATATGGCAATTTTGTGATGCTTCTGCTTCAAACGAACTAAACTGGAACTAATTGGAAATAAAGGGGAAAGGGTTTTATAAAGATCTAAATCAACTCCTCAGGGCAGTGATATCAATAGATAATACTTTAGTGGACAAATTCCAAATAAACCAAGCTCTGCTTCGCCAAGTTCAACTACAACTCCGTGGGAACTGGTGCAATCTTCTGAGGATGTTGAAGGATTTTCAAATCGAGAAAGTGCATTTCAATACCCAAAATGGTGCAATCCAAATGACTATCCACAACCGAACTTAGCACAAATTTAGTGGCTCAAGCTAACTTTGCACTGCATCTTATAATCAACAAGATGCAAAAAGTATGAACCATGGAAATTCATCAAACACCATTACATTCTCCATTGAAATCAAAGCACTATACTACTTCTACTCTAAGTGAGGAAGGTAAAACCATGCAAGTTTTGAAAAATAAGTGGACACCATCAGAGAGACAATGTTTCACTGTTATTATCAAAAACTTATCGCAACAATTTCATACAAGTTTCCCCCCTATTACAAATGAGGGGGGGTCACCCCTTTATATAGGCTTCTGGCCTTGGCTACATGCAAACCCTAATTAGGGTTTTCCCTAAAAGATTCTCCACTCAAGGTGCAACAAGGTGGAAATCAGCATTTAATACCCATCAAGCCCATATACAATTATTTCAAATAGCCCAAAAATGGCATCCATCTGTGCAATAAATGCACCCCATTACATTAAAATTGCCCAAAATACAACAAATATTCCCCGTGCAAACATAAATGCCCATTATTCTTCATGTGACAGCTACATGCGGCAGGAATCTGTCATAAATCATTAATATGGTGGCTACATGCAAAAAGATTCTTCATGCATTCAACATGCATTGACCGGGCCACCACTACGTCAAAATATTCCTATAATAAGTGCACCACCACGAAGCCATAAATGCACCATCATCTCCTAGACGTGACGGCCACATGCAAAAGGAATCTACCATTAATTCAATATGCACTGACCTGGCTGCCACTTGGCAAGAAACCCCTAGAGAGAGAAAACTTCAAGAGGGAGAATCTCTGACTCTGGAAGTATTTTCTTGAAGTTTTTGAACTTGCCTTGCTCTGGAAGAGATTTTCAATGATTTTTCAACATCTCCTATTTTTTTGGAACTTCCCTAAAATTTAGGACTCGGGTCCAAGAGAGAGCTCTCATGATTCCAAATCTATAAAAAATTTCAGATTCTGATAAGATTTGGTATCTAATATTTCCAAAAAATTTCCCGAGGGGATTTATGCTTTTCATTCCTCCTTGACCCTTGGATTTTCATGCCTTACGACAATTTCTTTAGTTTTCCAACCAAGGCGAAGAATTCACTTCGTCATCGCCTTGATTTTTTTTCCTGACTTAGCCATTTCAACATTCTTTCCTGGCCAGGGTGTGTTTTTCAATTGGAGGAGGAAATTTGATTTTATTTATATGAATTCCATGACAGAGGAGTTTTGGCGCCCAACCTCCTATCCCAAGCGCAATCTTGACCTTGGCTTGGAATTCAATGTATTTTCCGTTTTCCATACATCATTGACTTTAGCGCCCTCCATTGTGCCTAGGCGCTATTTGCCATATGTGAAGGAATTCACAATTCCTTGAGTTCTTCATGAGGCTCCATCTCAAGCACCTTTGGTTTAGCATGGGCTCATTTTCACCTAAGACAAGGAATTCACTTCTTTTTTTTTTTGGTTGTTTCCATGGCATGAGTACTTTAGCGCCCATCTTTGTCCTAGGGCGGAATTCCATGCTTGTGGAGGAATTTGGTGATTTCCACTTTTTCCATGATGTTTGTCATTTGGCGCCCCATGTACTCCTTGGGCAGATTTTGGCATTGGTGGGGAATTCCACATTTTTTTTCCACTCTCCTTGTTGACCATGTTTTGGTGCCCTTTGACTTTCTTGGGCCGGATTTTGTCTTGGTCATGAATTTTCCACTTTCCATGCATCATTTCCTACAAAGCAAGGAATTCATCTTTTTCTTTTTAAACTTTCCCCTTCTCCCTTCATTTGGCGCCTTCCACAGTGCTAGGGCGCAAATTGGACTAAGGTAAGGAATTCATGAACTTAAGCATTTTCCAAGGCATATATTGAGTTCGGTGCCCTTGGTGAAGTATGGGTGCTAAAACCACTTAGGCAAGGATTTTCACATTTTTCCATTCTTCCCTGACCCCTCCTATTTGGCGCCCTATCCACCCCTTGGGCGCTAATTTGCTTTGTTGGTTGATATTTCAACATTTCCACGCTTTCCTTGGACACCCTGTTTTAGCACCCTTGCCCAAACTTGGGCACTAAATTGACTTGGGGAAGGATTTTTATGATTTTTTCCTCATTCTCTTCATCAAAATGTATACATGAAATATAACTTAAAGTATAAGTGGCATTTCAATATGTCTTTTTCCTTTCTTATACTTTAAGTTATATTTCATGTATATATTGGCAGGATGTTTGAGAGTGGTTTTAGATCTCTAGGAATTATAATGCAAATTCTAGGTTTTAGATCTTTTAAATTTTTAGACAGTCAAATTTTAGGCCATTTCCGGATCAGGATGACATTTGTGGATTGATGTGAATTTCTAGACTTCGATGATTTTGCATGCTTTCCACTTCTGGAATAAGAGTTCCATACTTACCATTTTTTTTTAATCCAACTTGTCTGCCTTCTAACTCTTTCAGATTTAGAATGATCTTCAAGAATGTTCAGTCTTCAGCATCTTCAGGGATGAAGCTGCCAAAATAGATTTTCCCAAATAGTAAGTGTTTCAAAATGTTAGGGTTTGGACAAAACAGGTCACGAAAGCACTTACTAAAAACAGAAACTTACTAAAATAGAAATTACTAAAAATAGTAAGTTCGATTTTTGGCAAAATTAGACCAATCCAAGAGGTAATGAAACTTACTAAAAATAGACTTCTAAAAATAGTAAGTGCTCAAAATTCGCTCAAATTTTACTGGGAGGTACCTTGAAGGGTCCTGATTCCAATTCTAAGTTGAGTTTTTCAAAAACCCTAAAAGAAACCCCTAAAATCTAGGACCGAAGGACAAAACCCTAAAATGACCAAAACAGGCCCTAGACTTAACCAAATTAGCTCAAACGAAAAGCAGACTTGATCAAATTGACCCCACTCACTTGCAAGCTTAGAGAGACTGACGAGACTACTACGAAAAGACCCAAAAAACGAAAGCCAAAAGACCGAGAGGACCCAAAAAGTAGGGGGTCCCCATTTGCAATGGGGCGATGTGTGAAAACGTCACAACAGCACTTACCCGTTTTGTGATAGAGTTACTCCACCTCTCCCTACACAAACCTTCTATCCCTACTTAGGCATTAGCGGAATACTAAGGACTGGGCTATATATATAATAGTCTTTCATGTACTATGAATCTGTATGAAATTAAGTATGACTATCATACATATTGCAGTCTATATTAATATTAATTTTAAATTCTGCATAAGAACATTATGAGGCTTCATAAATTAAGCATACATATTAAGCACATCCCCATGCATATCACCAAAAACAAAGATGTTACTGCCTGTAACTTAATAACAGTTCTCATCTGATCTGATATATGGCGATGTCACTGGATGCTTGATTCCTTTCCTTTAGCTCTCAATGTGTGGGAGAGGTCACACCTCTTCATGACATATGACCTTTGGCAAGAGACACACCCTTTCACCATTAGCACCCTTTAAAAGAGTGCAACTCTTCATTATTTCTGCCCTTTGAAAGGGACACAACCTTTCACAATCAGATCTGCACTTCTTATTTAAATCGGATGTGCACTTCTGATTCCAAAATTATCCCCCCACAAATGAGGTTCTCTTCTCCCTTGTATATCTCATGTTTGAGGGAGTCACAACTTTTCTTTTCATCTGTTTTGACCATTCATTAACTTTATTAAAATTTATTTATATTTAATTATATTCTTTTATATTTTAATTTTATTATTATTATTTATTATTAAATTATATTTCAAAGTAGGGACATTACATTCCCGCAATGACCGAATGTCTATGGATGTTCACTACAGTCCCAGAGAAGACTAGCTTAGGTACCTATCTCCCTCACCCTTTCTAAACCCCCTCCCTCCTAAAAAATTAAGGTAAACTAGGCTTGAGGAAAGTTAGACATGATAGAACTAAATAATTTATTTGGACAAAAAAGAGGGAGACAATAGCATTTAAGGCAACAAGCTTTAATAAATTTCTGTTGTTTTGGACCTAATTAATGTAATGAAATCTTCCTTCCACCTGAGCTATGTGGTATTCAATAATATTCATTATGGACATCTAGGGGAGAGGGGCCAATAATTGAGTGGGCTCCTATAATTGGTATAATACTTGTGGTTATGGGATTTAGTCATGCAACATATTTATCCTAATATATTGTTAATAGCTATTCTACATGTAAATTAACACGACCAATTGTTCATCAAGATGGACCCTCACATGAACACATGAGAACTTACGAATGTCATATTGAAAAATCATAAATATATTCATTAACAAGTATAATAAGTACCTTTTTGCTTTAAATAAAATATCATAATCGTCCAATAAGTCTGTCATTTATAAATAAAATGTTCACATGAACAAATTTTGCTATTATGTGGACAAATCATGTTCTTTTGTGAACAACTACTGGGGTGGCAATGAACATGCATTGGATTACTTTGTATTATATGTTTGTCTTATGACAAATGTAAAAGGTAAGTACAATGATACATTGTAATTTATCATGAAATGTAAAAGATTGGTGAAAAATTTTATGATCATTTAAAGTTTAATATAAGTTGTATTTTGAATTATTATTATTATTATTATGATTGATTAGATTGACCCAAGACCTTCCCCATTATGGAAGGCCAAGAGTCACAACTTAGAGTTCCACTTTAGATGTCCCTATTGGGAGTTGAACTTGGGTCTCCACGGTGAGAACCTAGTGTTTTAACCAGTTAAGCTCAACCCCTTGGACATCATATAAGTTGTATTTTGAAAAAGAATATAGTGTTTTAATAAAAACAAATAGTATTTTGAATTGAACTATTAGGTCATTTATGTTGGATATAAAGGTTAAAGATACCAAGATGTATAGTTACTTAAAGGTATTTTAAATCAATTAGGTTGTGTATAAGTTATATTTTAAATAAGAATATGATGTTCTAGCAACAAATGATAATTTTTTGTTCAATTACTAGGAATTCCATGATTACGTTTTGATCAAATCTTTAAAAAATTATTTTAGGGTCACTTCTCCCTAGACATGCTGATGTGGCAAGTTGCACGATCAGCGACACCTCCAAACCTTTGTTGTAGATGGTTAAGAGTTCATTTCACATTTCTAAAAAAATGGGATTCATTTGAAATTTCATGTAACCACTACGTGGTCGCAAAGTTAGCCTGCATAATTACAGGCCCCTCTCCCCCAAAGTACTCTATGATGATCTAATATCCTATTATTGACCAATGAGATAAAACGTCCTTAAGGAAATTCAAAGATTAAATGGTGTGATGCAGCAAAATACAAAGTTTGGAATTTATAAACAAGGAAAATCCTTCTTTTTGAGCATATCCCTTGGCTACAAGTCTAGCCTTATATTTGCCTATACTACCATCTACTTCGTACTTAGTTTTGAATATCCATTTACATCCAATTGCTTTCTTACCAAGTAGCAGATCAACAAGCTCCCAAGTGTTGTTTTTCATTAGAGATTGATACTCTGCATCTATTGCCTCTTTCCAAGGCTTTGACTCTGGTACTTCTTGAACATTAGATGGCTCAAAATTTTCAACAACTGTAGTCATTAGAGCTGAGTTTACCTCATTGCAAGCCATGCTGCAAGTCCTTGGACCTGAAGTGGAAGTGTTTGGAACTCCATCTAGCTTTGCATCTTGAATGGTACTAGTGTAGCACTTCGATAAAGGTTTTGTGACATTAGTGGGTGTTGATTGATTATCAACATTCCCATCAATTTTACCATCCATGTTGAACATAGGAGCACTATCTGTAGGAGGTGATGATGTGGGAGGAGACCTTGCATCATTTTTCTCATCAAAAATTACATCTCTACTAATGTAAATCTTCTTTGTATTGGGATCCATAAGGCAAAATGCCTTGGATTCAACACTATATCCTAGAAGAATACATTGCAGTGGTTTTCATCTAGCTTCTTCCTCTTTTGTTTAGGAATATGCACATAGGCAGTGCATCCAAAGACACGAAGATGAGAGATAGAAGGCTTTACCCCTATCCATGCTTCTTCTAGTGTGATGCCATCAAGAGCTTTGGTTGGTGCACGATTCAAAAGATAAACTGCAATGTGTACAGCATCAACCCAATATGCATGATCTAGTTGGGAATCTTTCAACATACTTTGGACCATCTCCACGATGATGCAATTTCTCCGTTCTGCAACACCATTCTGCTGAGGTGTGTATGCTACAGTTAGTTGATGCTAAATGCCATTTTTCTTCAGATATGTGGAGAATTTGTGCTGGTGTATTCCCCCCCTCAATCTGAGCGAAGGGCACAAATACAGCGATTTGTAACTTTCTCTACCTGGGTGTGAAACTCTTGGAAATAGGAAAGAGCTTCATCTTTATGCTGCAAGCAATATACCCACATTTTCCTTATGTGATCATCAACAAAAAGCTGAAAGTACCTGTATCCTTTATGAGTAGGTGTCATGGGGCCGCATAGATCAATATGCATCAACTGCAAAGGTTGGCTTGCACGATGCTCACTTGGATAGAAGGGTGCATGATGTTGTTTTCCAATAATACAGCTGGAACAAATAGCACTTGACTTCTCAAGTGAGGGAAGCTCTCTTACCATAATTTTCTTACTAAGTGTTAGCAAGTAACCAATGCTCAAATGACCAAATCTACGATGCCAAAGCATAGAAAGATCATTATCCTTAGTCACTAAGGCTTGATTATTTGCAGTTGTATCAAGCCTAAACATTTTTCCAATCTCAGTAGCACTAGCAACAATCTTTTCATTTTTAGACTTATCTTTGATAAGACAAATCTTTTTATCCTGATTGCTATCAAACTCTATCCTAAGATTGTGGTCAATAAATTGATTAACAGAAAGGAGATTTTTGGTAAGTCTTCGCACGTACAAGACATTAGTAAGCCTACAACGATTTATGCCAAATTCCAAACAGATGTCACCAATACCTTTGATTTGATGGGTGGTATCATCTCCAAGAGTGACTATACCATGATGGGGTTTCAATGTGAGAAACCACTCCTTTTGTCCAGTCATGTGCTTTGTAGCACCTAAGTCCACATACCATATTGAGGTGGATTTTGATTCATCTTCTGAAGTGTGGGTTGATAGCACATATTCCTCGTCTAGAAAATCATCTACTGCAGCAACATTGCTTTGCTGCTTTTGTTTGTTCTTTTGCTCCCATTGTGGTTTGCCACCTTGAAAGGCCTTATTTGGATGTGTTTTGTTGGATTATCCTTTGTTGAAGGAGTTGTACCAACAATTCTTCACATCGTGTCCAACTCTATCACAAATTAGACACTTCTTTTGAGGCCAAGAGGAACTGCCAGATTTGGGAGGCCCACTAGACTACTTCATAGGCTTCTCGCCTTTATATCGTGTAGCCATTGCATGATCATCTTGATCATGTTCTTGGCTTATAGGCTTTTCTTTCTGGAGAAGATTCACCAACTTCTCAAAAGTGGGTGTTGTCTCAATGACATTCAAGGTTGTCACAAAGACCTTGTATCTGGATGGTAGTGCTCGTAGAACAATAGGCATTAATATTGCATCATCAACTATTTCACCCTATGCTTGGAGCTAGGCTTTCAACTTTACAATCCGTTTGAGGAAGGATTCCAATTGTTCTCCATTCTTCATCTTCAGGCCATGTAATTGACTCTACAAGTTTAGGATCTGATTTTGATTCTTTGCCTCATACACCATCTTGAGCTTTTCCCATGCGTCTTTAGTTGTGGACGAGTTACGAATGAAAGGCTGAACATCATCAGAGACACTGAACAAAATGATCAATTTCACCTTTCTATCGGCTTGATCAAATTTCTTCTGCTCATAAGTGACTATTTTATGACTTGTTGTAGCTCCACTGACCACATCCCAAACCTCTTCAAACTCAAGTTGAGTTTTGAATTTGGTTTTCCATGCAGAATAATTATTCCCACACAGCAGCTGAAAATCAGGAAGAAGAAATTTTGGAGAACTTCCTGACATTTTGCTAACTAAATAGAGTGTTTTTATTGAGCAGGCATTGGGATTAACATATGCTTTATTATTGAATTCCCATTCATCTTATAAAATCACTGATATTGACAAAGCCAGGTGCAAAAACAAATCACCCCTATAAAGAAAATGTGACTCCCTAAATCACATGCTACAAGATTATTATCTATCATTATTAAGATTATTGGGCATTTGTAGCGACTCAAACTTGAGGTCGAGGTGGCATGAAGGAATAAAAAATAAAAAACTAATTCTCACACACAACCAATGCAGATTAAATATTGCAAATTGGACATTCACCATTCCATGAATTTTTTATAAGAAATTTATCTCAAAAGCACCGACACAACACACCTATTTTCCAAGTCCTTTGAAATTGAGACACAGAGTATTGCTTTTCATGTGAACCTGGTAGAGAGATTTACTGATCCAAAGCATGCCAAGAATTCAGGTCCCATGAGGCTAGGCACAAAGGTGCCACACAGATCAGATCAGAATAGCATGCAATAGAAAAGTTGCATGGGGAAACCAGGTGATAAATCAAAGATGATAAGACTGCTTGCCAAAAAATATGGATCTGCAACAAACTCCATGTGACTGTCCATGAACAGCTGGTCAATGTAAGAATGCACATGCTTCTACTCCGCCTTGATATTACATATTCAAACACAGAAGGCACAATTCTTTGCGCTTGAGCTACCGCTACATAAGAGCCTCTCAACAAGTTTTCAGATCATATAGATAGAGATTTTACAGAGGCTCCTGTGGTTTTGACTTGAATTGACCTCCAAGTCCTATTTATGTGACTTTCAAACAAGAAAACCTTGACTGTGCTCTCAACAACTGCAACAATCACCTCGACTATGCAACTCGGGCTTCCAAAGAATGTGCTGCCTCGCTGAGAATGAAATCCTTCGATTAAGGGAGACTTTCATATTCACACGCATCCAATACGCTGTAAAAGAGTCGACAATGGATTGAAACCGCCGTGGTAAGGATCAGAATCAACAAGATATGACCACCTAACATTATCATCATCAACAACAGGGTCAAACGAGTCTTGCTGCTCACTTCATCCTCACTTGGCCCCTAGTTTTATTCCACCTTTGCACTACACTGATTAGGATAGAAATTATCTAACCTATGGCAACCAAATCAAATCAGATTCAGATATCATATTGCCAATATTCTCTCATTATCAAAAAATAGGCACAGAAACTTTCTCTGCTCTGATACCATATCAGATTTTACATGATAAAAACTCAGTGAATTCACTTGCATTAGATGATGGGTATAAATACCCAAATATCATAGCAAATTCTGGTAAGCAGTCTTACCGGAATACCCCATATTAAAAACAGACTACTAACAAATAAACAAATCAATAACAAGTGTAAAACAAATAAACTACTAAACAATCTCACAGGTGTAATGATGGAATATCCAACACTTCTATCCCTGCTGAAATTGAAAGTTTCCAAGCCAGCGTGAGAAATAATGAGCCAAGAGATGTTATGACCAAAATACCATTGCAAGATTACTTTATCATCTGCACTAAGTCAGAGCAATTCTGTTGAACTAATTTGTCTTTCTGAGTTACAGCCATCTGAGTTTTGAAGCAATGGATTAAACCTCGCGTAAGAGCATAACTGAGTGCACACGTGCTCATAAACTGAAAATTTGAATAAATGAATTCAGTGAATGAAGAAGAGACCAGGAATATGAGCAGCATAATAAATCAGTGTCTTGGAAACGATGTCCAATGTCCACAAGATAGAGAATCTAAGAGTTTCATAGAAAACATAAACTGTGGCTACTGCACACCCACAACAGTTCAACATAGCAAATTATAAGATACACAAATGCACAGCATCATTGGTGCAGGCTTACTCTATAATTGTATGAATTAGGCTTGCAACATAGATGCGGTGCTATTTTCTACATTTTAGTTTCTTTGCATGCTAGACAAAGGTGCTAATGAAACATTAAGAACCTAAAGAAAAAAGTGTAATGAGTGGAAGGTGCTAATGCACTGTTATGTTAAAAAGGAAGGTGTTGATGTGTTTTTTACGCACATGCAAACACAAAATAAAATACCCAAAAGTATCTTATCCTCTCTTGAACAAAATCTCTCAAATGCTGAAGATTAGCTTAAGGATCACTTGAAAAGACTCCAAGGTTCATGAAATGTCGGGTCACGACATGTGGATAAGCTCATTGGTTTGATGTGATTATGCTGGAATCACAAGGGGACTTACGTCAAATTGTCGAATGCTTGAATCGCTAGAACTTGATCATCTGATGTTGCAATATGGTGATGCTTTTTGTCCTAACTAGCTTGATTTTAAAAAAATAGCAAAAGGTGAAGGGTTGAGAAGGTCTATTATAGGGCCTAGAATGTAAGAAGATGGGTGAATGATTAGATGGAATCCTACTGAGCGAGGTCTTACCATCAAACTGAACAATTTGACACAAGCTCGGTGCAATCTTCTAAGGACATTTTAAGATGTTCAAATCATTACTATCAAACATTGCTCACCATTCAAGTCAATGCATAAACAATGGACGCATAACAACTTGAAGTTAAGCTCATATCATTTCTAGTTGAGCACACAAGGCACACTTACAATCAAAAAGAGGTTAGTGGTATGGACTAAACGAATTCCATACAAATGCATTCAACAAATCCTTCCATTCAATCTAATTAATTTGAAAATAAATAGAGAAGTAGAACCATGAGGCTTGTTGAAATAACAATTTTCGCCACAACTTCAATGAAAAGAGTACTTCATTTACAAGTCATATCAACAATTCTTCCTTCTCCTAATCTACTTCTATTTTATCCTCTATTCTATTCTTCTCCTGCTACTAACTATTCGCTATTGCTATTACTATTAACCTTTACAAATGAGAGATTTGAGCCTTTTATAATGCTCCCAATACAATTCAATGGCTCGGATCCATTTGAAATCAATGGCCGAGATTTTATAATGAAAACCCTAATTAGGGTTTTTTTACAACAAACTCAGTTCTAGCCAATGAAATAATTACAACACTTTAACATAACCAATAGATGATACGGGTAGGTGCCTCGAAGTTTGTGCCATCACGGGTGAGTCAGGTACATTGAATCAAGACATGCTGAGGTGGACCTTCTTTGATTGGTGAGTGGTGACTAGGACGATGACTAGGATTCCACCTTCAACTTGCACTTGTAGGCTTGATAGATCATCATGAAGGAAATTTCTTGATACTTAACATTATCCAGCTTTAGCGATGATGACGATGATCTTCTAACTTTGATTAACTCTTCTAAAACTGTCTTCTCGAATGCCTTGATCATGGAAATGCAAGGTATAAATCTTAGTTTTGAAGTATTGATGAACTTTTGATGTTACCACTCTCTCTGTCCTTCGGAATTCCTTCTCTTGGGACTCCTTTCATGTCATTGATGTTGTAGATCATGTCTTTGTGTAAGTGAATGCTTCTTGTGTGATCTCTTTATTTCTTTCTTCATCTCCTGCAAGACAAACAAGCAAGTATTAAATACACTTGATATATAGGTTTAATAAGAGCATATAAAAGGAATTCGCCCTCATGAAGGGACACTTGAAGTTGGTTTTTTTCGCTCTTGAAGTTTACTCCACCCTTGATGTTCATTAAGTTGCCCTTGTCTTTTGAACTTGTTCTCCTCCATTTTCTTGAACTTTTCTCATACCCTTGGATTCTTGAACTTCGTTGATGTATCTCATTTCCTGAAGTTGCCTATGTGCATTGATTTTTGAAGTTGGCTCTTCATGCTCTAATCTTGAAGTCGCTCATATACCTTGACTTTTGAAGTCACTCACCTTACTGAGATTATGAAGTTGCTAATGTAGATCAAATCATGATATTTGCTCATGTGGGTGAGTTCATGAAGTTTTCTCTTATACACCATTTTGTGAAGTTCATTCATCCTGAAAATGTAAAACTCGCTCATATACCTTGAGCTATGAAGTTGAAATTCGCTCTTGAAGCTCTCTACATGAAGTTCGCTCATTTCATTGAGTTCATGAAGTTCGCTCATGTGCCTCCAAACATGAAGTTGAAATTCGCTCATGTATGTTTGAAGATGAAGATCACTTGTCTCTCTCAACTCATGAAGTTCGCTCCAAATCTTGAACTCATGAAGTTCGCTTGTGTTGTTGAGTTCGTGAAGTTCATTTCAAATTGAACCCATTCAAGATTAAATGCTATCAAGTACCCTTCGCTCCTTTACTTCCAATTTTGTTCATGAAGGCTTGAAGGTGAGGTTCGCTCATGTGTGTTCATTCAAGAAGTTCGCTCCAAATGTTCAACTCATGAAGTTTGCTCCAAATTCCCAATTCATGAAGTTCGCTCCAAATGTTTAGGTCATGAAGTCCCCTCCAAATCCTCAACTCCTGAAGTTCGCTCCAAATCCTCAACTCCTGAAGTTCACTCCAAATCTCTAAGTCATGAAGTTTGCTCCAAATCTCTAAATCATGAAATTCGCTCTTAAGTGTTTGAACATGAAGTGAGTGCTCTCAAATTTCCTTCATTCCTCTACTTCCAATTTCGCTCATGAAGGCTTGAAGGTGTAGTTCGCTCATGTGTGTTCATTCATGAAGTTCGCTCCAAATGTTCAACTCATGAAGTTTGCTCCAAATCTCTCCAACATGAAGGTGAAGTTCACTCCTGAGGCTTTGAAGATGAAGTTCACTCCTGAGGTTGAGCTCATGAAGTGGATTTCAAATCAAGACCAAACTCCTCTTTGCTCACTTTCACTTACGCTCTCAAGTTCAATACATGATAACTTGCTCAACATGAGATCTTTAGGGTGAATTTTCGCTCTGTGGGAGAAGTGCAAGAAATTCGCTACACAAGGAGTGTTCATGAAGTGAAGTTCGTTCCTTTAAGAGGAGCATTTGAAGTGACCTTCAAATTAGTAATCCTTCCTCACTCATGGTTGAACTCATGATATCTAGACTTTGCAAACTTACATCACACTCATGCAAGACTATCCACCTAACTCCTAGCCATTTGAGCACCTATACCTCTCTAATGCAAAGGCTAATAGCTAAGGACATCAAACACTACCTAGAAAGCAGGAAAAAAGTGGGGGTCCCCATTTGCAATGGGGCGATGCGTGAATACCTCACAACAGAAGGGAAGGATTTAGATGAGTGGAAAGTGTTCACGAAACTAGTTAATTCAAGAAAATTTGGTAAACCTACAGCCCCTTTGCTTGGCAATTAATCATTCTAAGGGCCATGCATTCACATTGACAAAGCTGACTTTCATCCAAAACCAGATAATCCTAGACTGACAGCTTATTAAAGTCCACCTGCCCATTGCTATGTGAAATAAAATCTTGTCAGCACCCCCCATGGCAACATGGCTAAGGCTGGGACCAGCTGTTTAATATGTAATTAATTTTGGGATTCTGATTGAAGCCCACTTTAGTTTTTCTTTCCAGCTGTAAACCTAAAGCCCCTTTGCTTGGCAATTAATCATTCTAAGGGCCATGCATTCACATTGACAAAGCTGACTTTCATCCAAAACCAAATAATCCTAGACTGACAGCTTATTAAAGTCCACCTGCCCATTGCTATGTGAAATAAAATCTTGTCAGCACCCCCCATGGCAACATGGCTAAGGCTGGGACCAGCTGTTTAATATGTAATTAATTTTGGGATTCTGATTGAAGCCCACTTTATTTTTTCTTTCCAGCTGCACTAACAACAAAGAAGATATTTCTGCACTGGTTGGAGGACTGTGAATGGCTAAAAAGATTAGCATATCAAAGCTTGGAACTGAATATGATTCAAAAATTATTATTGAAGGCATGAAGAAAGGCTCTATGCCTGGTTGGAAGCTTAATGTTGCACTGGCCAATGCCCCAATCCTTGCAGAGTAGTTTGAAATGTCAACTGTTCACATTTTCAGGGAAGGAAACAAATCTGCTGACCTGCTTGCAATCCAGAAGCTGAACAAGGGTTACTTATTCTTAAGTCCAGCAAACAACATAACAAGTAGGAAGACCTTTTAAAAATCTTAATTAAACATAAAGGCCTAAACTTTCAATGGTTTACCGTCTTATTTGAACATGTCTGATACCTAGTTGTAATGATTAGTTGGCTGTGGTCTAACTGGTCATCACGTAGATGGGTTTTGATCATTATTCTTATTGTCACCTTGAAAATACCTATCTCTGTCTCATCTGCATCAGTCTTTTTGCTACATATAAAGCTAGTTTCAAACCAGAGAGGGTGCTCGTCACTCCACATGGGAGAGACGGTGAGGTCCCAAAAGTTGTGGGAGTAAATGCTTGTATAGTTTGGCAAGGATTTATAGCTGATATTACATTTCAACATTCACAGCGGTGAAAGTTTGGCACTAATTAAGCTGATTTTGAGGAAATCAGAGATAAATAATATCAGAGTTTGTAGATCAAAATGTTCAATCCTCAAGCAATTTTGTGAGGGCCAGTCTAAGATCCTTCCTATTGCTAACATTTGCACTCAGATTTTTACTAGGGTTCCTGAATCTCACAGTGATTTTGCCTTTTCAAGAAAAAATCTTATGAGATCGTCTGCCATTCCCTCTGAGCTAAGTACTGTTTCATTTTCTGAGCACTATTTGGCTTGGGGCCCTGGTTGCTTGAGTAGGGTCTGAATATAGGGCCCCAAAGCTCCACCACAAGCATCGTTTTGAATCTTCCATCATAAGTTATAAACTTAGTCATGAACAAATATTATTACATGCTTCAAAGTTAAATCTCACAACATATAATTTTTAATGATATTGGTTCTGAAGCATCTAAATATTAAAAAAGAGATAAATTTTACTTGGAAAGTGACTAAACATACTCTCCAAAGCAAAACAGCATTATATTTTGTAATAATCACTCTAGAGATTCCAACAAAAGAGACAATTTTACTTATCAAACCCACAAATTTAATGTAAAAACAAAATGATATAATATTTATGTAGTCTTCAAAAACAAAAGATATTCGTTGAACATATAGATTTAACATATAAGTTTTCTCTCAAGAAAAATAACATAATCCTTAAAACAATGGGATATATTTCCTCATCAAACAGATAAATTTACTCTCAAAAGTCATACAGCATAATCTTTACCAATAACATTCAAATAGAAGGGATAAATTTAATCACTCAAAGCATAAATTTATTTTGAAAGAGCAAAACAATCATCTTTATCAATAATCGTCAACAGATTCACAAAATCGATAACTTGAAATCATTCAATGAATGGATCAATTTACCTTCCAAAGATAAAAGTAAAACAATATGAACTTTACCAATATTCTTCAAACAAAGGAGATAAATTTACTCGTCGCATAAAGAAATTTATATAGAATACAAAATAACATGATATTTATCAATAAAAATTCACACAAAAGGTATATATTTTCTTATTGGATGGATAAATAATGATGCGACTTTGATAGTTGGCGCACGGCTCTCCCTCCTCTGTTTCATAACCTATACCTCTGGCTCTGAGCGGCATGATTGGCAATTAATTGGGATTGTGCATAGTAATAATTCCTATTACTATGGCATGCATATCAATCTTTTAATCCTATCCTAGTTCTATTTTCTTTTTCTCTGGGCTTGTTGGTCTAAAAATATTGTGTGGGTTGGGGATAGCTAAGTTTGCGTTGGTGTTGGCTGCTGGTCTGATAATGGGTAGCGACAGAGTTTGCATTGAACCTAGTACTTCTGAGGAATTCAAGGATGATGCCATCTAGAGTGCCTAAATTGTTATGATGAAAGTCTACTGGTCCAATTAGCTAGCTCTTGAGATAATCAGAGGGTGCAGGTTGGTGGTATTTCTTTTGAAAAGGTCCTTGCATAAATGCAAAGGCTACTGGAATGACTACTAAAGGAAAGAAATGGAAGAAACATAGCAAAGTTGCTAATAACGACAGCTTGTCCCTTTTCTTCAAGGAAGCTGAAAAATCCATCAAGCTTCATGGTGGGTTCAACAGAGAGGAATTGCTACAACCCTGGGGCCAAGTATGCTTGATGCCCATGAGGTTTTTTACTTTGGAGGGGAGATTTAAAGTCTATTATTTCTATCATTTGCCCCTCAACCATTTATGCCACAACTCCCTGATTAGCTTTCCCTTTTTTCTGCTTACCTCTTTGGAAAGCTCCATTAAAGATGCCTAGGAGATGGCTGCTAAAAACCTTGATAAATTGCCCATCCCTCTGCACCAGAGTTTTCTTTTTTGCCTCTATCACTTTCATCTTGCCCTATATCCTCCTAAACCTATTGTTGTTATTGAGGACCCTCCGCTTGCTACTATCTAGGAAGGCTCTGGTGGCCCCAATAGCAAAAAGAAGCGTATTCAGCATCTAGTCTCTGGTCAGGCCTCCCCTTCCGCTAGCAATTTGGCTAGTAAATCTCTTGACACTCCTACTACCTTTGGTTTACCTACCTCCTATGGTAGAAAATCCACTCCCAAAACTACCCTCACTTGACACTGCATGGCAGCTCAAGGTCTCTGTAACCTCAAACACAGCCCTTCATCTCAGAATTTGGGTAAAAGGGGTAAGTTGGGGAAACAAAAAATGCCCCATGCTAAAAAATGAAGAAGACCCAACTGCCGATTGAGGAAATTAATACTGAGGAGATAGCTCAAGATAATAGAGAGGAGGCTAAGAATGCTAGTGGCACTAATCCCAGAAGGTCCAATAGACTTGCATGCCACCCCATGACTAAGGGTAAGAAGATGGTCAATGTTGATCTTGGTAGTGAGGGGAATTCGGATACTGAAGAAGAGTATGAAAAATAGTAGGGATGATAGAGAGAGCTCAATTAACACAACTAACAGTCAGTCCAAAGACACCAATTTACAGGACTCTGATAGCATTAAGACTACCCCTACAAACCTGCCTAGAGATGCCCACAACAGTACCAAATGTGATACTACTGGTGCTAAACTCTGAGCACTTATAGTTAAGGTGCTAGACCTAGAAAAGAAGTTGGTGAACGTTTCCAAATTCAGCTATAAAGCCATTCATAGATCGGCCAGAACGCTCTGTTTGCTGCAGGATAAGGAGATCGGCAAAGATGGTAACAAGGAAGGGAAACATAAGGAACTGTTCAAGTTTCTCACTGAAGACTGGGGCCAACTCTTTGGCTAGCCCCCTGCTGTCAGATTTTTGGTGTTCTTTGATATTTTCGTTTAAGGACTAGATATGTTGATGGATCTTTACTTTAAAGAGTGTTTTTGCTATTAAGACTGTTATTAAGACTTTCTATGAGATGTTAATATGCTGTCAACGGTTTGCTAGTCTAGTTTTGTTGTCTCCGAGCTGTTTTGTAATAGGGTCAGCACCCTGATTTTGCTACTTATAATATCCAAAACATAATCTTTACCAATAAACTTTAAAGTTAAACAGAATGTACACATGTAACCCGTTAAACTGGTAATTTAATCTCCACAAAAAAATATCGTAATCTTTAGCATAGACTTAAGAAGGCATAAATTTACTCGTTGCACTGAGTAAATATGCTTTCACAAGCAAAAATAACATAATTTTTCGAAATCTTCAAACAAAAAAGTTTTAAAAAAAAAATTAACTTTCAAAAACAATATAATATCATTTTTACCACCACAAAAAAACAAAAACATAATCTTTACTAATAAACTTAATTCAGATAGCATAAATTTACTCATTGAAGGAGTAAATTTCCGTCCAAAAGCTAAACAAAATAACCTGCCCTGATAGTCATTCTAAATATTCAAATAAAAATGCTAAATTTAACTTGACACACCTGTTTCCCGAATGACGGTTTCATTTATAGCACAGGCAAAGAAATTCCAACTGTTCCACCTATAAAATTAACAAGAAGAATATATATTCACGTGACTGATTTCGCACAAGCACTAAGATATTCCAGCTGTTCAAATGATAATAAGGAAATTAAACACTGGTTTTCCACAGCTACGAAGATTGACAGAGAAAATAAACGACAAAACAAAATGCCCTCTCAATGCCGTCCCCTGATATTAATTGAACAATGACAAGAAATTATGTACTGAATAATCCGTATCAGAAAAATTCTAAATCTCTTCGCGTTGCAAAGAGAAAAGTAGATGTAGTAAAAACCTTACCCCATTTGTGGAGTGCGGGCAAGTCCATTCTCAAGTTGAAGTTTTCCATACATGGAATTATGATACAATTCATTCCAGCGTTTCGTCCCTTGAATTTGACGCCCTGAAACTGTCAGGGAGAGGCTTAAAATTAATAATACACCCAAAAACGCTGCCATTTGACAAGATCGATCGATGTTAAGGTTCCAAACTTGGCTTAATGCTTGAAGTTCAGTTCTGTTCAGCTTGGATGAGCAGGGGAAGAATTCTAGGCGAAGTTAATTCGTTGAGTGAAATCCAAATTTGCTACATCTTAGTGAGCAGGTGGTCCAGATAATGGTTCCAGGTTGTTGTGTGTTTTTTTAATCGGTTATCTTGGTCTTTGCTGGAAGAGTAGACTAGAATATCAGGTAGGTAACCCGGATTATTGGCATTACTTTAAATGAAATATTTGAGAAATTGAAAAAAAAACTCTGACGTGCCTTCAACAAAAGAGAAGAGAACTTTCAAATATTTTAGATTTTATCTTCAAGCGTGGAAGGACGTCCGTGAAGATCCAAAAGAATTACGTCATCAAAATCCAAGAATGGTGGGTTATGTATGATGAATTGTTTTTTAATTTAAATAAGTGTAAATAGGTAAGCAAGATGAATTGGGATTCTTTATTTTAATAGAGAGATTTTGTTTGATGCTATGAGGAGAAAAAGTCATCTAATTGAGAATATGATATTAGATTATTGATTAAAAGTTTGAAATGATAAAAATAAGAGGGGGTTGAATGTTTGGAACATAATGATACGATCTTATATAAGAGGGGTGATTTTATCTTAAATATAATCGAATCTTTAATATGTATAAGATATGTTTGTCTATTGTATATGAAGGAAACTTGGTAGTGTCAAGAAGTATTATGGGATCTATTATGCAATAATTGAAGTTTAAGACTTCTTTATACGTTAGCTAGGCGTCTTGGATTAAATTTGCAATTGTAAAGGAGAGATAGACAATGACAAGGAATGTCAATGTTTATGGTGGTCATTGGAAGCTTTAAACAAACTAATGAATGATTTGTTGCAAGGTGTGCGCCCTTAGTCTCCTTGTGTTTTACAATGCAATGCTCAGGTTTGTGACATGGCTTAACCGCCTCCTGTGGATTCTATAAGTCTAGTGGTTGTATCGAGCATTAATAGATCAATCTTTTGGTGCAACAGCAACCGCACTTGTAACAAGTGGTATCATTGCTTGGTCACCAGTTCAAACCCCTTGCTTGCACTAGGGGGGATTGGTGCAAGGTGTGCGCCCTTGGTCTCCTTGTGTTGTGCAGTGCAGTGCTCAGGTTTGTGACATGTCTTAAACCGCCTCTTGTGGATTCTATAAGTCTAGTGGTTGTATTGAGCATTAACAGGTCAATCTTTTGGTGCAACAGCAACCGCACTTGTAACATGATTATGTTTGAAGGTGTGCTTAAAGTGTGCCTTTGCAATGGATGTTGATTATTAATTATTAAAGGTTCTCAATGCTTGATGCTAATAGATAAGGATTGTGATTGATTCTTGCAAAATGAGCAAAGCTTCTTGTCATTTTGATGCTTTACAATTCTGTTATCCAATGGCATACAAGTGTCCTAGGATGATATCTTTATGTACACAATAGGCTAGATGCATGATTCAAGCATTCGACACATATACCAATGGGCAATGATTAAATCCTAAGATTGCTGACCTAGGAATGAAGAATTAAATTTTGAAAATAGGGGATGAGATGTCACCTAATTGTATCTAGATGATAGAATCACAAGTGCGGTATGATCCAAGATAGGAAATTTGATGCAAACTAGGTTAGATAAGCTATGAATAAAGTGATTCAGCATAACTTAGTTTTGAATTTGCCATTGAGTTAGTGAATGTGCCAAAGAAGTCAATGTATGTGCTAAAATCAAGAATCAATGATATCATCTAAAGTGTTGTAAAATGAGTAAGGGAAAATTTAAAATATAGGCAATTTTCTTCACTGCATTTTGTCCCATTTTAATTTTGTGCAAAACTAAGAGAGCATATAAACAAATGTAGAAATAAAGGGAAAAAATTATATCAAGATTTTTAGTCCAAAAAACCTAAGCAACTAAAGCATGTGTTACCTGTGAACATATGTGTAAATTGAAATATAATTAGTAGACAATATGCCCAGGTAAGTGCACAAAGATGGTGGTCAAAAAGGGGGGCATAAGTGGACACTTTTTTTCTGAAATCAGGTGAACCTGAGCTTGGAGGCAAAATTTGAAAGTCATCCACTCAAGATATGAAGATAATCAAAGAACAAATATTGTAGAACTTTGAATCTAGTTTCCAAACTACTAAACTTTTTCAAAATTAGATAAGATTAAGGGGGTCAAATCCTTCACGCACGAAAAACTGACCCTGATTTTTTTGAAAAATATAACATAGTGTCTGATGTGCGCATCAAAAAAGTCATAGTTAGATTTAGTATTTTAACAAATCCTTTGGCTGAAAGATAGTTAAAAGTGAGCACTAGAAGATGTGTATTTTTTTGTAATTTTTTGTTGAGTATTTTATTTTTTATGATTTTTCCAATCGAGCACATCTTGAAAATTAGGTACCTATTCGTGCACGAAGCATAAGTTGCACTAAACAAATCGAAAATACAATTTTATTTTTTTTAAATTGTAAAGAATCAAGTTCACTACAATAATATATAATTTTTTAAAAATTTGGATAAGTATATCAAAAGTTATTCAAAAAATGGTGCACCTATGTCTGTGAGAACTATGGAGACACTGGTAAAAGAAATTCAATAATAATATGTTATTGTTGTTCAAATTGAAAAAAAATTATATGGTTAGAAAGCTCAGAAGATGGGTAAAAATATGGTGGCAATTTTAGAAATACCCACTTTATGAAGTGTAAACCTGATGATGACAAAATCGATAAACCAAGTTGATAAAATAAAACATGTCAAAAATGAGAGAAATGGAGGGAAATCAAACTTCCAAACCGTAGCTTTGTCATCCAGGCCTATTTCCAAGCCTAAACATTCAAAAGCGCGTACGGGGTACTTATGGTTTAAACAGCGCATATGGGGTACCTATAGTGTAAGAAGTGCGTACGCACTATTGTATAATATGATATTCTATATATAATATGTGTATATGCATATAATATATGTAATATATAATATGTGTATAATATGATATTGTATATATAATATGTTTATATACATATAATATATGTATATATATAATATATTAAACATATATATACACATGTAAGTGTATTGTCTCCCCCTCTCAAATGCATACAAGGTGCCTCTCTCTCTCTCTCTCTCTCTCTCTCTCTCTCTCTCTCTCTCTCTCTCTCTCTCTCTCTCCATACCGCGTCCATCTTTCTCTTCTTCTCTCCCTCCCTCCCTCCATACCCCACTGCAACTATGTCTGCACTTCTATAGAAGTAAGTGAATTTATTTCTTGTCTGCAACTTCCTCTTTGATTTTTATCATGTATCCTCTCCTAAAAAAATTGACTGATGGATTTGTGTGTGTATATTGAATAGGAGGAATAGGGTTTGAAATTGAACCATGGGTGTATTACTATGACAAACAAGGAAACCTATAGCAATATTCTTCTTGAATGTGTTTTTAATGAGTAGAGTAGATGTGAAAAATAGTGGACCAATAAAGCAACATGATGAGTCAGAGTACCTGCAATATGTTTTTCAAAAGGAAACAACAGGAAGGAAGAGAAAGAGGGAGAGTAACACAGATGATGTCATGTAGAATGATAGTGGTGGGTATGCGAGAGTTCCCATGTTGTTACACAACGCCTGTCACCTAAAGAAATTAAAGTTTGTTGTATGCATGGTAGTGGTAGTATATGATGATCATCACTTGTCAAACAACAATCAAGTGTGTAATTCCTATAGTCGCAATCGAGATCAGTCTTATAACCTTGCAAATTTAATAGCATCATATGTTTTACAACCTAGGCAATACTCTTAGGGTTAGGTCAAGCTCTTACACTTGCTTTTTAATGAAGCCTCGTTGTTTGTTCGCTTGGAGTCTCGTTGTATGATGTTTTATTCATAACTTTAAATTTAATATATCATTTTATTAGCCCACCATATGACCCCTTAGGTGTCATTAGAGGTCGTATTGTTTCCTAAGAGGTCATATGGTATCATGTGACCCCTTAAGACCCCTCCTCTTTCCCTCCCCCCTACTCTCCCCCCTCTCCCTCCCTCTCTCTCTCTCTCTCTCCCTCTCCCTTCATACATACCCCTTCTTCTCTCCCACCCCCCTCTTCTCTCTCTCTCTCTCTCCCTCCATCTACCTCTCTCCATCTCTCTACCTTCCCTCCTCCCTCTTCTCTCCCTCTCTCCCTCCCTCTACCTCTCCCTTCCCCCCCTCTTCTCTCCCTCTCTCTCCCTCTCTCCCTCTCCTCTCCCTCCCTCTCTCTCCCCCCTCTCTTCTCTCCTCTCCCTCCCTCCCCCTACTCTCCCTCTCCCTTCGTCCATACCCCTTCTCTCTCTCTCTCTCTCTCTCTCTCTCTCTCTCTCTCTCTCTCTCTCTCTCTCTCTCTCTCTCTCTCTCTCTCTCTCTCTCTCTCTGCCTTCCCTCCCCCCTCTTCTCTCCCTCTCTCCCTCCCTCTCCCTCTCCCTTCCCCCCTCTTCTCTCCCTCTCTCCCTCTCTCTCCCTCTCCCTCCTTCCCTCTCTCCCTCTCCCTTCCTCCATACCCCTTCTTCTCTCTCTCTCTCTCTCTCTCTCTCTCTCTCTCTCTCTCTCTCTCTCTCTCTCTACCTTCCCTCCCCCTCTCCCCTCTCTCTCTCTCTCTCTCTCTCTCTCTCTCTCTCTCTCTCCCTCTCCCTCTCCCTCTCCCTTCCTCCATACCCCTTCTCCCTCACTCTCCCTCTCTCCCTCTCTCTCCCCCCTCTCTCTCTCTCTCTCTCTCTCTCTCTCTCTCTCTCTCTCTCTCTCTCTCTCTCTCTCTCTCTCTCTCTCTCTCTCTCTCTCTCTCTCTCTCCCTTTTCATTCACATCTTTTCTACTACCAATAGCGCGTACGTGGTACTTATTACTCATAAGCACGTACAGGGTACTATTCCCATTATTCATTACCCTGCAATAACATTTTTTAGGCTTAGTAGCGCGTACATGCTACCTATCAGTCCAGAATGGCAAAAAAGAATATTGTTGGGATTGTCAACATTTTATGGTCTAACAGCACGTACGTGGTTATTAATGTAGCACGTATGCGGTTTATAGACATAGTTTTAGTTGCCCAAGAGCCTCAACGACCTCAAAAGAAGTCTTTGAGGTCGTTGAAGGCCCCACTAGAACTGTGTCTACACTTCTATCACTGTTGTATACATAAAAGTAAGTGAATTTTTTGTTTTTTCATGATTTCAAATGATTGAATTGTTGTTTTTATTAGTTTTTTGTTTTTGCATGGTTTCAAATGATTGAATTGTGATTGTTTAATAGTTTGATTCCAAAAAATAGTGATAGGATGCATATTTATGGTTATTTGTTTATTTATGAACTTTTCTTTACATATATATGTAATATGATTCTATTTAGGTCAACCGATATCAACCATGGGAAAGAACAAGCGAGGAACGATGGAACAATGAGAGGCTCAAAAGTAAAGACAAAGGCAACAACGTATGAAGAAATTGCATGACATAAGAACAATGGGAGAAGAAGGTATGTCATCCTCAACATCTCAATTCGATTTACCAAACGAATATAATGCACCTAATGCAATTGAAGAAGAAACATTTGATAATTTATTGTTTGAACCTAATGCAATTGAAGAAGAAACATTTGATATTTTATTGTTTGAACCTAATGCAATTGAAGAAGATACTGCATTGAATAATCAATTAAATGATGAACATATTACACCTTCTTTACTTGATGAATTGAATGTACATAATGCACCGATGTTAACACCTCCTAGAATCATTCGTAGGAAACCAAAGTATCTAATTAACATTGATGAGAATATATTGAAGTCAATGCCCAATAAAATGAATGAATGAACTTGTAGGAGAATGGTTAAAAGAATATGGCAAAACTATTTTAAAAACTTAAATCAAACTGCAAGATGTCAATTAATTGTTCAGATGATTAAAAATTTGAATTTTAGAGAGATAGTGAAAATTCTAGGCCTAAGATCATCTGAAAGTAACAGTGAAAGAACTATTGTCAGAAATCTATTTGATGCATATCAATCTATTGGTTCAAAATCACGTAGTAAAGATTCTAATGCTACTCGACGTGTCATTACATCAACCATAATGAGCAAGAAAATAAAAAAAGATCATTTGATAAACACAACAAGTAAGTCATTAAACGTTAGTAGGACAACATTAAGTAAAGCATTAAAGAGGTGGGAACAAATAGAGGAACCTAACAATAATTCTCTTTGGGCATTCTTGGGTAGACTACCACTCAAAGACAAGGTTGTTGTTGATGCACTAAAAATATTAATTGAAAATTTTTGGCATGACAACACAAGAGTATCGCCCAACCAAAGAGGTGAATTGGGTCTAAAAATCATGAGCTACATGCCAAACACTATTTGGATATGACTCAAACTAAATTTTATGAAAGATTCCTTCAATAGTTTCCTCAAATAAGAATTTCTCAAAGATTTTTTGAAATGACAAAACCTTTTTATATTAAGATTAATCATGTACGCACCACGTGTTGTTGTAGGATGCATATTGAATTTTCCATGCATTATGATATTTTTCATCATATTTGTTCTACTTTGCACACTAACGATGTTTTTCAGGAATGTAATATACAAGCACCTCTTAAGTCGGTAAGAGAATTTATTTCAAGTGTGCTATGTAATAGACATGATGGTTGCATTTATTATAAGATGTCTTGTTTGGAAATTTCTTGTGCTATATGTGGTGGTTTGCAACGTTTACCAAGATGTGTACATTTGGAGAGCACACATGAAATTGGTACGAAACTAGTTTCTTTCAAAAAATACAAGACAGTCACATATGGAGTTAAAGATGGAAAAGATTTGAAGAGATGTGAGCTAGTGAAAAATGATATATGTGTAGCTCAATTTATGAAAATGTTTCAAGAGAAACTAGCTTATGAGTACATAATGCATACACATAGAGCTTGATGGTTAGATGAGCAATTCAAGTTATGTAAGGACACATTTCCTCTTGGCACCATTGTCTCTATCATTGGTTTCGTTGAAAATTATACTCTACAACCTCAAAATGAAGTGCAATCCATGTATTATCACTCTACACAAGTTTCTTATTTGTACACATAGCATTCATGCATGTAGATGATAGCACAAAGGAGGATAGAAAGGTTGTAAGAGAGTATCACTTCTACATAAGTGATGATCATACTCATTCATCGGAGTTTGTACAACGATGCTTTAAAGTTTTCTATGATAATTTAAGGGAAAGGAACATACGACACAACCGACACTTAATATGGTCAGATAATTGCACTGCACAATTCAAGAATGCAAGGATGTTTTATTGGTTGACAAGGATGCATGTGACAAGAGGTGTACAACATTTTTGGAATTTCACTGAGGCTGGACATGGTAAGGGAGAGCACGATGGTGCAGGAGCATGTGTGAAAAGAGCCCTAACCAAGGAAGAATTGAAGTATGAAGGTGGTGCTGAGTTGGTAGATGAAGAAATAATTGTGCGATGGTGTAAGTCTATGATGGGTCCAGGTAATCTAGGTACGTCATTGGTTCGTAGATATTTTTGGTTGATCACTAAATCTAACATTGAAAACTATCTAGATTGTTGTACATTTGCAAGATCGAGTGACATGCACTCATTTATGAGTTCAAATTCAAGTTCACAAGTAATTTATACGAGACAAATGGTATGTTTTTGCTCTTCATGCATGTATTGTTTGTGGGAAGAATGTGAATCACAAGAGTGGGTTGACAAATGGTCTTGTAGACCATTGTTCCCATTGATTCATATCAAATTCCCAAAGCACTACAATTGAGCCAGATGGAGACATCAGTGGATTTTGACCATGTATCCGACCTAGTGGATTCAGGTGATTTTTTGAGTTTTTTTTTTTGCAAGTATTCTTTTTGGTTCATTTTGTTGTACATCATACTTTATTTTTGGTATTAATTAACACTTTATAAAATGCAGGTCATGTGTATGCAATTGTTGCAGAAGAGAACAATGAAGAAGGAAAATATTACTATATGTGTCGTTGTGTTGAGCCTAAAAGAAAATTGATAACCACACTCATTGACGGAGAGGGTATTGAGTACCCAATAGGGTCTGTTGTCATGATAGGAGCATGGCTTCAGAGATACCCTATCAAGAATTCTGATGTTTGGTTGTTCGAGGACTTTGAAACACACAAACATATTCTTCATTTATCTAACCTTGTTGTTGCAACAAATATTCATTTGATGAAGTATCGTGGTAGACCTCATAACAAGATTTTATGGAAAGTTCATAAATCTGACCACTAGGCAATACTTGACACAATATGGGTTAGAGTCAATCCTGAAGGCTCACTTGATTGATTCTACGGTTCAGAGTAGAATGATTTTGAGAATTTTGTATAAATCGTCGATGAATTGTTCTATATTCGTTTTTTGTATATATAAATGCCCATGAGCTGAATTTTACAAGTTCAGGGGCATAATTTTGTATATTTAAATGGCAATGATCTGATTTGTACATATGTACATACCAAATTTTGTATATTTAAATGGCGATGAGCTGAATCGCACACATTGTAATGCCAAATTTTGTATAAAAGCCCATGAGATGATTTGTATACTAAAATGGTGATGAGTTGTAATCACACATATTGTAATGCCAAATTTTGTATAAAAACCCATGAGATTATTTGTAAGACATTTTTTTGTATAATCTAGCCAAGAGCTGATTTGACCATATTTAGAGGCAATTTTTTGAATAATATGTGACAATGTTTTGTGACTATTTTGTGTGTCAATGTTTTGTGACTATGTTTTGAGTATATGTGATGTGTCCCTAGTCAATCATAAGCATTCTTGATTCTTGTATAATCATGGAGAATTATTTAAGTCATTATCAGGTCATAGGAGTCATAAATTGAGACTAGATACAATTTGAGCAAAAATTGTCATTGTTGTCAAAACAATTGTCAAAAAAGTTGTCAAGCAACTTCTACATTACGTCAGTAGGGTATGACACTCAACGTTCTGGTGCGTTGGGATGCACGACAGGGGCATGCCTATCGTAAAAATGCTCACCCGGATGTGCTCGTGTCATCGGTTTGTGCACATGACAAACCAAATCAATTCTAGCCAATCTTGCAACTTTTCATTACATGCAACTGATGACTTTTACAGCAGGAAAAAAATGCTACCAATAAAAAATGGCTTCGATTCATCGAAAACCGAGATAGGAAATTGTAGAGGAGCCTCACGCAACCCCACGGGATCAAACGGATTGACTGTATGTGTCCTGGATTGGAAGAAACAGTTCGTCAAGTTTTGACAATTTTTTGGACTCAGGGCACTTGAGAGATCGCACCGATACGGAATGACTCTCGATGTTCTGGCGCTTTGGGATGCATGAAAGGGGCATGCCTAGTGTAAACCTGCCCACCTGGATGTGCTCGCGATGTCGGTTTGTGCACACGATGAACCGAATCAATTCTAGCCAATCTTGCAACTTTTCATTGCATTCAACTGACGACTTTTGAAGCAAGCAAAAAAATGCTACTAATCGAAAATGGCTCCAATTCGTCAAAAACTGAGATAGGTCATTGTAGAGGAGCCTCACATGACCCCACAAGATCAAACAGATTGACCGTATGTGTCCTGGATTGGAAGAAATAGTCTGTCAAGTTTTGACAATTTTTTGGACTCAGGGCACTTGAGAGATTGCACTGGTACGTAATGACTCTCGATGTTCTAGCACTTTGGGATGCATGACAGGGGCATGTCTAGCGTAAACCTTCCCACCCGGACGTGCTTGCGACGTCTGTTTGTGAACACGATGAACCGGATCAATTCTAGCCAATCTTGCAACTTTTTATTGCATGCAACTGACAGTTTTTAGAGCAGGCAAAAAAATGCTAATAATTGAAAATGGCTCTAAGTCGTCGAAAACCGAGATAGGCCATTGTAGAGGAGCCTCATTTGACCCCATGGGATCAAATAGATCGACCATATGTGTCATGGATTTGAAGAAATAGTCCGTCAAATTTTGATAATTTTTTGGACTCAGGGCAATTGAGAGATCGCACCGGTATGATATGACTCTCGATGTTTCAACGCTTTGGGATGCATGACAAAGGCATTCCTAGCATAAACCTACCCACCTAGACGCGCTCACGATGTCGGTTTGTGCACACGACGAACAAAATTTGACCATTGCGAGTGTGAGGGTTCTCTCGCACCAAACACATTGTTGTTTATATTCATATTGTTGATTTTTGTTGTTTATATTCATATTGTTGATTACATATGCAAATATTCATTTAAATTTATAAAAGAGCAGCCACCAAATACAACGAATACACAATAATGAATGAATACACAAAGTTTTGTAGGGTTAATTCAACATTTTAGTAATTTTATCAAATCATATTCCACGATTGGAATGTTTTATATCATATATTTTTGTTGTTTATATTCATATTGTTGATTACATATGCAAATATTCATTTAAACCTATAAAAGGACAACCACAAAATACAACAAATACAAAATAATGAACTCATTACACATTTATTGGATCAAATATCGATATTTATATATATAAAAAAAGGCATGTCTGCAAAGTCAATACAAGTATTACAAAAATGTGGCATATGCCATGTCCAAATCGATATACAATAAAAATGTAGAATATATCTACATGTATTGGTCATTCTATGACCAAAACTAACACTATATGATCCTAAACTTGTGGTGGATCATCAAAATCAAGCCTCTTCGATGCAGTACGCGGCTCTGTAGATGGTTGCAAAACCACAATTCAAAAGCCAAGTTAGAATTCTTTTGTAGAAAATAGTTCACAATTAACAACATAACTATGTATTTAACTTTAATTCCTTTGCAATTGAAATGTAGATTACCTCATCGGCTGATCTAGGAGCTAATGTATCCGCTCTCCTCTCCTTGTCACTCTTAGGAGTTTTCTTGAAGACATACTTAAATGGATCCATGTTATGGTTGTACCGCGAAGGGGTCTATTGTAGATTAAATGTATAATTAATACAATGTACTAACATAAATATATCAAAAACATTTAAAAGCTATAATATAGAGAACAATGACGTGTCTGTGCCTAAGATACTTCTCCAATGGCTTGAGGATGGCTCACCATCGATGTAGAAACTGTCGCTATTACCTATACAAAAAATATTCAAAGATTAAATACAACTAATATAATGATAAGTATTGAAGGTTAAAAATAATTAATTTTACATATCAAACAAAAGTGTATCGGATCCTGAGATGCTTCTCCAGTGCAAGGAGGAGAGTTCGCCATTGACGAAATAGGCATGGATATTTCCTGTATGAAAAAATTATAAGATTATAATATATCACAAGTTCACTTGTACGCGTGCATATAATCATGAAACAAAGAAAATGAAGTAGAGATACATACCTCCGCCCTCTCTTGATCCGCAAGCGAATCAGGTGCATTCAACAAATCCTCAAAGCTCAATGGTCGTTGTACATGTAAAATAGACAAAAAACACTAATCAATCTAAAAACCCCAACTAATACTTGATTTCAACATTTTCAAACAATTGTACAACTAAAAATGTGTTCAATTACCTTATTCCCACATTTTGGCATCTTTGAAGAATTCTTTTGCTTAGGATGAGGCCTAGACGTGGAGGGGGTACTCTAAAAAAACAAAATTAACATGAGATATTAGTACAGATAATAAATTAAGCATAATTTTAAAAATCTAAAATGAAATGACTTGCATATTCCATCAAAACAATACATAAAAAGAGTTGTACAAAATATGATACCATATAGCTTTGTAGGTCAAAATCAATCACTGAGAGCGTGATGTCATCAATCTGGGACATTTCATCCCCTGTCAACACCTACAAACCAGAAATTGGACCAAGCATTAAAGATAGTTACTATATCTTGTATTTTTTTGAATTCAAAGTGTACTATTCTATTTTAACATGTTACAAAATTTATACCTCAGGCATCGAAGTTGCAACTATAGTAACTCGGGGAGGTGTATGGGATACCGCAGCTGCATCCTGAAATGCATATTATTTGTCTCAATTTAAATCGATGTATAAATGAAAATTCATTTATGTAATTACAAATTTAAAGTGACTGATAAATAAAATATTATGAATTCAAATCAACACACCTGTGTTTGTGGCTCATGGGCAAACACCATGTCCATCAACTCATTTGTCAGCGTGACATCCTCAACCATGTGAGCCTGGCATCTACAACCGCAAATCGTGCACAGATGATATGAGGATCCATCTGCACCGACTGCATTCCCGAGCATATCCCCGAGCAACTGACACACATATGCTGGATGGACTCTCTGTCGCCCTCTAATGGCTCATCATCCAATACAATAGGGTGTGCTAATGACATCCCATGTTGGATGATGGCACCAGTCAATGATGTGGCCGCTTGAAGAGTCTGTAGCTCCATCAACTCTTTCAGCTCTAATGGGACAACATGATGCACCTTGGGTTTGGGTGCTAGGGGGCAGTGACTCTTTGCGGCTAATCGCCTATGGGCTCTAGGTCTATCTTGGGCAGAGCCACCACCTCTACCATGAAACTCTCTCATATCAAAATAGTTTGGTCTCACATTGAGCACAAACTCACAATATATTTTTCTCAAAAAATATAATGGCACCTCATAATTATTACAAGGTGGATCATCAAAGACCATCCACCACCTCTGCCAAAAAAGATTCTTCATCTGCACATTGGTAAACCAATGTATGGGAAACCTCTTTGCATTAATAGGTAATGACTTACCAATTTTGGGATCAACAAAAAGGGCACATATTTGTTGTTT